>NW_026136715.1:18681939-19061939 GCF_905237075.1 Dicentrarchus labrax
TGCCATGTGAAACTAGGGGGTAGCTTTCCATTAGTGTAGGTGTGAGCTTTATATGAGCCAGTGCCTTGTGATTCAATTGACAATTGTTGCGGGAACACAGAGAGCTGGTCGGGGGAAGAGAGCACATATTCATGCCCATCATACATCTTCAGCTTGTCAGCTTGGTTTGGCTCCTGTTCACTCAACAGCTGTGAAACAGACATGACAATGGGAATTCAGTATATTTACATATGGCCTGGCTATCACATCAGAATAAGAATAGCCAATGAACTAACATGAGTGGAATCAAATAAACAGTTCATATGTAGATTAAAATAAAACAGTATGGTGTTTTAAGTAGCTTTTTTTTGCAGACAAGTATACACTAATGTGTTGATCTGGTCTGTTTATATAAAAACATACTACAGTATGTTACAATTGGTAATAGTAACACTATTAATATAGTAAGTTGTAAACATTACACATTTTAAAATGTTCATACTATGCAAACAGAGAAATATATCGTTGACGTAAATAATCATAGTTATAGTATAATCAATCCACAGAAGTGCACTGAAGCTAGTACAAACTTCTTTATCTTTTCTTTATTTCATTGCGCCCTCTGCAGGTCAAATCAATACACTGCAAGGATAGAGTTTTCAGAAATAAAATGATATGGCTGTGTTTTTATAAAGTTGAAGAATTTAAATTTAAATACATTTTGTGTGAATTTGTCAAATCACTTGACTGATTAAAACTAATAATTCAAATGCATGTAGGTTTGTTTATTTGAAAATGAAAATGTAGGCTTATTCTTGAGAATATTGTAGAAAATGACTGAACTACCAAAACTCCAAACTAAACGTGTTGACACGTAGCCTGTAGGTAAAGATACCTGGTTTATAATGGTTCGGCTTTTTCCCTTTCATTTTACATAACCCAAAATTCATTATTCCTCAAACTAGTGAGCTGCAGAAAGCTTGCTAATATAATCGATAAATATCTGCAATATCTTAACATACGGCATAATATTTGTATGAAACAAGTTGTACAGGCCATAATAATGCAATAATGTGTTTATGTTTTCATTTTAGTCTAAAGTGACAGCTGCCTTTTGCTCCAAGTTTTTCTTTTCTCAGCGCTTTAACAAGCCTGATGCTGATTGGTCCAAATTTGACATCCACATTCTGTGACCAATCAGAACGCCGGAACCTTGATAGTACATCAGGGAAGAAAACACACACACAACTGTGTTACAACCTGCACAGGAGGAATATTTCAAACCGTTCCACGGCAGTTTGTTTCACTGCTAACAGAAGTATGTACGGAAACTGTAACGTGCGGTTGTCTATAACGGTCAGTGTTCGTAACGGTCGTGTCGAACATTCTATCCTAAATATAGCCAGGGCTTGCGAGCTAGCAGTGCAAGCTAGCAGTACATTGTTAATGCTTTAATGACGATAACAGCTGATTTATTTCACTTGCTAAGTGAAACATTGTCTCAGGACGTTGGCGGTGATAAGGATTTAATTTGCGAGCAGCTTCCTCGTATCTGGAGGACAGCGGTAGGGCTGTTTTAGATGAGCCAGTTGACCTTTGAGTGGACGAGCTAGCAGCCTCTGTAGCAAAACAGTGAAGTGACGACGTGTTGTGTGACCAGCTAGCAATGGTGCAAGGACGGGGGAGCGTCATCAGACCAGGTGAAGCAGATGCGCGTGAACGCACCCCAAAAGCTAGTCCGAGTTGTAATGATATCAGTAAAATAGATGAGTATTTCTGTTTAAAGTCTATTTTATTGGTGATTGGTGTCAAATAGGTAAGCCTGTTGCAGTGCAAATGGATGGAAATTGAAGTTGGATTTTACGAAACTGGCTCAAATAATTCAGTATGTAGGCCCTTGAATGGTGTTGGAACAATTTTCGGTTTTGCTTATGTGATATTGTGACTGGTTGAGTTTTATTTGCGCAACAGTAACTCACTACGGGATTGCCTTAAGACAATGTAAAGATAACGTATATACACAGAAGCTATAAGGTCTTTGTTTACATTTCCTCTCGTGTCTGCAGCTGCTGGTAAAGGAATAATTACTCTGAATCCATAAAACAAACAAACAAAAAAAGACATGTGCTTAACGAGCAAAATGTTTAAAAAAACAAATACACGAAGTAACACTTGAGTAAAAACAGATTTGGATGCCATAAGTGCTCATGCAGTCGTGAGGAGCAGGTGGAAGAGCTCGGAAAATCTGGCACACATGATGAGCCTGCCATTTTGTCCACCAAGCAGTAGATGAATGTCAAAATGCACCAAACTTAATCTTGTTGCTTTCTTTTCTTAGGTAGGTAGCTATGAATACATTGATCATGATTGAGGTGTGTGTGTGGTAGTTGTCTGGTGTGACTGTGTGCAATGTTTAGTGCAGTAAGGTGGTGTAAGGTAACCGTACCAGGATAAATAAGGTAGCTGTTAATCATGGGGACAGATTAGCTGTATTTTGGGACTGTACTCACTGCAGGCAACTTGTAATTAAAAAGAAAACACTTCCTGTAGAGAACATTGAGTGTTGCAAAGTGTGGGTCCCTATGCTGAGTTGGTTGGTTCATTATGTAACCTTGATATGCTTGAGGGACATTAGCATAAGTTAACAAGACAGGCCTAAGGCTTATTCAGCAGCCAAATGACAAAGAGAAAGTACACTGTGCTAAATGTCTCCCACACCACAGCTGTTCACTCTGATCAGTTTGTGCCTCTTATCATTCACTGGTTTGACCGTGTCATGCTATATGAGGGAACTAGGTTCATAGTTGTAGTTTTTTTTTAAAATGTGTGCTTTGTGGTTTTCTTGCAGCAGAAAGAAAAGCCTGTGAGTTCATCTGTCCAACAAAACACGCCTTGTACTCTGCACTGACCATTAAAATGGTAAGATGGTGTGATAACAATTTTTCTTTTATGTTGACTTACTGTTTTTTTTATTTTAAATGCTTATCATATGTAGGGCCCTTATGGTTGTATTTATGTGGCTAGTAATATATTATAGATGAGGAACGGCCTGCTACACAGTTATGCTAAGGGCTGATGTAATATGTCCATCATGAAGGGTTTGGACAGTATCATTATTATCAACATGTCTACAAATTCGTGAGATGAAAAATGAATTGTAATATCAAGGTGCCAAGACATCCGTTTCACTTCACAAAAGGAAATATGCATTGTTTTTCACAGTTTGTACCCTACCTCAAATTATTATATAAATTGATAAAGAAAATATGGTTTGTAGATTTTTGTCTGAGAAAAGTCATTCTTTGTGTCCAGTCTTTATTGATTTGTATTATAGTGTCAAGTATGAATGATGAGACTACACAAGGATGTTCTAAGTTAATCTAATTCAATCGTTAAAAGGCACTTCAGCTATATTATGTGTTGTGTGCTAAGTGACATTGTCTTCTTTATCTATTCAATAGGTGTGACAACTGTCAAAAGTCCTGTGTGATAAACATCCTGCAGAGAACGGGATACAACCTCCACAGAAGATGGAGGACTCTCCTCACTTGTACATCTCTGAATTTGGAGACAATGAGGATATGGAGGAGGGGGAGGATGAGGACATTTATGAAGAAGAAACTAACATGGAACCTGACGTGATTAAGTCACTGTACCCAGAGCTTCATAAACACCCCAATCAGGATACCGAGAGAGACTGGAACTCTTTTCCCTGCCAGCACTGTGAGAGACATTTTACCAGCAAACAAGGCTTGGAACGACACATGCATATCCACTCTTTGGCGAACAGCGAGACACACGCATACAAAAGCAATAAGACCGACATGTCTTTTAGTTCAAATCTGGGTCAGTCGCAGCATGAGAAGATGAAGCCTCTGGATTCAGAGGGCTCAGTCATGCAGCTTCATACTTCATCGCCCACTAGCTCTAATACTCTCATTTTGTCGGCTGGAGACCACACAGCTCAGCCAGACCAACAGGGAGCATCAGATGGCCATCATGGTTGCAAGTACTGTGAAAAGATATTCACTACACATACCAACAAGCGTCGGCATGAGCGCAGGATCCACGAGCAGCACCTGCAACTCACACATGTAGAAAATTCCCAGATGCCCCAGGAGGAAAATCCTCAGAGGATACCCAGTGAAATATCTCAACACAAAACAGAGGTTGGTGACAGTACAGCACCTGCAGCTCTTCCGGAGAATGAGGGGCAACACGCAGAACAATTCATGTTAGATGTCTCTAGCAATATTTCAGAGAATCTCAGCTTTTACATCGATGGAAAGATAGTGTCAACAAGTACAGTCAGCAGCTGTGAAGCAGCCGAGGTTCATTCAGGGTCTTCGACTTTAATTAGACTGGATTCCTTGATTCTAGACCCCACCCAGATCAGCCAGGTTTTAAATACAGACTCAGTTACAGGCAAAGAGATTCCTGGACAACCTTTAGCCAAGAGAAGAACTGCGACACCACCTCTTTTGCCACAAATTAAAACTGAACTGGAGTCTGAGGTGGTTGTGTCTTCATCCTCATCGTCACTTGCATCTTCTTTAATGGAGAATCTACTTCCTCAGAATACAGAGTCTACCATTGTGCAGAAGGAAAGAACAGTGTTTCTGTCACCGAAGCTTAAGCAGCTCCTGGAGAAGCAGGATGGCCTTAAACCTACACTTGCCCTCATCGCAGATGGTCAGAAGCCTTGTTCACCCGTCTCTCTCTCTGTCCTGCCTGCTGGAACAGGGAGGTTTAAAAGAAGGACTGGATCTCCACCAAGCTCCCCGCAGCAAAACCCAACATCTAATGAGGAAACACAAACACTAGATACAGCAGATTGTGATGATGTGAACACAGGACAGATGGAGACTCAGCATAACTCCTCGCCTGTGCACCAAACAGCCAATGAGAAGGATGACACAACTCCATCTGGAGAGGATGCAGCAGTAAAACCTATCATGACAGAGAGCTGGCCCCCCATGACCGGCGGTAATTCCTGTAACCAGCAACCACTGGATCTCTCGAATACAGTCAAAAGAAATGAAGATGTAGCTTTTGGTAATGCTGTGCTGGATCTGAGTTTGCAAAAAAAGATCCTAGGTGAATCTGAGCTGACATTAAACTTAGTTTCACAAGCAGTTTTGAAAGAAGGAAAATCAAATACATGCACGGTGGAGAACGCCTTAATGAATATTGGAGAGCAAAATCTAAGCCTCAGTAATCCTGAGACCTCTTTAATCACCGACTTCACCATAGTTACAGGTCCAGATATAATTACCCCAGTGGAACCTGTTGCAGAAGGACTTGTTTATGGACTTGCCCTACCCCCCAGTTCTCTGGCTCCATCATCGGCATCCCTTACCCCTGTTGCCTTGCAGCCAGCTTCACCATGCACTATAGCATTTGCTTCCCCAGCCTCACACGCCATGCTCCCCACTACTCCTTCATTAATCACAGTTTTGGCTCCATCGCCTATGTCTAACCCTTCAAGCCGGCCAATCCAGGTATTGGCCCCAAACATATCTCCTGAGCCCTTGGTAATCTGCACAGAAAATGCATTAAATTCTTCAGAGTGCGATTTAACTACTGCATTTGCCACTACAAATTCTGCAAACCTCGTCACTCTCTCCCAATCTCTTGACCCGACTCTAAACATACCTGGCCACGTGTTTCTCACTGATCAAATATCTCTCAACCCACCTATGATGGAGTCCACTCCTGTGTCAGAAGTGCCATTCACACCCACTGTAACTTTAAATGATTCTCTCATCAACTCTTACAACATTACCAGCAACACAGTGTTGATAGAGTGCACAATAGCTCTCGAAGCCCCGGGGAGTGTAGTCCCTGCTGCAATAACCTTACAAGAAAACACAGCTGAGCCTCCAGCACCTTCACAGATGGTTGTTAATCACATAGAACAGCAGCAGATTGTATCGGTGCCCAACCCTCAAACTGTGGACCCCACTGTTTTTGTGTCCTCCATTGCAGAGTCAGTAACTCTGTCCAGCACCACCTCAGTGATCTCTGATTGTCCTGCTGTGGCTGAATCAAGTCCTGATCCAGAGCCTGCTGTTGACGCAGAGGCACCAAGCATAAAAGAGGAGGAAGCTGCTGACAGTACTGATTCCATGCCAGAAATCCCATCTAAAACCTCACCTTCATCTGAGAAGGCTGAAGAGGACAAATCCTCAAACGTCACACCAAGTGATGCACAACAACAGACTTTCACCAAAAATTTCATCTGCAATGTGTGTGATAAGCTTTTCCATTCAATGAAAGAACTAGGTGACCATGTAGGCGACCATGCTGATGAGTGGCCCTACAAATGTGAGTTCTGCCTACAGCTCTTTGGCAAACCCTCCGCTTTGCTTGACCATAGATCAAGCCTCCACGGTGTCGGCAAGACTTACGTTTGCAGTGCATGTACAAAAGAATTTGTCTACCTTTGCAACCTGAAGCAGCATCAGGAAGAATTGCATCCCGGCCAGCAATGCACATACACAGAAGAAGAAAAGGGAAAATTGAGACCTCAGAACTACAACAACTCAACAAAGGTAAATACAGAGGCTTCGGTGCCCGATGCTCCAGAGGAACCTGAGAAACTAGTGAAAAAGGAAGAAGGTGAAGTTGATGTGGCTGCTGAAGAACTGTTTACAACAATAAAAATCATGGCTTCAGATGGAAGCAAAATCAAAGGACCTGATGTTCGTCTTGGCATTAATCAACATTATCCCAGTTTTAAGCCCCCACCATTTCCTTACCATAACAGATCACCCGCTGGATCAGTGGCTTCAGCCACAAACTTCACCACCCACAACATCCCACAAACCTTTAGTACGGCTATTCGGTGCACTAAGTGTGGGAAAAGCTTTGATAACATGCCAGAGCTACACAAGCATATCCTGGCTTGTGCGAATGCCAGTGATAAAAGGCGATACACACCCAAAAAGAATCCCATCCCACTACGCCATTTTGCAAAAACTCAAAATGGAGTTCTGTCTACCACCAATTCTACTAATGGACTAAATGCTTCGAACAGACCTAGCCAGTCAAACAGGTCCAAACCTAACCAAGAATCACCAGTAAAGGTGAAGTTCAAGGTACTGAAGAAAAGGAAGAAGAAGTTGGTTCAAAGGATCATGCCACAGAGGAACAAGTCAATCCCTTCAAATAAAATTTCACCTGCACAAGTAGATGCGCAGCAGGAGATCTTTGTCTGCCCACACTGCAGCAGGGAGTTCACAATGCGTCGCAGCAGAACCAAACACATGGCAGTCTGCCCCAAGAAACCTAAAGAGGTGAAGAAAAGAAAAGAGGGAGGAATCTCTGTGACAAAGGAAAATGATGGACACCTGCACCGAGGGGTTGAAGAGAAACAACAAGCCTCTCCTCAGCATAAAACGAGACTGCAGACTTCTGGCCCTGCTAAGAGGCCCGCCATCCTCCCAGTGCAAACAGTCTTTTCAAACAAAAGAAGTAAAATAATTATAAAAGAGAGCATGCAGCCAAAACAAGAGGCACCCACTCTGAATGAACCTACCATTGTTCGCACGTTCAATCCCTCCATGCGTCAGTACAGCAGAGTGCAGCATAGCGTCAAAGGGATCCCCATCAAAATCACCATAGTGAAACCACAACAGACTGCATCACAGAAGGATGAGCGGCCTCCCACCCAGAGCCGAGAGGAAGCATCCGGAGCCGTTACCAGCAGCTCCAAGCAGAGTCCTACAGCTTGAAGAGTACCCAGCAGCCCACCGGGGATCACCAGGTAGTTTAAGTGCATTTAAGTTCATTGGTAAAATGATGATGATGATGAGTGTTTTATTATAAATAAATTATGCACAGCTAATTAGATCTGAACACTGCTATGTTCTGAAAAATAACTAATGTTAAACCTAAACAGATGATTATAAGCAACCTAACATCCATATCTTTCTCAACATATGCTCGGTTTTGTTGTTTTCAGGACCCTGCTGTGTGGAACATACTTGTGTCATACTGATACTGAAGGGAGACGACTGAATCACACTGTAAAGCCCATGAACTCATAGATTGCATCACACTGTACGATAAACGACTGAACCGAGGATGGATAAAACAGACGACTTAAGATACTGCAGTGAGTGGATGTGCTTAACTGAGTATTTTGAATGCTTTTGTAGTAGCTTGAAGTTTTGTAAATTTCTCCTCCATTTGGTAAACTTTCTGTCAACTGCTTGGATTTGCACTTTGAAGTTAATCTGACTGCTACATGTCACAAATTGGAAAGGAAGTGGGAGGAATTGAGCAGGGAGGCTGCTCTCATTTCATACTTGGTGGGTTATTTAGAGAGGATGGCAGGTGGCAATCATTTTCAGCATGCATTTGCACTTTTCCTTATCTGTTGTCTGTGGCCTTTTTTGGTTTAAACTCTTACTGCATGCTGTGAGCTCGTACAACAGCGACATTCATTTCGGATGGATTATGTTGATGCAGTTAGGCCTTAAACACTGAATCTGATGTTGCTCTGTTGGTCTGATTGACAATAACCAGTGTAATTACATGGAAGACACATTAAGATAGCTTCTAAACGCAAGATTACAGAATCATAGAAAAGTAACACTCTATAGTATAGTATAATTTACAAATTATTAAGGGTCTCAGCACTGTTGATCACCTTTAGGGAATTCAGTGTTTTCATTATTGGTGTGAATGTAACATTGGTAGATTTAATGCTACAGCCTTTTGCGAATCCAAATTGTATATAACCTGGTTGCCCCGGTTTCTATGTATTTGTATGAAGGTTTTGAGAATGATATTTATGTGCCATCAAATGTATATAACTGAATGTGGCATAAAGATAATGAAGAATAAACATAGTTTGGTGTCCCACATATGGAATTTATTTTGGTGGCCCATGCAAATAGATTGATTTGTTTGCTTATTCAATAGGAGCTGCAGTTTAAAGTTCAGATTGAAAAGAACAAATTTATGTGCTGTCACATTTGTTTTTTTTTATTTTCTTACCCCCCTGTGCAGCCTAATCTCATATGTTGGATTTTTTGGAAGTTATAGACCACCACAAACAAGTTTTCAACTTTTGGGAGTGCGAGTTTGAAACAGAAGTACTATGTAATGTTCTGTATAACTTGGATGCATCATTGCCACTTTAACAGTAATAAGAGTTCACTTCTAAACAGCATTGACAGAGCTAGTTCCAGTGCGTGGCCATACTGAAGTTCTCCTGAAATCCTGAAACATTTACAGTAGTCCAGTTGGCTTGTAGGTTTTATTTTGCACCTGTTTCACAAAATGCTTGTTGGAAATATGATTTTGTGTGTTTTTCCCACCAAGAAGTACAGTCTGTTTAGATCTTTGTCATCTGTATCATACAGGCACTTCGTCATTGCTGTATAAGCAGTAGTATAACAGTTGTCAACAGTTTATTGTGTGAAGTGTGTATAATGAATTCAAACATATATAAATCTCAAAACAGAAATGTAAGTTTAATTACAGGGTATTTTTTGCTGGAACCCTGTAATGACATAAAAATGTTTGATTTAAATGTTGATAAGCTACTAGTTTGGTTACCTAGTGCTATACAGGGTAGTTATTTTATGATGATTGAAATGAGTTATATTAATTTGGGCAAATTAAAACTTGACAGTGTCCTGTATCAGAGAGAGAGAGAGAGAGAGAGAGAGTAAGTAAGTAATAGTACCTCTATTTTACATTTTTGCCTTCTCATCCATCACTGGTAATATTTCCCTTCATTGAGACAGACGGCAATGTGTTTGATGTACAGGACCGTTTGGGAGACTGTTATTTAACTGTGAAAAGTGCGTGTAGCATTTCAAAGTGTAAATTGTCATGTATATTTATAATAACTTAAAATCATGTTATCAATCTCTGAACAGTTCCTCTATATGATTTGCACTAAAGGTTTTTCAAGCGAGTATTCAAAATAAATGGAGAATGTTAAGGTTATAATGTGAAGTTTGTGTGAAACTTTCTTTAATAAACCAATCAAACTAATCACATTGTTGTTGGTAAATTCTTTATGTAGAAGTCAGTGGATTTCATGTTGGGAAATTATACCATAATATCAGCTATTATTTTTTATAACTTGTGTTAACAGATTTTGACAAGACTTGCACAAATCCACTGCTGTATGTTCCTTACCAGAAAGTAGTAAAATGTCCAGGTGGTGGCACACTTGACTTACTTTAAGCACTGTAGCAGGGGATTCAATAGAGAGGGGATTTGGTAATACCACTACATCTCTTCTGCACTCCCACATTCTGTTTGAAAAATCCATTTACAGTGACACTCCACCACCAGTATTTTAACATTTAGAAACTGAATGCCAAAGGTATCCAGATTGTGACCTGTTTTCTTAGAAAGTAGTGAATGATTTTGTGGAGTAGATATTAATTGTTAACACTTTTAATCTACATATTTAGAATCTACAACAAAATAATATAAATATTGCAGCTGACTGAAGAGACAATCCAAAAGTGAGGAGCTGCAACAATTATGTGTTCAATGAGCTATTTCATTGCTTTTTAAAAACATTAAAGTACAAAACTGATTCTCTTTGTAATGCGTTCCCTGACATTTGCAACTGTAAATTAGTTAACATTAACCAAGCTCTCATTTGTGCCTCTCATAATTTAACATTAACCATTGTTTTGTAATCACACCCTGGGGCTAAATTGAGAAATTTACATAAAAAGTGATGAAAATAAACAGTAAATGTATGTGCACTCGCCTTTGCTGAAAGAAAGTTTCCGTACATTTCAGGCAGCTCATATCTCTTTTCAACAAACTTAGTGCAGTGCCTTAGGAAAGAGCAACAGTCTGTCTTTATAAAACAAGAGGTCAAACCAAGAACCCTCTTGTGAGGCAACAGCAACCCACCATTCCTCTCAAGAAAAATGATCTGCACAAGCACAGTTTTGTGGAGTTATGTCTAATTGGCAAAGTTATTTATGGGTGCAGGCACAGGTGCACTGGGACTGAACATGATAATGTGTCCTCTCTGGTACAGTTCATTCACTGTACAGAGTCCTGATTAACCCCTAATGACCCCCCACCTTCCACCCTCTGCACAATGTGTCCCCCTTTGCTGGAACAATGCCATTTATCTTAGTTTGTGGCAATTTGATTAAATACAACTTTGTTAGGAATTCAGCATGTGAGCATGATATTACCAAAAATAATAAAGCTCTTAAAGCTTTTTTGATTTGCTCATAATTTTACAGATCTTTGGAGAAGAATGCATATTACCCTGGCCAGGCACAAATAAATTCCTACCACACAAAAAAAACTACCACAAATAAATTCCACACTTATTTCAAACACTGTCCTAGATAATGTAAAATAATATAAAATAGAACTTTGAGAATGTCGGGGTGTGGGCACTGACCTTAATCCTACATGGGTGTGACAGTGAACAGCTAAATTATCCATATCACATTAAAGAAAATGTATATTTACCTTTTGCATTAGAGAGTTCACACTTATGTCCTTCCCACCTCCTACCCTCTTCTATAAAAGACAAATGAAAGACGCAGTTATAATTAGAGCGAGAGCTGCAGATGGTAGGGGTTGAGGAAGAGTGAGGGGAGTAGGCAGAACAGACGCTATGGGAGAGGAGAAGCTGGAAGAAGTGTTACAGGAAAAGTAAGGGGGTGAGTTAAGGGAGGTGCAATAGGAGTAAGTAGTTGAGCATCCTGGGGGAACAACTAGAGGAGGAGGCAGGGGATGAGTTGGAGGATATGCTAAGAGAAAATCTAGAGGGGAAAGCTAGAAGAAGAGCTACATGCTACAGCCAGTGGAGAAACTAATGGAGCTAGTGGATTATGAGCTACCTAGAGGCTAGGTAGTACAGGAAGAACTGGAGCATGAGGGAGGGAAAACACTGGAGGAGGCTCTAAAGGGGAAGCAAGAGGGAGATCTTGGGGGTCCAAGGTCAGACACAGATGTGGAGCCACTGAGGGAGGTCGGTGCAGGGATCCTATGGAGGATGAGTTGTGGGCTGCTGGACTGGTCCAGGTTTGGACAGAGGACAGTTGTTCATGTCTAGCGTTGGTTCATCTGAAGGTAAAAACCGATGCAGCCTTCAGACCGCTGGTCCAAATCATATTAACATTAACATATAAGTATCAGTACTACAAGGCAGTTGTACGCCATTAAAAATAAATATCATGCATTGAATTATACATCAGCAAAAGTTCAGTAGACGTTTGCATGTCTTCCACATTCACATCTTTATGAGTGCAGGAGTCCTTACATATGAACAAGATTTACTTTATTAATCCCTAAATGGGGAAATAACTTTTTACACAACACACACATGCTGTAATGTTTTTATACACACATAGACCTGAAATACAATCTCATGGACATGTAAATGTGGAAAGATGGCAGAGTGATGGCTGTCAGTCACGTAGCAGTTAGGGTTTAGGTGCTTTGCTCAAGGGCCGTGCTGGTCTTGAGCCAGTGATCCTCCAGTTCCCAAGCCACAGACTGAGCTACTGCCACCCAAATATAATGTATAACAACATGGACACTGTTATTTTATGTATCTTGTTTTGTATACTGATAAATATCAGCACCGATAAGGCAGCTCGCTGCTGCTTACCGTGTGTATTGGTCAGGGCATGATGACATAAAACTGATTTTTTAAACAATATTTTGTGTAAAATATCCCTTTAGTTTGAAACCAAACTCCTCTCGAGGGCCATTCCCATGGAGGAAACGGGACTCAGTACCATATAGGCTGCTTTACATGCTAGAAAACGAGTTAGCCTCCATGTGCCTCTAAATGGTAAAATAGTTTTTATCATTTTTATTACACAGGTGTAGTAGTTATAGTTTAAATTTGAGTCATGTAAAAAAATTTGAATTTCAACCAGGGAATGAAACTGTTACCATAAATGCACAACCTACGAAGTAGCACAGTTTGTTGGAAAAAGTAGAAAGGCACTAAGTTTTTGTGAGAAGCTGTAAATTGAAAATAATCTGCCAGAAGGGAACTGAGCTCAGGATCTTCTGTCTGTGAGGAAAAAGTACTAACCACTGAGCTAATGTGAAACATCTGTTTCCATGGCTGCAATCGCCTGTAGA
The DNA here is from genome assembly GCF_905237075.1 of Dicentrarchus labrax. Classification (NCBI taxonomy): domain Eukaryota; kingdom Metazoa; phylum Chordata; class Actinopteri; family Moronidae; genus Dicentrarchus; species Dicentrarchus labrax. The sequence continues at coordinate 18,695,029 of NW_026136715.1, forward strand.
ACCAGTTTGGTTATAAAAGGACTAATCTCATTAAAACAATCATCACTCAAAAAGTGAAACACTTTAAGTGATACAGTGTGGCTGAGCAAGCTGATGAAAAATATGTGCGCACTATGTTTTTAATAGAGAGTCAGAGTCAGAAGTACTTTAAAACCAGGTGTTGTTAAATTATCTTCTGGGTTTTATTAATGCATCAGATGTGTAATTATAATATATAATAAAGCACAAACTCCTGGTTGAAAATAAAATTTAAAGTTCTAGAAAACCTGCTAAAACCAGCATCTGAAGTGTTTGAAGTGTTAAACTAATTTATGGTCTTAAAACTGTAGCTTACATGATCAGAGCATTACCGCCAACACATCCACTTTGGCTGGAGTATCCAAAAACTTTTACATTTTAAGTTAGTTAGTTTTTTAGTTTTTAATTTATATTTAAATATTTTGAAGTAGCAGAAATTGGCTTCTACAGAAATAGGATGTGCAATAATAATAATAGTAATAGTCCAATATTTGCCAAAATATTGGACTATTACTATTATAAAATAAGAGAAACACCCCACTATATGGACTTAAAGGAGACTATCACCCTTATATGTGATCATGTAATTTAGGTCTATATTTGTGGGGTACTTCTCTTATTTTCAAAAATATGCATACACACTTTTATTCCAAGATAAGAGGATTATTATCAGTCACATGTTTGTGCTTCAACTACACAACTAGTTAGCCTAGCTTAGCATAAAGTGAAAAAACATACTAACACACTAAAGCTGACGTATTTACACATCACACAGTGTATATCATTTGCTTAACCTGTACATAAAAAATGTAAGGTTTTACAAAGAGTTCAATGCTGGAAGTATTTCTTTATTACAGTGACTTTGCGCAGCTTCCCAAAGACTTGTCATGACAGTGAGGTCGCCAGGTTTGGTACCGTCAAGCCTGTATAAATACCAAAACCAAAACTTGGACTTATTGACATTATCTGGCAACGCAAGCTATAGCCGAGACATGGGCCTACTTGTCAAAACATTGCTCCATAGCAGCACTAGTGGTCAAAAGCTCAGGATACATTTAAGTCTTGTGCTTGAGCATTCATACAGTATAGTAAAGCATATACATTAATATACATTTTTATTATATACATTTTTACCAAGATGAAAGAAGTATCTTTGAATGCCACGAGCCTTGACAGACCACTTCGCCCCTTTTAAATTAGAACATGGATATTGACATTAATGTTGACTGATGCTGTCTGTAGAGAGGTCCAAGTGCTAGCCTGTGTCAGCACGCTCTCTTGATCAAACATTAACAGACGAAAAGTAATCTCTGCCTAAATTTAATTGTTCATCAACATGCAGCACAGTGGGCATGAATTTAATTGGAATTTTGGCAGTTATGCAGAATATTTTATTTACAGGCGAACAATGTACGGGTCCAGGGAAAAGATAATTTTTTTTTTATGATTCTTCAATATGAGAATATTTGGAAACAGTAGCTGCAGCGTACATCAGTCTGTGACATTGACATATCTCTGTAATTCCCTCCATCCCCTTGTGTCAAGGCTATAGCCAGCACTGTAATAAAACACAGATGCAAACGACTCACCAGCAGCAGCAGCATGAGCAGCAGGTGAAGCGAACCGGTTGAGTCTGCTGTATGCTCTTATGTAAAGGCTTGTTCTCTCCCTTGGTGAAGCTTATATTTTCACTGTTTAGAAGCTTTTAGTGCTTTTGTGACAAATCAACACAAGTGGTTTGGATTTTTTTTTCTCTCAGACGAGTTCAAAGCTCCAGAAAATATAGGTTGAGAGCATATGTTGTAACGTCACTTTGTAATTGAACCGAGGAAAATCTCTGAGGATTAATTGCAGAAGAGTATAAAAAAGGCATTTAGGATGGTCTCTCTCTTTGGGATGAGCTGCTTCCAGCGTCAGTGCCAGTCAGATGATTTTTAGTTAGGAGTTGTGTTAGTGTACCTTTAGTGACAAACCCTAGCCTCGAGGTACAGGATCTCCCAGAGCTCACAAGCTCAGCAATAACTTCAAACTGCGATGCTGCATTTGTATGCTCAACATAGCTTCGGATCTTAGCCCAGGGCCATGTTGAATTCTCACAGGAAGTTATGATGAGAAGTGAGGACACATGATCAGAGATGATGGAAAACAAAAACATCCATCCCAGAAGTCTGATGAGAAACCTTTGATCTCCTTCTCGTTCATTTCATCATCCTTACTGAAAGTTTGATAAACAGTATAAATGCTTAAGTAAAATTTGTAACGTGTGAGACAAAATGTATTTTTTCCCTCCCAGGTGGGTTTGAAGTCTGTCTTGTTCCTGGAGCTTGAATGACGAGTGGAGTTTGAATGATGCAGTGTGTCATCTGGCGGAGATGATTAACTTTGCATGTACAGGTTCCATGAAATGATGACAGGGACCTGTCAGGATCACAGTGTTTAAGGTGAAGACACATAATAGAGCTGAGTCACACCACCTCTAGCACGGCTTGTTCTGGCTGATGTGACAGTGATGTTTTTGAGGCAAAATTGGATGTCACTATGTTTAAAGGTGCAATATATAAGAATGTGAAGTCATTTACATGTATTAGTCACTTTTTATTGAGATCTGAGTGGATGTGTTAGCTTGCAAAATACTTCACCAGCTAATATGATTCATGACAGCCTACTAACTTATATTTTAGCCAATGGTAAATGATGTAACAGAACAAAGCAAAGCTGTATAACTAATGATTGCTTTCTATTAGCCAAGATCGATAAAAAGAGGGGTGAAGCCAACTAGCTAATTACAACCTCAGATAAGCAGTGGCTCGGCTGCTCGTTTTGAGTTTGGCGTAGCTTTGTGGATGATGATGTGATGATTTACAAACGGCAAGCTAATGGTCCAAATAAAATATTAGGCTACAGATAATACGGTTATATTAAATATTATAATTGTAAATATTAATATTGTAATTTATTTTCCAGCATTCAGTGTTAATTTCAGCGTTCAGTCTTGTGTATGTCACACCGCTGTTTTGGCCAATGCCCAGGATGATGGACATCGCTCTTCAAGCCCAAGCGTGAGCAACCAGATGCTGACTGCAATTCACTGGTGTCATTAAAAACAAGGATTTTCTAAAAGTTCCACACAGGACCTTAAATACACTCTTTACATAACTGAACATTAACCTACTTCTTGTATGTTTATTCTTTTTTGTATTTTCTTTTGGGGCAGTCAGTATAGTTTTGGCCTTTCGCCCCTTGAAATTTTTGTATTTTTTATCTCAGTTAGTACTTATCTAAAGGAAAAATTCAAATATTTAAACATTGTAGGCTTGTGAAGCTCCTAATACAGCTAATTTGCTGCCTCCGACAACTTATGTAAGACTGAGTTCAAAGGAAAGACGAACCCGTCTCTGGCATTGTGAAGGTAACCAACCCCCTCCGAGCAGCACTTGGTGGAAGCAATAATACAAACAGGATACTGGGATAAAGTACTTTTGTTCAAGCCACTTCTTCCCTCTCAGCATGCTGTTCATGCGGGAGCAGAACAGACATGGTAATGAGGACATTAATAAAGCATGTGGATCCATTTTTAATGATCCTCTGGCCCCTTTAGTTTGAAACTGATTTTTGTGTCCATGGTTGGGTTCAGAATCTGTGTTTTGCTTTGAGAGGCACTTGCATATGTGCTATTTTTTGCCTGCACAAGCAAAGTGCTGCATAAGACCTACATATACCTGACAGCAAGTGTGTGAGTGAGAGACAGAGAGATGCAGGATCAGTCTTATCTGTCTATATTTGGAATATAATACCTGAGTACGGAAGTAAGGGGGAGTAAGAAAAAAGAAAAAACTTTATTATCCTGAAGCAAATTTGGTTTAGAGCCAGGCATTATACCCACACAGTAGATCACAGAAAAGAAAAAGTAATGATGGAGGTGTACACCAAATCAAATCCAATGACAGGTTTGAGACCTGCACTTCTTCCCGTTCCCTCTCTCCATTCCACCTTTCTCTACTGCTGCACAAAGTCATGATTGGTTGCATCAGTTGTTTTGCAGTTTACCTCAATGTTCTATGTTTAGCTCTTGGTTTTTGAGGAACTGCAAGTCCTGTTTTCCCTGTCTGTGACTTCCAAGCTCCCATTTAATATGGATGCCACTGAATGAACAGACCCCAGGCAACATTGAGAGTATGCTGATATTTGCTTGCAGTCTATGAACTTACCAAATTTCTTTGGTTCATTTTTTTTTTTTTTTACTTCTGCTTATGACAGATGTTATCATGCTTATCTGTTGGATATTTTGTCCATTTCCTATATATGCCTGACAGTTCTCTATAGAGGATTGAGGTTGTATTAAAAAAAGTGGGAGATAAAAGAAAAAGAAGAAACCAGCCAGAGACTACAAACAGCAGCAGCTCCAGTATAATGTCAGAACTGGCTATACACACACTTAACACACATGCACACACTGTCATCTCTATTCTCACTTCTATCGGGGGAGAGAGAGTCTGTCTTCTCTCTGCAGCAGGCTTCTCCTTCTCTTTGCTTACTATCCCTCTCTCTCCCTCCCTCTCTCTCTCTCTCTCTCTCTCTCTCTCTCTCTCTCTCTCTCTCTCTCTCTCTTTCTCTCTTGCTTTGTTCATGCTGTGTTTGCTGTGCTCTCTGTCTGAAGCAGTGCTACACTGGAGCACTAATGAGCAGGCTGAGAGCAACCCAACGCAGATCTCCCATCAGCTGAGGAGCAGCAGCATCTCTGACGGCGTCTGAGGCAACGAGACACAGGACTGATCTGCAGTCAGTCGGGAGGCAGCTGTAAAAAGCAAATGACAGCCCTGGGAAAAGCGTAGGAGAGGTCGTGAGGTGGCTTTATCTGCAAATTAGCAGTCAGTTGAGGGAGGGAGAAGAGAGGATCTCTCCAGTGCAAGAGCCGACCCTCTCCAGACTCAGAGGCTGACCCTCAGTGCACTCACTCTTCCTCAAGACGAAGGACCTTTCCCCTCCCGCAGGAATTCAGCCATGGAGGAGATGCTCACCTGCCGTCGCAGCCCTTTCTCCCAGGTGTTTGGGCGTCAGGGTCAGCTCATGCAAGCCAGTGAGTGTTAAGAGCCACCTAAAGTCTGCAACATATCAAAACATCAAAGTTTTATTTACCTTGCTTGATGCTGATTAAGTTTAACTTGATTGCATGCAGTGTTTCAATAATGGGGTGCACCCACTGTTCTTTCATATTTAATGCTAAACAGATTTAAAAGTGGACTGTTCTGATAATGACAGAAATTTAAATCCTGTGATATTGGTGTGCAAAATTAAGGCGTTTAGGGAGGCAACAGTTGAAGAGTGTGTCCCAGTTTCACCAAAAGCTGGTTGGAAATAACCTTTTATTTTTAAAAAAAAATTTAAGAAGCTTCTGGTGCAATTTATCATTCAGTTCTTTCAATTTTTTTTAATCATGTTACCCTTTTATCCTTTATAAGGGCTATTCATATTTTTGGTCTGTCTTCTTTGTGGTGAAATCACTGTGAAAAAGACACAATTCATATTTCACGCTACTTCATGCAGCATGGCTTTCTCAAATATATGGGTTTTATATTTTCGATATTGAATCGTTTGTGGTGTAATGCTGTTTGACACAATGATGTGTTAATGTTGATAGACTGTGATGCTTCTTTCTTGCACAAGAGAGATGTCAGGTGTGAATGTCTGTGCGATGTGTCTTGTGTGTGTGCAAGAGTGGAGCTCACCTTTCATGTGTGAGTACAAACCTTTGATCTATGTCTGATCGAACATGCCACAGGTCTTAAAACAAAAAAAACCCCCAGTTAATTATAAACAGTCCAAAATTACAGTTCAAATTCAAAAATACAAGAGTAAAGCAATATAAGGCTTTGATTTTTGCTGAGACTGATTACACAGAACTGCTATTTTTTTTCTCCAGTCCACATTAAGTCAAACAAGTGCTCTTGCATTAAATGCTGCACCAACTCTACAAATTCATTTTTGTAGATTTCATCTTTGCAAATATGTCTGAGGCTGCTGAGTGAATTTGTAATGAAAAATAGATGATGTTTGCTCATAATTATGCTTATGGGAATTATTTTTTTATCAATATTTGAAGGGATTCTCTGCAGTATGGGTGCCAGACACCCACAGCCCCCATTCAAACTCTGCATATGTGGGCGAAATTGTGCATTATTTGTATATATGACTTGCAATGAGTGTGTGTGTTTGAGCCCTGTGGCTTTTTTTTTTTTTTCAGGATCAAACCACACTGCATGACAAAATCTGCCCCGAGTGTTCTGTTACAAGGTGTCACAGAATTCCTAAAACAGAAAATGGCACCCCTTGGCCATGGCTGCACTGATGCAAAGCGTAGTGAGTTGTGATTTTTCACGGGTTTGCTGCAGATTTAGGTGATTGTATATACATGCTTGTGTCTGCAGGGCAAGTTCATCCACTGTGGTACAGAAATAGATTTTTTTTTTTCTTCAGTTCAATTGCTGTATGAGGCACGATCTTGAGCTTTTTTTTAATATTTAGTTTGCGGTATACCTTGTCTGATTCGATTTTGTTATTCATCAATAAATAATGGCTTGCTTTTAGGCTGCTGTTGTGCAACAGGAAAGCAAATGTTAGACTTCTCTCAATGTACAACAGAAACTTTTTTTTGAATGGCTTCTTTTGTAGAATTGCTCCTCTGTGATCTGTGCTGCTTGTAGGTTAGGGGTTGCAGTTTGTTTGTTTGTTGGAGTCTTTAATCAGAATGGCTCAGATTTGATAGGTTTCCTGATTTGAACGAGTGAAATGATTACTCACTTCACATCCAGGCAGAGTGGGGAACACAGCAGGCGGCCGACACCATGGAAAATCAATGGAAAAGACATGACTGTTTAAATGTTTACAGGCACGTCAAGCTTTCTTTACTCAGACTGAATATTCAGTCTTTGTTGCACTTTTTTTTTTACATATGCCCTGTGGGTATTATTTTGTTCCCTTTCTGCCGCTTTCCCCCATTCAAACCAAACTTAAAGACAACTTTAAGTCAAACTGTGGAGCTTATTCACAGTGACTTGCCTCCAATGCCTTGACTTATCGTTCACAGCATAGGTGAGAGCACTGGGAGCACTGAATTTAACCTAAATGCCACTCTGGTGCAAAATGACATTATCATTGCATGTGTTGTGGTGAATTATAGTCAGTCTTGTGCTCCCCAAGTTATCTATGCTCTTTGAAGCTCGTGCTGCATGTCTGTGATTTCGGATGTACGAGTGCGGGAAGGGAAGGGAAGGGAAGGGAAGGGAAGGGAAGGGGAGATGGAAGGAGAGAAGAGGCAGGGGAGGGGATAGGGGCAAGAAAGTGAGCAAGCTGCAAATTGTGTGAATAAGAGATGGGTGTTTTCTTTCTATTTTTAGCAACAACCTTACATACTGTTACACAGCTGCTGGAAGACTAATCCACAGTAGCGCTGGCTGGCAATATCAGAACAGTAATTATAGTGGGATTTTTTGTTATCTTTGGCTGTCACCCATCATTGGATCAGAAGTCCCTCAGCTATATGCAAAGGCCTGCCTGAATTGCAGAGAGAAAATCCATTACATGAGTGTTGCACATGCCCAAAGACTTGAATATTAACAACCTTCTGGTGGTACCCTGGCAGAATAAACACTTGACAGAATTTTTTTTCCTCATGAATCACATTCACGTGGCAGTGCCAGGTGCATAATCCTGCTACAATTCTCTTACTCCCCACTGGAGGTGTGATTTGTTCTGTGTTCAGTGTTATGATGTGTTGTCAAAAATCCCTGAGCAGTCACTGCTCCTGTTTGTCGAGGGAGCGTGACAACTTAGTTCCTGTTGTTTCGAAACTGTCATCGTATTTGGGGAAAATTAATTTCTTATGCTTATGACGTTTTAAGGCTACTCCATTCATGGTAGAGCATTATTTCCACCAATCACCCTTAAATGTTCTATCAAATAAACACTACATGTTTCGTTCCTGTAATGGAAATAAAAAGATCTTGAGGATCAAAGACAATTCACAGCACAGGAATGTTTAAAAAGCAAACAGGCAAGAGTTTACTGCTCAATAGTAGAAAATTATTAAAAGTGTACCTGTAGGCTGTGGATTGTGGATCAATGGAATCACAGAATCACAGAAATTGAGATTTCTGGCAATTTTAACATGTTTTCCCATGTCGGCTTCCTCTTTGCCCAAAGTTTAGATGTAAATCTGTTGTTGCATGTGAATTGATTAATGTTTAACACTAGTTTTGATTATTTTGCTTTCCTCCTTTATCCTCTTTATGTGTTTTGTTATGTTTAAAGCTGCAGTGATACACTTTAATTCTATAGTTTTCCACTATAATGTGTTGAAAAACACAATACATATTATTTAAACCTTTGAACAGAACAGAGCATCTGATAAATTAGGTTTTAAAAAGAATATATTATAATAACATTTTATTTATTTTTCATTCAAGTGAATAGGAAGTTGTGTCCAAACCTTTGACTGGTACTGTATTAATAATTTCCCTTAAGACTAATTCCATTTATCTGTGGAGACCCCCCTAACAATATAATGAATTTAATTGAATGAGCTGATAGAGGATGATGATTACTGAAAACCCCAATCAGATTATGACTTTCAGAGACAACGTAAACACAGGAGGAGCCCATATACTTTCAGTTTAGCAGTCAAAGTTTCCTTTCTTACCTAACACTTTACCCTTGAATATCCCCCTAATACCTCAATAAACCGTTGGTAAATCCATGCTCAAGAGAGGTGGACGTGATTGGAAGTTTTAATACGTGACCACTGCAGGTGTAGAACATATTTTGGTCTTCTTTGAAGTGATTAATTCCTCTCCTTCTTCCACTTGTGTTATGGCTCCAGCACACTCACAGATTCCTCACACCTCCTTACCCGGTGGGCTTTCCTGCAGTAAGAGATTAGCTTCATGCTCCTGGTGTTGCTAATCATGTAGGAGTCACATTGCAAGAAGTTTTCCTGGTTTAGTCAAGTGTGTGCACTCAGCAAGGTAACATATCATTTCTCTATCTTTTTTTTTTCACGGGGTGAGTCACAGAGTTGGAGATTCTCGTTAATTTTAGTTTAAGTAATTTTGTTTGCTCATAAAGGAAACGGTTGATTGGTGAAAATGAAAACCCCACACTAGCTGTGACTAGAAGATCTGTGCCTTGGTACTATCATTCACACTCCACCTGCTGTCATTTTGATGTGCATTAAAATAAATTCATGTTACTTAATTGAAGAAATGAGGCCACGGGTGATACATTATCACTCAGCCAGATTTAAAATTATTGCACGAGTCAGTGAGGGAGAAATGTTTTACCACACTAGAAAATGTTGCATACTTACTCATTTCTACATTATATTCATATTATATGGCTGGGTTAATACTCAATCTCTCATACCAAGTGCACAGTCTACACAGTTGTGTCTCACAAACATACAGAAAGTTAGTAATATGTGTTTTGTGGCAGTGGCTTCTCTGCAGTATTTTAGTTTATTGCAGCATAACTAAAATAGTGACTTTAATGTAGCTTTAGTAAACATTTGACACCTGGATTAACAGGAATTTTATGACCCCAAGCATAACTAAAAAATAAAACCAGGTCTATCCCACAGGAAAATAGAGAAATAATAATTATGTAACATGCCCGGTGTACTTTATGTCTAGACCTGTTATTGACAGGTCAGTCACAGATGAATGCATGTCATCCGTCTGCACCAGTGGGCCTACCTCTCCCTCACATGAGTTAGAAACCGTGATATTGCCATCTGTGGAGCTAAATGCCAGAAGGGGAATCGGGATCACATGTGAAATAAAGAGCTTGTTCACCCAGCCACCCATGCAGAAGACTATGAACTATTTTTGAAGTTTAATGTACATAGATGATGGGTGCTTGAAACTCCTGTTTCCTCCGAGGCAGCAAAATGCTTTGTATCAAGTTGTTATGAGAACGGTTTTTAGAGCACACATCACCCAAGTTTATTATTCTGAATTCCTTCCAGAGGAAAACTGCTGTCAAGGCAGTCATTTGAGTTTAAGCGGCGGACCATGGGACACCTGGCACACTCTGAAAAATGTACAATGCCACCTGCTCCTACCTATTCCTATCCTTAGAATTGGACATCTCCAACTTCCATTAACCTTCAGATGAATGAGAGTGCCAGAGGAGTGTGATTGAAAGCAGAGTGAGGGTCAGCAGGCTCTGTCTCAGCATCTCCTCCTACTTGTCCCTTCTTCTTCCCTCTACTTAACTGCCACTCTAATATAACCTTTGTATGCTAGCGCTTCCTGTCACACACGATGGTCATTCTGAAAACAGATTCCATGTGTTTAAAATTGTTGTGCTTTCCGTGTCATTCATCTCAGGAATATTTACCATATATATAGGACCATTAAAAAGAAACACTTCAGCCAACTGATTGTATCTACAGTGCATTGAAAGCCATAAAACATGTTTGATAAAAGAAGAGGAATTCTGTGCTATAGTAAAACCATAACATACCTTCAAGGATGGTATCTGTGCTTTGGAGCCATGTGCCTCAATAAAGAAAAGAATATAACACACACACTTGTTTTCTGACGCTGTTTTGGATAATCCCATGAAACAAAAAGTGTCCATTGTTCATTTTTTTTTTTTTTTACATTTGTCAGGCAGCAATCAACTCACTGCACTCCTTTATCTTGTTGACACGCAGATGTAGATGGGCATGACTAACACCACAAGTGACTGGAATAACATTCACAGTGAATAGTCAATATTGAAGCAAGCCGAAATTGAACTGCAAAAATGACCTTTATTTGGTGTGTTCATAAATAATACATGAATCAATTAATACCAGCACCATTAATGATTGCCCTAAAAAAACACAGCAATAATAATAACAAAAAACAATGAGGAAGGAAAAATGTTACACATTCATCAAGAGCGGGAATTGCAATATGTCCAGATGCAGTGAATATGGTGCATTCATGCCTATTGATTTGCTGTTAAATAATGTATGTGCACATCAGAGCAGCAAGCAGAGAAAGGTAAAATCTTTCAGAAACAGATATTGCATGACTTCAAGTTCAACCAAATTACAAAAAAAAACATTACTGTGAACAGCTGTTATTGGAACTACTTTCTACCAAAGAAATAATCCCAACAAAACATGAAAACTCAAAATGGATATCTCAAAACATGGACATACGAAGGCTACTAACGTTATGTCCATTAAAGCCTCAAACATCCTGATTGTACACCCTTCACCACATGGTGGCAGTGGCTAACCCAACAGAAACTAGTGTAAACAAGCTACTTCATTGACACATTGTAAATAAAAAATAAAAAAAAAAACTTCAAGAAATAGGCAACCAAAACAATAACACAGCAGAGAGTGAAAGCAGAGGTTTTAGAAGAAAAGAAAACCGCGAGGAGAGGAGATGACTTTGACGCTAGCTGACGTTAGCATTAGCCCTGCTAGCAACAGGAATCACCTGTGCATGGGGCAGCAGCTAACAGGTAGCCAGTGCTGCTTTACTCTCCAAGGTTGGGATGTTTGACCTAAAGAAAGAAGTAAATAATACCAAGAGGAGTGTGGCCTGCTCGGTGACCTGGAGTGCAGTGACTGTATGCCTCAGTGCTTAAGGAAACAAGGTAAGACAGCTTGCTCTACTACCAATGCTAACGATTATTGTTGCTTTAAGCAGCAGTGCAGTTTGTGGAGCTCAGTGAATGAGTTACTGTCAGTCAGTCCCAGTGGAGGTGGTGACTGATACATTCAGACGGATAATAACGCAGAACATTTTCTTGTCCCCGACAGATGTGTGGTGACTGATTCACAGGTGTGTACAGAGCCTTTGATGTTCCCTTTGCAGCTGATTTCATTTTGCTCATGATATCCTGTATTGATGCATGCAGGTGCTTTTAAAGCAGCCCTGTGTTTTTGTACTAGACATCAAATATTTATGTTTTTATTGGCATGACTTTAATACAGGCTTCATGGGTGAGGGATCTCTGTTGTGTGGAGTTCCCTGTGTTCTTAGTCTGTGGTGGATGAACACTTAATCTCTTATGCTTTAAACAGCTCTGAGAGATGGGCACTGCAGAGATGAAGGGGTTAGTGGAGAAGATGGAGTTTGTGTGTTCTGTGTATGTGTGTTTGTGAGCCACTGATGTGTGTGAAAGCAAGTTTACATTGCTGGAAAAATAAATGATTCCCATTTTTTCTATTGTATGATGAAGCACTTGAAGTTGTTTATGTTCCAAAGGTAGACTATGGATGTTTAAGGTGAATGGGCACTCTGACTTTATTATTTTTGTATTTTGAAGTAAGAAACTGGTCGACATCATCTTAAGGAATCAATTATTGTATTAAGTAATGTTATTCTGGACCCAGAGGGCTACTTTAAATTAGACTGATATCAGATACACTGATATCTGTTAAGTGAAAACCAGTGTGTTCTCTGAGAGATTGTAGATTACTTTGTCATTTTAGTAAATGTGATTTAAGCAGGCAAGTCATCCTTTTTCTCCAGTTTTTGAGGATCATTTAAAATGTTGGCTTTTGAGCAAAAGTAAAATTTCATGCTCACATTGCAGCGTACTATAACCATACGGCAATATAACTGCACAGGTGCCTGCAAACAGAATCCAACATTAACAGTCCACACTGACACTCACTGCAGCCTCTATAGTGATTTAGTTGGCGTAAGCGGCCCACTTGGCGTACAAGCTACCAGTCGGCTCTCTGTGGTTCCGTGATTATCATATCAGCTAGCAGCGATGCACAGTAGCACTACAGGCCCTGCCACAAGCTGGCAGGGCTGGATGTTGGCCAATAGCAAGGCTGCAGCATCCTCAACCAGCTACTGCTCGTCCTCCTCAGCTGTCCACTGTCACCCATGCAACATAGCTGGGTTGAAACTTTTTGGTTTTACTTTTTAGAATTTGACAAGTGCTGAATGAGTGCATGGATATATTAATCTTAACGTATTAATCACTTGTAAATGGTGCCCTCAAGCTTGTAATTTGGATAGTAACAAACAGTTGTCTATCGTGTTTTGCTTTCTTTCTATGGCTGAGAGTTTACAGTCTTATCCTCATCCTCAACATTGTGATGATGATGATTAAGTGGTGATATTCAGTGTTTCAACTGACTACTAGAAAGTAGCTATGGGTCTTTCTAATGGTAGACAGCTGGAACACAGCAGGAAAAGCACAGGTGTAACATGAAATGCCGATATTACACCTATTACATATTACACCTGTGATGTTTTCTCATATGACATGGCAAAATATGTACCCCTTCAAATGATTTGTCAAAGTGTCCAGCGTCTTGTTCTCTCACATCGCCCTCCTTTGGTGGCAGATGTGGTATAATTAGGGAAATAGAATCCATATTTCTGCTTCTAAAGTAAAAATTTAATTTCTGCTCTCAGGTGGTTATGTGTTTGACAGACTGGAACAGTTTTCCCAGAATGTACAAGAGAGGAGTCTGAAGGCACAGTGTGCGGTGAGGAGTGTTACGCCAGATTTTCCCCTCCCGCTTACAATAGAATTATGGGATTCAGATTAAAACTTGACAAAGTGTCGGTTTAACTCTATTTGAGGGATCATGGGGAGATGTTTTAGGACAAATAATTTGTCTTCTGGCTCATCTGCAAGGCAGCTGTAATCCTCACTAATCACCGAAAGTTGATTATGTTGGCAGTTGTGATTGTTTCACTGCGTGTTTTGTATTCTCTGGTATTCAGATGACACGTGTTTCCTTTCCCGTGTTGTTTTTTTCTGTTGGCTGCATTTATCTGCAGCGGCAGGTGGATGATGCGTCAGCAGCGGCATGTGATATTTCTGTCAGTCACGTCAATCCTAGTCTCTAATCCTTCACTTTCCTGCTTCTAAATCCTCACTTCAGGCGCCTGTGCTCTCCCATCTAGACAATCTATCTCCGCCAAAGCTTTCCTCTGTGAGACGAGAGATCATTGATGAGTGATAAAAGCTTAGGCTTTAATCCTAAACACATACAGGATTATAGGACAAGTGTTGCACATTTGAAGTAAAGCAATAGCCCCTGCTGTGACTTTGAGAACACTAAGTGGGAACTTTTGTAGTTCACGTGCTGTAATAATTGTTCAAGAACTCATCCAACTACACTAAATAGTTGTCAGATAAATGTAGGTAATAACCACAAACAAAACAATTAGCTGTCTAATACTTCTTCTTTTTCTTTTACAGTGGTTTTCTTCTGATGTGTATTTGGAAATTTTCAGCTTGTAACGTAAAGATTTACAAAAGCTAATTGGATTGCAGAGCATGAGATTCTGAGCCTGTAATACAGTCATTTGCTTGTCTTGGTGTACCCACTCAAATTAGACACCTTCACAGGAAATCACTCCTAAGAAATAATATTAGCTGTCCCACTGTACTTTATGATACCAACACTGTAACACAGAAGCTGGAATAAAAACTACACAAATTGAAGTACCTCCACTCAAACATTACATTAAAATAATGTAATTGACTGCAGTAGATTAAGAAACAACCTGCAGCCCCTGCCTTATATCAGTGTGCTGGGAAATGAACGATGAAACCCTGATGGGGGCCAGCTGCTGCGCATTAAATACACTTAACGCACAATATTTTGGTTGTGCAGAAAGTTCTCTGTTTTGGTCGTCAATGTCACATACTACCCCCGAGAAACTCCCTACACTTACATTAGCTTGATTAAAAAAACAGTGGGAGAGAAGGAAGCTAGAAGTCCATACTGGAGATGTCAGCACTAGTAACCTAATTAACATAAGATTGCCTTTACTGCAAATGGGCGTCCAGTAAACAGTAACCATAATGCCTTGCTGAGTGTAGTAGAGCGGCTATGTCTTGAGGCTGTGGATTAATGAGAACAGTATTATTGATGGATAAATTATGCTCTCATTAAATGTTAAACATTAATTAAAAAGCTGAATACTCAATCAGGGCTAATTGAATAGTTTTTTATCAGTTTCAGGTTATCAGGCAAAGACATAATAAAAATGATATACTGTATCATCTAACCAAGGTTAGAGTTTCATTCTCCGGATATGTGGAGAGGCTTAAAATCTCACCCTCCACTGTAATTATCAGAGGCCCCCGCTGCCTAAGGGAGTAATCTCACTCTGGCTGAGGTGTTAGGATGGAACAGCACAGCAGGCTAGAAAACCACACGGAGCTGCTAGACTGAGCTGACCCCCAAAGATCAGTCAGGTCTAAAATAGTCAAGTAGTCAGTGTTGACTCAACTGCAAGTTCTGTGACGACATTCAAGGGGAACCAAACGTAACAACCCGTTAGAAATGTATTTACTCCAGTGGCAAAATGAATTATTTTAACATGAAATATTATGATGAATTTAAAATGAGCTTAAAGGAGTAGGTAAACATTTTTGGAAAATTAGCTTTCTTGCAGACAGTTGGGTGAGATTGATACCCCTCTCGTGTCTCTCTCGTGTGTATGCTTAGAGCTACAGCCAGCAGTTGGCGTAACTGGCTTAGGATGAAGAGTGAAAACATGGGGAAATGGCAAGCCTGGCACTGTGCAAAGGTAACAAAATGTTCCTATAAGCACCACTGTTGTAACCAGTTTGTTTAATCCGTAGAAAACATTTCCCCAAATGCATCGACCTTTCCTTTTAAAGGGGCATTTCACACAAATTATAAAGTCATTTTCTTCACCGATTATCGTGCAGGTAGTTTTGGTGTAATTTGCTCAGGTTTTGGGAAATAAGTCTGTATTCAAGAATGTTAGTCTCAATTTCTGCTGCTACCCCAGTAAAATGAAGACAATTTCATTACTAATGATCACAGCATTGAAACATTACTTGAAAATATAACCATATAACCACCAACATGTCTGTCCAGAAACAATGCACTCACTTTGCTGTGAACAGTTTGTCAATGAGTTTTTATGGATTTATAGATTTATTATTCTTTGATCTATAAAATACGAGAAAAAAGCAAAACATGCCACGTTACAATTTCCCAGCCTGTGTCTTCAAATTGCTTGTTTTTTCAACCAGCAGACCAAAACCCATACATAGTTCGGTTTATTTATTTAATTCACTTTATTATCATTGAAAACTTAAAGAAACAGCAAATCCTCACATTGAAGAAGTTGAACCAGAACCAACGTTTGGTATATTTACTTGCAAAAATAGTTAAACAGTGAATTGATTATTAAGATTGTTGCAGATTGGAGATCTGTTGATCGACTGAACAAGTGATGTTTGATCATTATATAATTTTTAATGTTTATTTTTCAACTACAAAATGTTCTTATCTCAACGCTCACCATATATATACCTTTTATTGCTGTGAGCACCACTAACAAATTTTCCTTAACTTCCATTGTATTGGGTTGAGGGCAGAAATAAGAGACAGATATCTGGAAAGCAGGGCGAATAAAACCAAAACTCTCTACACGACTAGATCCCACTAAAGGAAACTAACCATTTACATTTTTTTTTTTAAAAACGCTCTCAATTCCTCGTCTCTACATCATCCTTGCACTTATAAATTCTTCTTGTTTCTGTAGGTAACTATGCAAGAGCTAGCAATATAACACAGCAATTTAATGAGCATTTCCTTGATTTGGTAGTACTCTGAAACCATTTAAATCTCATTTAACAGGTCCACAGAAGCTGTTTCATTAAATGGAAGTTCCCCTGATGAAATACAACATTCGGTTTTAACTTAAACACTAAACCCTGACAGAGGACTGTCATTATACATGTAATCCCTCTTGTTTATGTTTTGGCAGCAGCTTCTATCCCCCACAGCCAAATCAGCAGGGATGACAGTGAAAAGAAATGGTCTTGTCAAGTGTGATTCATGCCCCCCCCCTTCTCGCCTGGTGCCAGTATACAGACTTCTCAAGTGTAGTTTGAGAAGCTGCAGTACAGCAGATATGTCTACTTACATTACGGACTGCTTCGTATTCACGGCATGATTTTCACTGACCAACACCTTCGCCATTAACAGCACTTCCGTGAATGTTAAAGAGAGATGGGGTTGTAGGTTGTTGTCGTCAATGCGATCTAAAAACAGCATTAAAAATATTAGTTTCTCTAGCAAGACACGCATTTCCTTTCCGTTCATTTGCCATAATGTCTTTGCTAATGCACTCAGCGTTAGCCGTTAACTGTTCTTCTGTGAGTTCAGAGAAAGTGCATAATCCTGTTAGAGAGCATTGGAAATCATTTCACAGCGAGAGCATTTTTGTCTTTAAAATTCACACAGCGTGTGTCGAGGAAAATAAGAGTGCCGCGTTCAAAAGTCCTGCCTTGTGGACGTGAGATGTCCGTGGTGTGCTCTGACGTTCAACTTTGAACTTTGCAGTCTGAGGTGTTTACCCTGGGATCCACATTTTAATCATCATAGTCGAGCGGATTCAATAAACAAATGAAAATCTGTTTTTACAACAAACACAGGCAGAGATTCATCAGCCTCTAGACACTTGGCCTAGATCCAGACTTTGACAGTATTTACAAAGGAAGTTCTTATAGTTCAGAGATGCGCCGCAAACAGCACAATTTCAGACCACCCAGTTCCTATGAAAAGACTCCATATATGACGTTCTCAAGGCATAAAAGCCAGACAGTTTTGAGTTGACATTACAGTTTAATCTTATCTAGACTTTGGCAGTGGGATCTTTGTATTGAAGCCTTCCTGTTTGTGCAAAGCTTTGTGTTTGCCGTGATCAACCAGAGACTAGGCTTTTCCTTTTAACTTAAGAGCCCTGCGTCTGTTTATGAGCCACCAGTGTTTATGAGGCTACATTATTAGAAGATGAAGTTAATGCACAAACAACATTAGTCCAATTATGTTACAGCTGCTGTCCCTTTTGTGCCCAGACATCAGATACTGTTTTTTGTTATTCTGTCTCTCATGCTGAAATGCAAGTATGAGCTGCTCTGTAATCCATCCAACAATTGAGTATGTTATTACAAGTGCAGCAGAAAAACACAAGAATGAGGGCAGAGACAAGAAGAGAGCTTCAGTCATGTAAAAAGCTCAGCAGAAACAGAAGGGAAAAAATCGAGGGGGATGCATTCTCTGCTGGAGGGAGAAATAGGCCGATATGGTGAGCCAGCGCCGGGTTTTTCTATCATGGGCACACACGCACGCACAAACACACAAATACACCCACGCACACACACACACACACACACACACACACACACACACACACACACACACACAAACATTCACAAACCATTTTTTTTAAGTGCACAGCTAACCACCTCCAGGAAACCACATCTCATTCCTGCCTCTCTCCCTTTATTCCGCCCATTACAGCGGTAACAGATACGATTAGTGGAGTTTAATGAGCTCTGCAGAGATGAGAGTTCTGCTTGCCGCTCTCTGCTTCACAGCTACAGAACCCCCGGGGTTCGGCTCCACCGAACGAATGATGTGTGTTCCTGCGCCATCTCTGTCTTTTTTTATCGCCAGCATGTAAATCTTGCAGGTGGGAGAAGAAGTCGGGTGGCATTACGTGCACCTTGTGCGTTGTGTACAAAACACGCCTAATGTGTAAGCATATGTGCAACCTGTTTATGTGCCCACGACCTGCGGTTTTATTCACAAGTGTTAAATTCTGTTATGTTGTGTTTTTGTGTGTGCATAGATGACTGCATGCAGAACAGGGCTGCGAATAAAGATTATTATTCATTATTCACAAAAGGCCAGAAGATTGTGAAAAATGCCATCACAATTTCTGTGGGCCAGGGTGATGACTTCAGATTGCTTTTTTTTGTCAACAACTGAAAGATATTCAATTTACAGTGATATAAAGGGCTCACACCAGAAACTGACTCCAGGAAATATTTAGCATTTTTGCTTCATGTAAGACTTAAACATGAGACTAATAGATTCATTAACTTAATTTAATCACTGATGCAGATTGTGAGCATGTGTCCACAACAGGTCAGAATATAGTCCATCCTTTACCGGGTGGCAGTGAATGTGCAGCCAGGTGGTCAAGTCAAATTTATTATAGAAACTCAAAATCACTGTTAGACGTCATTCAGGAGGAAAAACCTGCACTAAAAATCCTTTGTTTTAGCCTGTATTCATGCATATTGCATGCCGATGCTTACTGTGCCTAGCTCTCAGTGAAGGTATTTGGTTGCTTTTGATGGCCCGCTTACATATCTCCCACCAGCCTCCACACTGGCAACCCAGAGAACTTCTGAATACACACATGTTGAGCAGTAATAACATCACTTAATAAGATATTATATGCTGAAAATTATCCTTGCAAAAGCACTGGAGATTCCTTCATGAGACATAACTGAAAACATCACATTTTTATCAGGTAATAGATTTTCACACTAAGAGACTTACACTTAATATTCATTTTCAAAATGCTGTGCTCCTTTTTTATCTTTTATGATGTGAAGTCTGGAAATGTTTCTCACCCCAGTGATTTGACTGATTTCCATTTATTTCACAGTGTAATTCAATTAAATGGGAGTGCTGTGAACAACATTAGAATAGTACGGTTTACTGTCATCGAGATTAGCAATAGGCCAATACTGTGGTGTTTTATTGTTATCATTAGGGGGCAGTGTTGTATAGCACTACTACCAAGCATTTACTCTATGCTTTTGGATGCTGCATTGCCTCAAGTAAAATCTATGTCATAACATTTTCTGATGTTTCTGATTTAAAAATATAATAATTCAAATATATGTTTAACTTGTGGGTGTTTCCTGTCCTCATTTCTTTGGTCGCTCTATCTTTAGAGTCATGGTCTGGGCTGTCGTTTGGTTTCTTTATTTGTCCTCTCAAATGCAGAATAACATTTTCTGCATGAATATATTAATTATTTTATTAATATGTTGAAAATCGGTAAAACCTGCATATTCACGGGCATATTTTTTAACTGCTTCTCAGAACCAAATTTACCATAGCCTAAAATAATCTCTATTATCATGATGTTAATGATGCTATTTATGGACTCACACATACTTCATTCATTAGTTTTATCTTTACAGCCCTAATAGCCAGTCCCTTCCATTTGCCAGATGTTTAAGAAGTGCATTATTTTAAACTGTGCTTAATTGTCCACACACTAAACCACATGCCAGGCTTCCAGTTAAGAACCAAAGGAATTAGTTTCACAAGTATGAACACAAAAAGGACTCATTCCTGGCATATGCTGTCTCCCAGTGTGTGGCTGTTAGATACTTTGATGCAAACCCGTCTGGAAAATATTATTTCAGAAAAGCAACTGGCCAAATAAAACTGTTCAGCTCCTTTTTATTAGACGTGTCAATGGCAGAAAACAGCGAGGAAGTTCTAGTCAACTTGAGACATTGTATGAAAAATCCAAAGGGACCCATGCACAGTGTCTGATGAATAAAGGTTACAATTTGTATTTCACACTGGCTATCGGTGTGTGAAATTGTTGCCAACTCTCATTGACAACTGCAAAGGGAATAAACTTAAATGTAATTTATACCGCCTGTCTCAAAGGATTTTACAGAGAAGGAGAATAGCCTGCTTAGATCTAATTAATTAATAATCAATCACAGGACAAATGAAGCTATACATCATATACAGCAACAGCATCTTGGAGAGATATAATAAGTGGGCCTCGGTACTGTGTAAAGATTTCACTATTCCTTCCTACAAAAGAGTTTCAGTGCTACTAAAACAATACTTTTCCTGATTCCTTTTATACTATTTAACACAATTATAAATACATAAGTGATATATGATCATTTTTATCACAATTTGTACTAAAACATCTACTGCTTTCTAACACAGAGGGTAAATGTGCCTTCATCCATAATACATTTTTAGTTAATGAACACAATCAACAATTTAAAGTTAATAACTACAACTGCAGTATTACACCTAATGTCAAGTAAAGTTTTTAGATACTTAACACCAAAATGAAGAACTTTTGAGTATGACCTTGTAGAGCTCAGTGCGTAGCAGCAAATGTAAGTCTGACATCAGAAAACCGCAGAAATGGATTTTTGACTAGCATTCTCCATGTTTCTCAACCTTTCTCAAAGATTTCATGTGTGCCGCGAACAATTCCCATGAAATAAGCTCCTTTTATCTCGACTTTAGCCTGACTACTGCACCTTATCCTATTAGGTTTGCTGCATACAGTCTTTCAAACATTTTTCATCTGTAGTGATCTTATTTCCCCTGGCACCCAGAGTTCTCCCTCCTGAACAGATAAAGGCCTGACAGGGTGCTGCTGTGGCCTCTCTTCCTCATTTGTTGTGCTGTTCCTGCTCTATAGGAGGACATGTAAGGTACTTTGAGATTTGCCAATGCTGGCGAGACACAGACAGAAAAAAGGGAGACAGAAAAGCAGAGAGGAGACAGGAAAAGTGCAAGGGCTGAGCTGGAATGACAATTTTATTTTCTTTGCATCCATTGTAATCTAACTACTCCAGTTTTAGCTTTCCTTTCCCTTCCCACCTCCATACCTTTGCCTCTCTCGTCAGCTTTCAGGTTTGCTGAAGGCAAGCTGCAGGTGAAATCTATTTCAGTTTTCAGATGAAGACACAGAATGACAATCCCTGTAGTTTGTTATATTTCTGCATTCTTATCCTTGGCAGCAATGTCACTGCATTGCCCTGTCTGTCACAGTGATATATTGGTTACTTTGGAAACACAGAATTTGTGATTGAAAGTAACCAAGTTTACATCGTAAATGTTTTATGCGGCCAATATCAGTTAAAGCTTGTAAAATGTTACACTATGCTATAATGCTTGTTTTTATAGTGCCTGACCTGAGGGAGCAGCTCAGGCCTCCAAAGCCCCTGCTTCTATTAGTATTGATGAACTATATGATCTATAATGTGCTGAAATCTATAATTAATAATTGTTTGGTCTGTTGCTGATGAAAGTGCAGCACGTAGAGATACGTGTTCATGTGTGTATATGATTATTGTCCTGAATTGATTTTTGTTGACACATGGAAGAAACAGGTTTTATAAACTGTATTGATTTTGTGCTTCATTAAACGGGCTCATAGTTTGTCTGTGAAATGATGCGTGTTGTTTCCAAACCATTTGGTTGTACGTTGTCACTTCAACCGCTTAATGATCGCGTTATTGGCGTCTGGAGTGGACAACCGATATTTTATGTTGAATATCAAGGGTGGGTAAAAGGTTACTGTGTGTGTGCGCATGCATGATTGTTGTACTACAGCAAAATATCTATATTGATTTCAGTGCGTAGTGTAGCTTTCATGATCAATGGCTATTAATTAAAATTTGATCAATGACGTTTACACTACAGTGACACTTTGTCTAATCTGTTGTTAGCTAATATATCGAAAGCCCATTGATGTGCTAAATTCATTTATTTTGTGATTACATTTCAATTCATGACATACGCTTAGTGGTCACTTTATTACAGCAGGTACACCTGTAAAATCTGATGTATTAATTACATAGGCTGTGGTTTGCAGTGGTGTGAATAAGATTGAGAGTAGCTGCAACTAAAAATTGTTTTCTTAATTAATTTATCCACTGGTATTTTTCTTGATAATTCAATTCATCTTTTGGTCTAAAAAGATATTATATTCATGGTCATACAAGCACATATTCACATTTTATAAGTGAAGTATCTTTTTTTACTTTAAAAAACAATTGTTTATCCATGGATCTTCTGTTAATCAACTAATCAGTTAATTTCACCTCTAATTGATATGTTTCTAATGTTTTGCCCACCACAAAAAAAATGTCAAGCTTGAGGGGGGAAGAATATTAGAAACACATTTCAATTTAATGTGTCCATTTCAACACCACTGCAAACTACACTGCCAGTTTATTAGATTCACTTAGATAAAAATAATGCAGTCTGATACATAAGTTCCTTCATAAAGGTTATAATGTTCAGTTGTTGAAATAGTTTTAGAGAGGTTTTGATTGAACTTTCATTTAATGATTTTGAAGGCTGTAGTTTGTGGTGCTGTTGAACTGTTTTGCGTGACTGAGGTGAGGCTGTTTAATTATTTTGATCATGTATATTTTTATCAATGAGGGTAGGCTGAATAACAGATACGCCTCTCTGTTTAATGAGGTACAGGGAAATACGCAGATATGCAGTTTAACTATTACCTCACTAAAACAGCTTGAACAAAACCTGAACATTATATCCTTCATGAAGGTGAGATTTATTATACTGTTGTATTAGATTACATTAGAATGAATAGATAGATAGATAGATAGATAGATAGATAGATAGATAATTAGACTAGCTTTATATAGGTGTACCTAATTAACTGTCAACTGAGTTTACAGCCTGAATAATAAACATATATTTAAATCAATACCTCTCTGACAGTGTCAATCAAAAGAGGACATTTCTTTGTAAAGGTAGAATTTATGGCCGAGCTGTTGTATTAGATTTCATTCAATTTTACACCGAAAGTGGCCACTGAGCCCAACTCTGATGGAAATCAATGTTACCACAAAGTGTCTTACATGCCTCTAGGCAGTTAGAGTGCAGACAAGTGAACAAGCTCTTAAAAAATTACCCATAAGCTTACAATCCACCGATCTTATCTACTTCTCCAGAGCCAAATTTACATTCTGACATTGCTCCTGCTTTCTTTCTCTGGCATCAAATTATTTCCCATACAAACCAAAACCAATTAAGTGTCTGTATTCTCAGGATATGAACAGGAAAGATCAATATTGCACAATTTTTTAACCACAAGTGCCTGCATGTTCATTAATTGACCAGTAGAGGGCACTAGGAGTAAGCGGCTGAAATCACATCTGCCAAAGCTCGACTGGAGAAGAGGCTTTATACATAATTGCTAATGTGTGTTTGTGTGGTTTCCACTTCAGTCGAAATATGCTGAAATTAGCAGGAAGTAGAAATGAGGTCTTTTCCCTTTAGAATCAATCACAATTACATATATACTACTAATAATAAAATGTGTAAGAACAGACTCTTGCTCACCAGCTTACTGTAGTCTATCTACTTATGTGTAGACAGCGTGTGGAGTGGTGAACTGGCCGCAGTGTCTCTGAACTCGGGCGGCAATCAGCTCACTCACGTATTCAAACATCTGACGTCTGCTCAACTCTCACCTCGAGGGGACACAGTCTTCCTCTCCAGCCCCCTCTTTCCCCTCTTATCTCTGCCGCCTTCGGTGCCGACTTGTCAAATTTCCTACTCAAAGCTTGTTTGCTTGGAAATGTCAGCCACGGTGAAAGAATTTTTTGGTTATGTAACACATTAATCTATGCTCTCTCTTTTTTTTTTGCGTGGGCTTTTGTGTGTGAAAGAGGCTTTATATTTTCATCCTGAAAAGACCCTTTCCAGATTCTTGGCCCTGAAATCATCCTTCTCTGTATGGATTTAACAGGTTGGGTTTCTTTATTTGGCAGAAATGTGCCAGTGCATTATTCTCGCAGAACACAAGATATTTAATGGGTCAGAGTCTGTATCGGATGACCTCTGGACATAAGGTCAATCCTTGATCACTGCGCCTCTGTCTCCCTTTACAACTGACAAAGCTGTGAGTTGGAGGTTTTAGCAAAGTTTAAATGCCGGGAAGATGGATAATGAGACATTAGGGGTTACTGTAGCAGCTCATGAAAAATACAAAAGATACTTATGCTAAAAAGGCAAAAAAATATGGAAATTGCTTTTTCTCCAACTCTCTCATTTATCCAACATTTCTACCATGTGGGTGGCCTCGGAAATAGTTGTGTTGACCTTTCAAAGACTAAGGAGGATTAATGGTAAATGGAAGAGGTTTGAGGAAGTCTGTGTGTGTGTGTGTGTGTGTGTGTGTGTGTGTGTGTGTGTGTGTGTGTGTGTGTGTGTGTGTGTGTGTGTGTGTGTGTGTGTGTGTGAGAAGAGGAAATACAGTAGGGCTGGCTAGTTTTTAATGTGGAAGCTTAGCTGGGGAGGAAACCTGAAAGGAGAGGTTGGCCAGGGACACACAAAGGCAAGAACAGGGAAACAAAAACAGGATGGCTCTCAGGCCTACATGGAACATTCTGGACCAGAAAGGGCGCTGACAGAGAAAGTCGGTGACAGTGTGACAGTAGGAAACCGTGTTCTTCCACTGGGTTATCTCTGTAGTTCCTGCTCAGTAAGAGGCTGGCAGTATATTCACAAAGGAAGAAGAAATGTGTGTGTGTGTGTGTGTGTGTGTGTGTGTGTGTGTGTGTGTGTGTGTGTCTGTGTGTGTCTGTGTGTGTGTGTATATAGTGGTGCTTTGGTATTGAAAGCATTTTATGATCTACTTAAACCTGCCTGCACTCTGATAGAGAGGACATAAAACGAGACGTAATTTTTACTCTTTAATTATCTTTTTGTAATGCCATCTTTTTCCTGGAGGATCAAGAAGAAGAAGAAGAAGAAGTGCAGTTAAAGTTAAAGTCACCAGATTAATGACTGATATGTTTTAATCACCACGTCAAAATCCAAACAGAGGAAATGCTCTGTGTTAACAGCCTATTTGTGATCACATTTATTTTTGTGTCTCCCTCTAGCTGTGCAATCTCTGAACAGCCTGAATGACCAGATTGCAAGCTTCATGGTGACTGGACCCAAGCCCCTCGAGCAGGAGGAGCATGCCTTCCGTCCTCCCGAGAAGGAGACGCTGCAGAAGTCCATGACCCTGATGAGGCACCTCCTTGTGGATGCACAGGTACAAGAAACAATTAGCTCACAAGAAGGCAGGTGGGGTTAGAGAAAGATAAACTCATCTTCAAGAAAATAGTTGGTATTTATTTCGACTTAGAGTCTTTTTATGTATTAATATTTTTTCTTTTTATGAACATTCTTCTCTTTAATACACCTTACCTCAGAATAATAAGGTTATATATTTAACTCCCCTGCCCTGTAAGTGTCAGTGTCAACTCCTATATCAGTCTACATGAGCCTCATGTTTTACCTGTAAGACAAGATGAGATATCCACACAGTCAGATAAAGTAAAAATGTGAAACTCATAGTTCAGTTATAGAATCGTAGCGCACCACGGAGCATCTCTCCTGTCGGGCTCCTGACAGCACTGTCAGCCAAAGAGTCAATCACAGTGGACGGCAGTAGAGGCAGTTGTACCACCGTCTGATTGGTTTATCCAACTTCACTGACGCAAGTCATGCTGCCCTGCCTCACGCTGTCCGGCACCATTCTGCCTTTTCTATCACCCTTCTCCGCTTAAATAAGTTTGTTTTTGTGGTTTGTGGTCATTTTGAAACGTATAACTTTGAAAGTTTGTGGAGTTTACAGCCTGCCATGCTGCTGCTCTGGCCTTGCTCTGTGTATAAAGACACAAGTGCATTGATTCTTCTCAACTGATGACTGTAACGTACGATATTTTCACAATAACTGCCTCAGAAAATATGTGCCACGCTATACGTTAGTACACAATTATCATCATTAGTATTATCAGTTACAATGACTGCAACAAACTGTTCCTCAACGTTTTTTATACATTGTGTGTATGTGTAGTCCATCTTGTCTTGTCGCTGTTTGGAGGGAATTTCTCTCCCTATTTAAAAGTGTGTTGTTGCTTCAGTGCAGCCTTGGCAAACCTGAGTTACCTCAATGAACTGTATTCTGCAGTTTTTTTCCTCATCTGCTTATCTTTTGTGCGCTTTATATGAATACATTTCTCTTATTTACTTTTTGTGTGCAGTGCTTTTGTTGCACTTGCAGTGGCATAGTGAGTATGCGCTCTCCACCGCTCTCTGTCATGCCTCTGACCCGGAGCTAAGCCCCACAGCCCCTCACACACACTCACTTATGTCAGGCCCCCTGAGCCGGGGAAGTTTGTGTTTGTGTTTCTTTATGATCTCAGATCGGGGTCAGTGCATGTGTGTTTGTAAGCCAGAGGTTAACGAACAGGCAGACAATGCAGGTGTAGCCAGGAGCCGTGTTTCCTCCTTTGGCAGCCACTTTGCATCTACATTTTTCACAAACTGCATCCCATCCACGATGACAATCACTATTCAAAGTAATCACACACTGCTGATTTTAATTTCTTTTTTGGGGGGATGGAGATTGGTGGGATTGGGGGATGGAGATTTGCTTCTCTCTGAGATTTTTTCCACTGGATTTTTGTGACTATGTGAGGCAGTCGAGGAGGAAAGGACATTCACAGGTGAGATTCTCTGTCCAGTTGCATTTAAAAAAAAAAAAAAGAAAAAAACACTAATACACTAGAATTCAATAATATAGATGGCCAATTTTCATTCCACGGTACACTGTGAAACTGGTATAATGCCACTGCAATGCCACTGACCACTCAAATTAACCCCATTTTAGGGGGCAGCTCAAAACATTTTCACCAAAATGAATTAAATTGAATGAAACCGTTGTAATCAGTGATGGTGGTGAAGTGAATGAGTGCAGTGCTTTTGTTTAGAGTTCAGCTTTGGCGAACTTTAATATACAAATTTGCACTGTTTGACCATTGACCACCACAATTGCTATCCCTGCTTGAATTTTGGTTTGTTAAAAAGATTTCTGAAGTGACCTAAATCCTGCAGATGACCAAGCGATTTGACTGTATGAATACAATATGCTATATATGTACAATTATTACGTTTGTGAACTGATGAGTCAATCAGCTGAAACTGAATCAGCAACAATTTAGATAACTGATCAAACATTCAAGTCAGTTGCTCGTTCCAGCTTAACAAATTTAAAGATGTACTGCCTTTCTCTGTTTCATGTCAGTGAAAATTGGTTGCTTTTATGTTTTGGTCTTTTGGTAAAGATATGTAATTTCTTGACTTCACCTTGGGTAAGTTGAGATTGACATTTTTTTCTTAATTATTATGATTATTTGCTTGCTAAAAATAGAAAATAACTAAGGGATAATCAGTTTGATAATCCCTTTACATTTCTGGATAATGTGATCTTGGAGAACAAAGGTCAAAAAAAGATGCTTGGAATTTGTAAAATCACAACAGAGAAAACCCTAATTTGTGCCAATACCTGGCAGACTTGTAGTGTAGGAGTAGACTTCATGCTTCATTTTGTACCAGTGCAAATTGTTTGTGAAGACACAGAATGCTATTTGTGAGCTGCTTCGCCAAAGGGCCTCAGATGAAATGAAAATATTGACTGTGTGTAATACGGGTGCAACAACAAGGTTATATTTCCTCCATCAGAGTCAATTGCCACTTAAATTCTCACAGAACTACTGAATACGTAGTGTTAGAAAGTATTCTAACATTTGATTTGTTTTTTCTTGTTCCAAGTCCTCTTATTCGGAGATGACCCCATTGTCCTCAAAAATGAATTTTCTGGGGCATCAATCACCCAAGTAAGCAGCTGTGAGAATGTTTGAGGATTGATGTTTGCGGACTGCTAGCGTGGCAGCTTTTACTAATAAATGAATTTGCTGAACCATTACTGTTGTGTCAAATAGAGACAATGGGGACATGACATTATTGGCACCCTCTCTCCTACATGTACTTCTCTCCCTCCGCTTTCTCCTCTTGTTTCGCTCGTGTTCTTGCTGATAATTTCACATAACCTTTGTGAGGGAAGAGGAGGAAGAAGAGGAGATGAGAGCCTGGATTCCTACGAGCTCCAATTAGGGGAGGGAGGATGCAGCCAGCTGGAGTGGCAATGTCAAGAGTGTGATTGAGCTATTTGCGATTCAATACGCATATGCTTGTTGTGTTCATTTGTTACAGTGTCATTTGTGCTGAAAAATTGACTGTACGAGCTACAATGTAACAGATGTTGTTGAATAATAATGGTCATGAACTCTAATCTACAAAGTTGCAAGGCTTTAAGTGCTTGCTGGTTCCCTCTCTATTTGACCATCATTGTATATCATCATTTATTTTTTAAAACTAAAAACAAAGTGTATGTACATAGCATATCAGTCTCTTTGATTCTCAAAGTCTCTCATTTTCTATTTCTCTCTGAGGCTTAAAAGCGTTTTTTAATGCACCAAGCCCAAGGAAAATCTACCTGCATGCAAGGACAGGAGACGTGGAGACTACTGAGTGACTGCTGACTGGCACTGCACACGCCTTTCTCCTCCTTTTTTCATTCTATTACTTTATCTCCCCTTCTCCCTCTAAAAGACAAGTAGCCATCGCTCTTTCAAAAACACTGCAGACTGTGTCTTGTTAATTTACTTGCGGCCCAGGTTCTTCTTATTCTGTCAGCACTCTTTTGAACGGTGTTCTTTTTGTTTTAGTCATTGTACAAGTAAAAAGTCTGTCAGTAAGGATTGCTGTCCATTTTGGTCTCCTCAGAACAAGAAGCTCCATGCAGTATATAGTGGCTGATGTCAGTATAGAGACTATACTGTGTAACATTCTGTAAATTGTCCAACCTCTGGTATGGAAAGGATGGTGATGACAGAACCGAAAACATTCATGTACAAAATATAAGATGATTAAGTAGTAATTTTAGGTTTTCTGTATTCAAGAAAAGAAATGTAATGATAACTACTGTCACATTTAAATGGTGTGTTTAATAATAAAATAAAACATTTGAAATAGAGGCACATATGGGTGGCTAGTATTGTTTTAAAATTGAAAAAAATATTATAGCAAAATTTAGATGACTAAGATGTCATATTTGGCTAAAATAATGAATAAGTTAAAAAAAAACTATGTTGCATAAGATCACAATGGAGAATTGGAAAAAACAATCAACAGATGACACATTTGATCCTTTATTACATGATATGATTTATATTGTTTTTTTTTTTTGTTGTGGCCCCAAATCCACTTATTATTATGTATGCTATAGGCACGATGAGTAATGAATCTGCCTCTGTATTTTGTTTTGCTACCACCTTGACGGGTCCCATAGCTGAGAAAAACAGTGACTTAATGAAGTCTTTTTCAACTTTCAACACCTTTTTTTTACATATCATTAGAACATGGCAATTTTAACAAACTACTACTATTGTCCTACAAGCGACAGCCCACTGAAGAGCAGCTTGCTGCAGATCTTTCTTTTCCTCCAACGGCCCATCTGCTACGTATCCTGCAATCAAGCTGGGAGGAGATTGGCTGCTGAGCTTTTGCCGACGACCCTCCCTCTATCTCCCCTTCCCCGTGCTGTACCCGGCTGTGACCACATTAGCTGTGCTGTCACTCATCAGTGGGGGTGAGTCGGGGGAGAGAAAGGGAGAGTTTAAGGACGGGGGGGGGGGACGTAGACACAGTTTGAAGGGCCAGTAAAGGTGACTTTGACAGTGACTGAGTGCAGACACTGATAAATAAGATCTCTCTGACTTCCTCCGACCTCCACTCTGCTCTAATCGTCAGCGTAGAGCTGCAGACACGTCTGTCACTCCTACAGATAAAGCAAAGCAGAGTCAAACACACAGTTTGAGCTAAAAACAATGAATATAGAAACATATCTGGTCAATAGTCAGTGTAATGAAATTATCACAAAAAGCCAGTGATTGTGAGCCTTTCGTAATATGTATCGAACACAGAGCAAATCAATATTGCTAGCATTGCCGGCTATTCTGAGAGAATCAATATTGCACGGCTGTAAAGGTTACAAACTTAGCTTCGTCATTAGGAACCGTAGATTTACAAAGTTTGAACTCTGTGACATGGATACAGTATTATTTAAATGTTATAAGGGAGTAATTAGATGATAATGATAATGGTGACTTAAACCTTTTCATATTAACAACAGGTCAAATGACAATGTGTAATGTAAAAAAGGTCTCTCCCTCAGGCAGTTATCACCCAACTCAGCAGTTACCAGCACCTCTGTGGAGCATTTTAGCATTATGCTCACTGATTTTGGTGTTATGGCTCTCCACTTGTTTTGGTGCAGTCTCACTGCTCTCGCCAACCTCATTTCAAGTGCTAAAGTTGCTCCATGTCTGCTGGATGTGTAAATTAAAATGTCAATGTTGTATTTACTGCTTGTTCTATTGCCCCAAAGTGACCAAAAAACAGTTTATACTTATACAGTATATACTTACTTATTAAAAGACAGCATATATCCTAAAGTAATAATCGCTATCTACAATTAGTATAAACTGGATATCAGCAGTATCAAATCAAATGTCTATCCTGGAAGTGTCTGAATTAATATTTCAACACAAAGGACTGACTTCCACATATATTAGCCAATAGTGCTGGACCTGTGCCCAGGGTCATGGAAGAGTGCAGGCTGCCCACAGTCTCAAAGGACTGGGGGGAGGTGCTGTAGAGGGAGCGAGTGTGTGATGGGTCTGGCTGGGTCAGTCTGTCCCTCTCCGACTGGGGCCTCAGCTGGCCCTCCAGAGTATGGTTCTTACCCATGCATAATACATCACCTTGGTCCCATCTGCCCTCTCAACCCTTCCGCTGACTCCACCAGGCCTGTCTAATAGGCCCTGCTTCACTAAGAGCCAGCCAGATATGCTGCCATGTGCTACTATGGTGATGGCTTATTGTGGCTCAGCTCAATCCCAGAGTGTGACAAATGAGAATGGAAATTGGGTAATTTGGTTCAAAGAGAGTTTTGTCTTCATCTACTGTTGGAAAGAGCCGGAGTGTTTCCTGGGTTTTTACTCTGCTGTCAAAACATCCGCCAGTATTTTCAAAATACTAGAATTAGCTCACCCAAGTTCACGGCTTCATTGTGTTGTTTGAATTTGAAAATGATTCTTTCACTTCAAAGGCAGCACGCTCGAACTTGAGGTTGCGTGTTTAAAAAGTCTCTGTCATTTCCACATTTTCAATTAGTTTCTTCTTAGTTCTGTTTGCGTTTTTTCCTCAAAGTTACAGTTTAAAGGCCGTTCTAGGGCCGGGCATTAGAGATTAGCACTATAAATGCTGTGATACATTGGATAATTATTATGCAATTCTCTGTGTATACTGTATCGGTCCCTATCAAATACACATTAAATGGAATAAAATGAAATAATTGCCCGATCTCTGGTAATGGTATTTGCAGTGATGGTACTTATAAAGACAAGGTCAAACTCTTGTCATTTTTAATGCTGCTGCTGTCAAGAGTATTGGACATAATGAAATTCCTGCAGATATCTCATTCATTGACTGGATAGTGTCCAGAAGGAATAGCTAAAGTGATGTATTTTACTATTTATCTGCTACTTGCGATCTTTTTCTTTTTTTGGGGGGCCACACAAAAATTGAATTGTCGATGCGAGATGTATGATATTACTCCAATGGCTGGTGGACTTGTATGTTGAGCAGATTGAAAATGATGGCTTATCTTGTAAGGAATAAATTGAAAACCATTTCATTATAGGAATACAGTTCTGAATGTTGCCTGCAGAGAAAGGAGCTCTATCATAGTGAAACAGTAGTGGTATGGGAATTGTCATGAGTCAGTATAAAAGCATAGTGTAGGAAACTGTATCCTTCGACTTGAACTCTGATAATCAGTGAGGGAAGTCAAACGTTATCATTTGCTGCAAAAATGTATAACAAATGGATCAAAATGCATCTTTATACTTTGTCATTGTGCAGTTCAACATTTGTTTTCTGAAAGAGATTTAAAGAACTTTGTCTGAGTTTTACACAGAAGTAAACACATTAGATTTCAAACACAGAATCCTCTTTCCACATCAATATTTGCCCCATAAAAATCCTTTTTGAACAGGTGGAATCTGAGGAGCCCAGGTGAACCGTGCCAATAAACAGTACGACAAAGAGAGGAACCGCAAGCAGTGAGCTTTGGTCACTGGCTGATGTCGGCTTTTTACCTTTACTGTGAATCTTTCACTCCTTCATGCTCCCCGTGTGTTACCAGCCATTTAAACCAACCATTTTCTTAAAAAAATGGCAAGGAGCTGCATTAAAGAAATACAGTGTAGGATTTAAGTAATAGATCCATGAATTTAAAGGCCCATCAGATACCAAAACAGTGCACAGCACTAATAAAGGCTCAATATAAAGCTAAGCATTTCTATCCTCTCACACTGATTGCCAGGTAAACAGCAGAATTACCCCATGAGGGCATTGCTTTTTATGTTTATGTTCACATCTTTAAATATTGCTGACCTGAAACTGAATTTCTAAAAAGCATGATATTCCAATATTTTGGTTACATCCACCACTATTACCAGTTTAAAGTAAATTCACATTATAAAGAGTTATACTTCTTGTATGAAAGATTCTAATGATTAATTATCACTACTACATTGCCTGACTATTTTCTGTTACCTGACATGAATCGCAATTAGT
Source organism: Dicentrarchus labrax (assembly GCF_905237075.1). NCBI lineage: Eukaryota > Metazoa > Chordata > Actinopteri > Moronidae > Dicentrarchus > Dicentrarchus labrax. The sequence continues at coordinate 18,728,222 of NW_026136715.1, forward strand.
TCTCTGAGCTTTTGACTAAATACGCACTTTCTGCAATTTGCTTCGAACATCAGAGTGAGAGTAAACATTGCCAAGTCTCCGCAACAACATGAAGTGGCTGAGCTGCCATAAACTGTGTCAACAGACAACAGTTAGAGAATAATTAGACATAGGGCACATACTGTATTAAATATATACAGTAGAGTCTAACTGATAAATCTGCAGGGACTATACAGTGCTGATAATAGCTTAGCTATGACATCACTATCAGCATATATGTCAGCCAATGAGTAACAAGGAAGGATTCCCACCAGAGCGTACCGACAAATGTATTTATCTAGTGCAAAATGTCCTGCTTAGCACATCACAATTTCTCCATATTACATATACACAGTATTCACACATAAACATATATACACCTATATGTATATTAAAAACATTTGTGACAGTAAGACAACAGTGCAATTGAGTAGAGTGCAAAAGGATGCTGGAATAAATGTGTGCAGGTTATTTTTATGTACAAGAGGTAGGTGGATATGATATGATATACAGTATTTTCAACATGAACAGCATGGATTGATGTGTTTTGAGTGATGATATTTATGGTAACTGAACATCAATAATGAAAAAATAATAATTAATTTGCAGGTACAGTGGGTAGTTTGAGTCACAGGGTTATTGCACAGGGATTATTCCTGACACTGTGTTTGGCGTTAACTGTTCATCACACTGATGGCCTGTGGGTAGAAACTGCCCCTGTGTCTGTGTTATATGTTATATCCACTATTACTCCAAATGGATTTGAGTAACAGTGTCTTTCGTGGTGTTTTTGTTGTTGAAAAAGAGCTGTTTATTATTCTGAATCATTGTTCCACTTTGTTAATTTGAAGTAGTTGTGTAAAATATGAATCATGTTTTGGGTATTTGTGGCCGTGTTTGCACATCGTGTTGTGCTAACATCTTTGGAAATCTTAAGTCAGTAAATACTTTCCCACAGCAGAAGTCCGTGGGGACACAGAGTCTTTCCACTCACCTTACATCTAAAGACCCATTACATGGAATAAATAATGGCATGTTCCAACTAGCTCTGCAGCGAAAACTGAAAATGACTAGTCTATTGATTCGGGAGGTGTGCTCAACAGAGCGAGGGAGAGAGCTGATGATTGTGCAAGCCATACTCTCAACAAGCTTTAACCCTTTCCATCAGAGGTCAAGGTCTGGCTCTAACAAAGACATACACAAGCTGTGGGAATAACAACTCAACATGGTTAATAGTCGGCATTGATCCTGAATGCAATGCCTCAGAGATTCTATGACTACCAACCCTCTCAACACAGCTGCAGCAGTGACGAAGTGTCCTTTCCAGTCCCCTGGGATCAGGAAAGATGAATGTGCATCCTTCAAGGTGAAATGTAAGCGTGAGGTCAGATTTTAGCAAACAGGCTAAGTAAAGACATTTAACCCAAAACACATTGTGGATTAGGCAGCGGTTTGAAACACCAGGACATGTCCTCCTCGAATCAGTAGTGTTTGATTTAGGTATTGAGTGAGAAGTCCGCATCAGCTTGATCTGGCTGCATTGAGTGGTTGTGAACCTCGTGGGATTTTCTGCAAAGACATACAGGTCCATTGCTAGGTTATAAATTGTTACAGATAAAGGGGGATTATAATAACTAAAGCAAATAACCACATTTAGTGTATCCACTACAATGCAAGCTATTAAGTTGCTTGTGTTTACAGACTGTTGAAAACCTTTGCCTTTTGATACAGATTCATCATTACTATTATCAGACCCATCCTTTGTATTTCCTGCAGGCTGTTAAGGGGTATTATATGCTATTAGACCTATCAGACTGTCTAACAATGCATTTATTGTTGTGTTGAATGACCCTGAATATGGCACCCAAGGGAAATTGAATCAGCTCAATAACTTATGCTTTTGGGTGTTGAATAAAAATATTTGCATAATTGGCCAAGTCATACCTAGGTTGCTAGGCAACCTGGCATGTCTGACAGGCACTGTCACAGACAGCCATGTTCATGGTTGAATCTGTGTTTTGGTAATTTTGTTTTCATCTTTGTTTTTATTGGCTTGACATGGAAGAAAGAACCCTTTATCTCAAGGGTGTCTGTGCTCTGGCATTGCATATTGATTTGATTTTATTCATTTGTCTTTTTTTTAAGGTTCTTTGACCTGTGCCAGCTCACCCGAGCCACTTACAGTAGTAGTCATGGTTAAACTTAAACAACCCCAAACTAAGAGAAGGGTGCTGCTCGATGATTCAGCTAGTAGCCTGCTGGTTAAAGGGGCCAAGTGACCTTCATTTACATGTGGAGGATGGTTTTATCCCAGCGAGGCCAGGTCACATCAGATACAATACTCTACTAATCTAACTTGCTCATACATTGATGCAGTCAAAGTGGAAAACACAGTAGACTGGACTGCTGCCTCAGGTGTGTGTTTGTGTGTGCACATCAGGCAGTCCGTTACTAAGGAAACAGGCCATCAGGAGATAATTTTGATCATATAAACAGGAGATATAGGCAGAGAGAGGTAATAGCCCCAGCTTGTTTATATGTCAGTCCCTGGCCACTTGCTCTGTCTTTTTGCTCCCTGTTTCCTCCTTGTGTTAGTTTTCTTCATATTACCTTGCAGAACCAGCCATCTCCCAAGATCAAAAGCTTTGGCCTCAATTTCAGAATGGGGTATCAGAGCTATATTGGGCTGCCTCTGACGCAGATGTGCTGTGCCCATAGCTACACTATTTAGTGGATGTAAACTCATGACCCTCAGGTGTACCTCTAGGTCTCATGTGTGCAAACATGCACATGGAGTCACTGCTGCATCTATTTCTGTAACCTGCAACAAGTAAACTGCCCCACAGATGACTGCTCTGACCTTATCTTTGCCTTTGTGCCGCCCAAAATTAACTTTTACTTTGCATCTAACTGTGCAGCATAGTACCCCTGGTAATAGCAGGCCGTATCAAGGTTGCAAGACTCTAGAAAGTAAATCAATCTAATGATAGTGGGAGGTTGTGTAGGTGTGATTTTAAAGTTCGAAATCTACATTATGAGTGAGGTGGCTCATAACAATAGCTCTGCGCTGTGTGTTCAGATTTGACTAAGACAATGAGTGCAAATTTTGATGCAACTTGCAACAATTGGGGACTAAGGGTGTTAAAGGACTTTAATTGCCTCCATGAGCTGTGTGTCACAGCCTCTGCTGCTGCTGCATCTGCTGTTGATAAGTGGGCCAAATGTAGGCCAAACTACTAACTAACTTCCAGTTGTTGTTCAGGCAGCTTTGAAACGAAAACGAAAACAAAAAGTAAATCAAGGAAAATTAAATAGATCAATAGAAATGATTTACCTAAAACTGTATTGATCCATCCTTCAATTGCTTGTTCAGGGTCACTAGGCGCCACTGTTGTCAACCTGGTGACTTACTTGCTAGATTTAGCGACTTTCTTAAGACTTGATTTTAGTTATCTTGAAGCACCTATAGTGACAAATGTAGAATCTTGTTGGTTTTGAAGAGACTTTGTATCACTTTGATGGAGGTCTTTACACCAATATGTAGCAATGTGGTGACATACAAATGAGCATTTTTAGGACGCTTCAGCTATTTCACATTATACAAAAAGTATCCCAGCATGCATTAGGCGAGAGGCAGGCTACATCCTGGACAGGCCACCAGTCTGTTAGGCTAACAAATACAGACAGATGCAACATTCAGAGACACAATCGCAGCTGGGGCCCACTGAGAAAAGTGTATGATCGTATTTCAGGTCAGACAGAGAAGAATCAATAAGATCCTGATGAACTGTACTTTCCTCCCTTCTGCCAAACATGCTACTGTGATTGGTCTCATGATGTTGGATTCATGGACAAATACATTTCCCCCTCATATCAGATATTTCTGCTTTTAAACATAATGGAAATTGTTTAGCCTGAAGCTGCTCATTTCATGTGGGTCTTGATGGAGAAAACTAACAGAGTAGGAGCCCCGCTTTGGACTATGCTGATTGAAAGATGATAAAACGTTTTTGAAATAAATGGTGAAGGTGAGGAGAAGGGGCGTCATGTTGCAGACACATATCACTTCAGAAAACACAGCTAGGCGAGTCAGCAGGAGTTGACAAATAGAACAATCATACTGGCCTAATCCATTATTTGAAAAGCACTGGTGCTGTCATCAAAGCCCTCTTGTCACTTTGGATTATTCTTTCTTGAATGAGGTTTAAAGGAATCAATAAAACGAAAGTGAACTTAACAATACCCCGCTCAGCAGTGTTTAGTTTTGGAATAATCACTTTTTCAGTGGCTCATAGTGGAAAAATAATCAAGGGTTGTATTATCTTTGGAATCATTAACATGTTGTGCTCAAGCATGAATTGAGGCCAGCCATCTCCATTTCAACAGTTTTGAAGAATTTATCTGTGTAGTGCAGCTGTGGGAAAAGCTTATTGGATCTTGTTGAAGCCTTGCGATAAGAATACCCAGTGCAACACTTGGACTTTGGGTTATAATTGTCTTAAATTGATTTAGATTTTTTTCTTTTGCGTAGATTGAGATTTTCTCCAATACAACCTGTCTGTTGAAACAACAAGCTAGCCAGTGTTGAAGGCATTCATGACACAAAAAAGTATTGTATCTTCAGGGACTAAGCTCATGATTGCTAAATAATCTTGTTGGTAAGATTTTATAGTCTTCAACCATAAAGAGGGGTGAATTAATTAGAATTCCATTCCTCACAACACATCCATCCACACAAAAACACAGAGTATATCTTTATAAAAGATGGAGGAATCTAATTGAATTGCTCTGTGTGCTACTTCTGTATGCTCATCCAATCGTACACAGATCCAAGACACTGTACGACTTATATCACTAATGCAGATTCTTCTCAGTTGCAAGACTCCAAGGTCAAGGGCGGTACACTGAATGGTGGTAATCCTCGTGGTAAATCAGCCATCCATCCGAAAAAGAAAAAGAAATTAAACAGCTATAGCGTATATGCACTGCAGTATAGTCTTACTTTAATAACAGATGCTTCTAAAATTTAATTTCAACTGTGCAACTGCCACATTCCTGACAAATTACAAGTTACAAGTTATAATAAGTTACAATCATACTCTCAGAAATATTTAAGAGTGCCTGCTCTTATTGGCATATTTGTCTGTCAAGCCTCTCCTCCCTAAATATGACACAAAAATAACACTCAAGGCAAGAGCAAAAAGCAGAGGACCAAAATTGCACACTCCAGAAAGGTAAATGGTGCCCTTATACACACGTGGTCCATGCTCTTCTGTTCACTTTTCTTGTGTCTTGGACTTTGGTCAGGAAAAATTCTGTTAGTATTATGCCTAACTTAGAGTGATATCAGTCTCGTCTTTGATCTTGGTCAGCGATTACAGTCTGTAAAAGTAGACAGGATGGATCCTTGTGGTTAAATACCAGAGTAAATGGGATTAGGTTTTGGTTTCCCATGAGATCTACTGAGCCTACAAAACTGACACTCAGGATGAACACAGTGCTGCCCGAGTAATAGATAACAGCACTTTTCCTTTGCTCATACTGCCGTTGTATGTGCTTTCTAATTTCAGTGAGGCATTTTCAAAGGACTTACCTGGACAGAAGACTGGATTTGCATAAAAGTATACTTGCCATGGCTTTAATTGATTTCTAAAAACCTGGGCAGAACAATGAATTCACATATTTTATTGAAGGACTTTAGTGAGGGCTGCTGCTCTGTGCCTCTCACGTTACCACAGGCAAACCAGACTGACCATACTTTGCATTTCAGTTCAGTGAGCTCTGCGTCTGACCTACGGATAGGATAGGATATCCACTGCTTATTAAATTGGGTACATTGAGGGCAAGAAAATACAATGGCTTATCCTTTTTTGTCAAGAAGAACCATAGCTGCGTTTCAGAGTTTCTAAAGGTTATTCCATGACCATGAAATAAAAGGAAGGTTGTAATAGGTTCTGGTTCCTCTGAAGTGTGAAATGGTACATGTATTCGCCATGAACTTGCAGGACATTCAGTTAAGTACATTTGTTGCACCCAATGAACTGAACAATTACAGTCTTATCATGCTGATGCAGTCTAATAAGAGTCTACATCTTTGTATGTTTCTCCAAAAAAGCTTTGGCGGTGATTGTTTTTGATGGTTGGACAGTGTCATTGATGTATGTTAGCTAAAATTGAAAACTCATGTTAACCTTGTGTATGACCAAGGTAAAAGACCCTCCCACATCGTTATAGCCACCATGTGTACAATTATTCAGTTGCTGGTAAAAAAAAAAAAAGCATGCTTTCTCAAATGGTGGGTTGCGACCCAAAAAACGTCTGGAGGGGTCTCTAAAAAACTAAACTAAACTAAAAGCTTAGCTATCTATTTTGACAGGAAAGCAGGAAATGTAACATTTTATATGTGTTTTACAAACCTTTTTGAAAAGTAAATCTGCTTGGTTTGAATTCTATAAAAGTGGGTTGTGAGTCAATGACCATGGGAAAACGTAGGTCCCAAGGTGAGTTCGAGAACCACAGGTATAAAGAATGACATTGTGGCAGACAGTGACAGAGACACTGCGGTTCGACTGGGCCAAAGTGACAATTTACACCACATATCACTATGTATATTTGACTTTATAGTTGTGGAGAGCACAAAATGTGCATCTTTCTCTTGCTACTCCACCATTTCTTACACACACACACACACACACACACACACACACACACACACACACACACACACACACACACAAAGTATCCCTGTCTTCCTCCCCTTTCTGTTTAACGGTCATCAGAGCTGGCTGTTTTTCTGTATTTTTTTGCTGACTCTGTCTGGGCACGCTTGGGCGTCTTTCAATTTAGCTCCTTCTGATAACTCAGCCTCCTCAAATAGATAAATATTAAATTAGAACAAATGACTCTCACTTTCTCAGCATGCAATTGTGTCCTCTTCTCCTGAGGCCTAAAGCATCAGCTAAACAACCAATGCTGCTATCTGTAATTAGGAATGGAATAAACACAACACACACCAACATGTTTGAACTGCAAAATGAACGTCCTTTGCATTATTGATAGTAACCGTCCAGCTGCCTCCCCTGGATAACTGGACATTATTCAGATCAGCTCTGTATATTCAGAGGGGGCTCACAAATTGCTAAATGCACCACATTTCTTTCATTGAATCTGCATTTATGAATATTCCTCATTAATGTGGAGGATAGGATTTCAGACGGGCTTTTAAAATTAAAGCTAGATTTGGTTTGTTGGAATGCTTTTTGCTTTTTGATAAGTGTCTCATACATATATACTGAAATACTCTTATTTGCAAATCCTTTTCATGTTTGTTTTTAGCACAGATCCTAGGTTCCAGAGAAGGTTGTAATCCTGTAAGCCTGTTTGAGTGTGTAACACTATTAGTATAACATGATTTGGATGGCAAAAGACAAGTGAGTTTGATTGGGTGTCGCTCCCGGGGGAACACTTTTGGATGAAGGTAATATTGTGTAGCATCTGACTATCTGGCACAAGTTATTAGATGGTTTGTGTGATAGGGACTTGCTGCCATGCTGAAAGCTGCTGCAGATGGCTTATATCTCTCTGTGTAGCAGCAGCAAGACCTCAGCGTGGAGAAGTCAGAGCAATATCCTGAAGCAAGTATGCAATTTGCTTTATCGCTGTTCTTAAATCAATTTTTGTTATATTGATATAGCTATCTATCTGCTGGCCTACCTATTTATCTGGCATGTTATTGGTCTATTTATTTGTTTTCTTGAACTCTTATAAAGCCAACTTACTATCTTTTTTAAAATTATATATTGAAGACACTCATAAAGTCATAAAGTATCTATTACAATCACTGTATAGTATGTATGTTTATATACTGTATAATAAACACACATTGTAGTTGTAGTAATCAGTCCTGTGGTTGAATAAAATGTAATGTGAGTCAAGGTAATCCCAGCTAACATATATACAGTACAGTACGTACTCTTCTTGTGTAAATTTACTGTCCTAAATTCCTCTTTGGTTCAAAGTCAGAAGGGGTGGATATGGCTGTCATGCTACCTCTTACACATTGTATATGTGGAATTATAGCTAAGAAAAACAGCACAGAAAGGCACATGGAGCTCACTGATATGAATGTCTCTGACATAACATATATTTTCTCCTTCAGTGTAGGGAGACAATTCTCTTAATTCTTGGTCTTTTAAAAAAGCCATCTGGGAAGATGAGTAATGTCAGGATTACTAAAAATGGCTTTGATCTGGGATTTGATTTTGTGCGAACCAAAGGAAACAATATGCATTCATGGTACTGTAGGTTTTTGGGATCAAAGCAGTGAAAACTGGTGTTGACTGAAACTCAAACGTCATCCTCGACATTGGGTACCACGTGGTAAAGCACTGATGATGGGTCATTTTGAAAGGCATTGGCAAGCAAACTAAATGAACCCTTGTTTAGTTTGTAGCAGGGATGACGAGGTGAGGAAATGTTCCCATTGGTTAATAAACAGATAACAACACTGGTGTTACAGATTCCATCAGACATTTTTAGGAAAGATTAAAAGGAAAGATATTTGTCACTGACGCTCAATATCCAGTCATCAGCATTAATAACCAAAGGCAGGGCTCGGTGAAACACGCACGGAACGCAGCAGAGGAGAGACCAGTTTCATTACATGACTTGGCAACAGGTTGTTACGTTACTGTTAGTGCAATATAAGCTTCCCAGCAATCATTTATTGATATCATTATTATTATTGTTACCCAATAGGCACTGTCTTATTGGTCAACTCTACTTACTTTTGTCATGTGATAAGTAAACTCTGACTTCTGGTGCTCTCCTACTGCTGCTGTATGGAGAAGACACTTTCAGTCTGTAAGGGTGGTGTCTGTTAACCAACTAAGTATTGATAAAAGCAAACCGACGGAGAGGGCGTTGGGCGAGTTTTGTGAACGGTGTATGAACGAACACCATGTAACCGTGCCTAGTTTGGAGGACTTGTACAAATTACTTAATGTAAACATGCTGTCATTTTGCTGGGGAGGGCAGCCTTTTGTTGGCACATCTGCAATGCAGTTGCAAATGCAACACTAACGCCTCTTTGCCTGACACTGTATAGATGGGAAAATAAATAAAATGACTGTTTGTTTTTGCCTATATGCATATTTCTGTCTTTCTAGACTGAATGTAATTTGTAAGCATTAAAAATCCCCTGTGAGAGTGCTCACCTGGAGAGATCTGGGTAATGTTGCACAGCACTGCAGAATCTGTCCTCAGCCATTTAGCTGCAGTGTGACCTCTCTTTGAAGACAACGCCATTCATTATCAAATAAGGGTGAGCTAGCGGTGTCCCATAGTTTGCATATGGATATTAATGGCTCGCAGTAATTTACATTTCAATTACAGACACTATATGAGAAATTAGTCATATGCAAATCATGAGCTGGTGAATTGTGCAGGAAAATGATTGACATTTTTCAATAAATACTGCAAGATGAATTTAATAGGTTTTGTGCATTAATTAACTGGACGAAATGGAAATGACCCTAGCTAAGGTAGAATTAGCATGATCCATTCGAGGTTCTGCAGGGGTCGATTACACAGCTCCAACCAGGAGAGTGAAAGAAAGCTGAGTCATTTGTGATTGATGTCGATTCATATTAATTTTGATGAAAAGGTCTGATAACTTCACTATCAGACAGAGCTCCTGCCAAATTAAAAAAAGGTCAGAGTTACTACGTCTGACTTCCTCCCTGTGTTTGCAGTGCCGTGGCTCTGTTTGAAAAGGTCAGATGATCACAGTATGTAAACAGCAGCGTTATAATGGAGGAACCTGCCTCTCTTTGATGCATCACACGCAGCAGTGTGTTGTGTGGTTGTTAGCACGTTAGCAAGGCATTAGTTCACCCTCACACTGCTTTTGTGACTTACTAATAAGTAATAATCCCAACAAAGGCCTTTTCCTGCATATTGTTGAGATATTAAATGTAGCATGTGACAGTATATTCTCAAGAGACCTGTCAGATTGTCGAAACATTAAGAATAAATGTTGACAAAGGAGATATGAAAGTGTCCTTACTGACGGTTATTTTTTGGAAATGAACATAATTTATTTCCACTTTTCCTGTGAGAACTATGAGATTCTGCCTCAGCAGTACAAATGATGTTGACAATTCTCCAAATTTTAACGGAAAAGAAATAGAAACGACAGAATGTGTGTTACCATCATGAAATATTCATAATGTTTGCCGAGGGTGTGCATTAAGTTTAGAATAAGAATAGCTTGAATTTTTCAGTAGCACACCATTGATCCGGGCTGTATCGTTAGTTGAATGACTCATCACAGAAGAGTGTTGCTGAATATTGATCATTCACTTGACTGAGCCCTGCAGGGTACACTTCCCAATCTATTTGGAAAAATGTAAAAAAGAAATCTGTGTCTTACAAGTTATTGCTTCTTCCTTTTCAAGTTTATTTCCAGCTGTCAAAATTTACAAGAAGTAAATATTTTGACTCACTGATATTGACACAAGGATAGGATTTCAGTACTGTTCCTTTACCTCTTCTTCTCTCTCCCCCGGATAATTACACTTTAGCTATCTTTGATTTCCTCTGCCCTCGTCGGGATGCTCCCACGAGTTACCCTCTATGTGGCTGGTGTTGACACGAGTAGTAAATAACTGTGAGAAAGGCCATAAATCATGGTAATTCTTCCTCCAGACCTCTCATTCTGATTGATCACTGGTGTGCCTCTGAGGTCCACCTGTGAGTCTTGTCCCGCTGATATAAATTAAGTGGAATTATGGGAATTATGCACAATAGTAACCTTTTGTATCTGAGTAATTTCTGCCATACAGGATGTGTGGAGGCATTAACATAAAATCATTAATTTGTCATTAACAGACTAGATTAAGGGTAGATAGATTAAGGAAATATAATTATTGATTGTTGGTTATTTTCTTCCTTTGGGCTGGAGAGTGGTTTAGTCAGCAAGCGGAACGTCCTTCCTACTGGAACCTCTGAACCAAAGTGTCCTAAAGTCAGACACTGAAGCCCTGTGAATGGGCACGCAAGCAAGGAGAAATCAATAAAATATCATATCAGATTGACTTACATGACATGAACCTCAGATGCTGCAGTTTTCAGATGTCACCAAGGTCTTGAGCACTTTTCTCACTTTCGATTCATTGAACATTGAAGGAGAGCCACACATCCACGCACACATATACACTGTGTTCCAAATTATTATGCATGTACTGCATTTTTTGTTCTTTTTCTTACTAAATAGTCGATATAATTGGCAGTCAATAGGATTTTTTATTCCTCAACAATTATATCGTAATCTAATGGCATTTTTTGCAAAATAACTCAAAATGCAGTGTTCCAAATTATTATGCAAAACAGAGTTTCAAAACACTTAACAGTTTCTAAATAATAATTTAGAATAATGATAATAATAATAATAATAATAATAATAATAATAATAATAATAATAATAATTTCTTTTTCTATTTCTATTTCTATTTCTATTTTATTATTATTATTAATAATAATAAATAATAATAATAATAATAATAATAATAATAATAATTTCTCTAATCGTGTAGGACCAATAGACTCAAGAACTCCTTTGTCCCTCATACCATCATACTCTGCAACTCCTCACTCAGGGGGAGGAGGAAATAGGGTAAAGAGGACAGAAGGGAAGGAGTGGTAGCCACTCACTGTGCAATTAATAATCTACTCATACATACCTGGACACTCTTCCTCTTCTTTTTTTGTGCAATAACTTAATCCACCACTTAAGTGCAATAATTTAATTGAACAGCTAATTTCTGCTAATGTCATTTACCCACTGTATAATAACACAATGCCATATACTGTCCTATATATTTATCTATATTAACCTCTATACAGTTCTCTACATCTATCTTATTTGATTTTATTTTCTGTGAATTTTATTTTACTTTTATTCTTATCTCTACTTTATATATTTATCTAAGAGTTTATTGTTTACTGTTTATTGTCTACTTTCTATATTTTAGCTAAGAGTTTACTGTTTATATTATACTGTATTTTCTATACCTCTTTATTTTCAACACAAGTGTTTTGTAAGCTGCTGGAAACCCAATTTCCTTGCGGGAGTCATCCCAAAAGGATCAATAAAGAGAAGTCTAAGTCTAAAGGATTGAAAACTGAAATCTGTTGTATTTTTTGCATTAGAGGGGATAATTTTTCTCAAATCAAAGCTATTTAAATAAAAAACATCTTTAAAGATTGAGTTACATATTAAAATAGGAGCCCTTCTTTGATATCACATTAACAACTCTCTCATCCATTGAACTTGTAAGTCCATGTACAGTTTCTGTCTGTATTTCCTTTGAGGATGCCAGAGTTGCCTCCCAGAGCTGCTGTTTTCAGGTAAACTGCCACCCATCCTCATAGAGCTTCCTTTTAAGGATGCTCCACCGGTTCTTAATAGGGTTGAGGTCAGGAGATGATGGTGGCCACACCGTGATTCTTTCTCCCTTAATGCCCATAGCAGCCTAGGCCTCAATGGTATTTGTTGCAGCATGGGGTGGTGCGTTGTCTTATATGAAAATGATTTTACTCCGGAAGGCATGGTCCTTCTTTTTTTCTTTTCTTTATGCACATCAGCAAGCCTCTGGAGGATCCTGCGTCGAGAGGATCTTGGGACTCCAGAGTCACCAGCAACTTCAAATACCTTTTTTACTACTCATCAGTGGCTTTTTCACAGGTGCTCACTTAATATGATGAATTAGCCTTACAGAAACTTTCCTTAACACGCCTTTATCTGAACGAACCCGTCTGCGCTCTGAATCAGACACAAATCTTTGCATAGTACGATTATCTCTCTTAATAATTCGTAAAATATCCAGTGGTTTCATACCTATTGAAAGATACTGCACTATTTCACGCTTTTCATCTGCAAGATATTTTTTTCGCCTATATTGCATGAAACCTGTGCTTAATAATGTGGAACAATATCCTTAAGTAGTTTCCCATTAATTAGGCTCACCTGGCAAACTAATAAAGACAAACCTGTCTGAGATTGATGTCAGTGATCTAAACAGACATTGGTAGCAGCACAAAAAAAATCTAATGTTTTTTTAATTGAAATCATATTTGCATAATAATTTGGAACACAGTGTATATATATACATATCCACACATACACACAGCTATATAGAATAACTGAAATGTTAATATTTACCTCACCTTGCGCCTCTGCTTATATCACTTCTTTAAGACTCCACTTTTCCCATTATAATTGGCTTCATAGGGGGGCTCACTGTGCTGACAGAGTTAGAAAATCATATTTGGATACACAGCTAGCAGACTAATCCCAACCACGCAGAACTCCGGACTGGACTAGTAACAGCTGCAAGGCATCCTCAAATGCTTCATCTCCCTATTAGCAAAACTCGGATTAGTCTCTGCAAGACTTCTTTTTTTAATCACAGTTTTTTGAGCTCATCTTTCACCCACTCCATTAATGCAGTCCTTTTCTCTATTTACTTTCACAACACAGCTGTAAAGTGCTAGAGGATGTTGGGCCATGCACTTCCCTGTCAGCTCGGGGTCAAACAGAGATGACCTTTTATCTGACTCTGCATAGACAGGAGGAATTATTTTCTAGATACATATGTAAGTAACCTTTATAGGCAGCGCTGGCAAGAACAAAACAGGCGCATTAATGTGTTTGTCACCACTTGCTCAATGCGGTCCTTCAAGTTCAGTTAAGCATTTTTACACGTAGCTGTGGAGTCAATTGCTGCTGTGTTTGTTTCACAAAAGAGATGCTATTTTCTCGGTAACGCAGTTTAAGTTAAGTTTCTTTTTTGGTGCTTTGGGAATTAGACGGTTTCTTCTTGTCTTATTTGTGCAGCTTTAGCGGCTGCAAAACAGCGCAATCCTCGTGAATTTGCCCCAATGTCTGTGAATGGTCGCATCACTATTACAGTCTAGCTTATGACCAAGCACCATATGGAGCAGACTAAGAGTCACACCATGGATCATAAGGGATTCATGTCCGACACAACAACGCATAAACACACCTCATACAATACAGGTGCAGATTTTGGCTTCTCCCTGCCTGCTCGGCTCAGGCTGTAATCACAAAGCACCCATAGGTGTCCACATCCTATTGTTACCTTAATCAGTACTTAGGCTGTTGGCAAGCACTCTACACTAATTTAATACTTGAGGTAATGAGTTCATTTGCAAAGATCTGCATATTTTGAGGAGTAGTACAATGCAAAACGGCAGGAGTGATGGAAAAGCTGACTCCAGGCTTCTCTCCCCATTTCTATAAGTGATTCCTGTTTCTTTTCTGTAATGGTAATGGACAGTGCGTGACTTAATTCTTCTGCAAATTAATCAAGTATAAACATCATTAGGTGTTGTTATGAATTGCATTCATTTACAAGATTAGGTTTGGTACTCTCCACTTGATCAACTCATTGGCATTGAGCTGAATCCAGATATGGATATCAGGAAATAAACTGTTAACACAGCATCATTTTGCTAATTTCATTTATGATTGAATTATTTTTTTGTCTTTGCATATTGCAGCAATCATACATTCTTAAGTGATGGTTCTGGTGACTGGTTTTAACATCTGACTGTGAAATCTTATCATATTCATTAGTTTTGATGTTTTGTAGTATCTGTCAAGATCTTTCTTCATTCCCACGTTACTGGCCCTGTATTTTGATGTGTTTTGTCTACCATTCCTGGTATCCTTTAGTTTCCATTATTTTCATAGACATGAAATTCTGTTCTCGTAAAAGTTGAGTTGTGTATTCCATCACAGTAAACATCAAGTCTGCATTATTTTTGCTACATTATTAAGGATATTTCAACAGCTAACAGCTGTTCTTTTCTATAGTGTATAGAAATGACTGAAAACCAGGCAGCTGCTTGGAACTGCAGGAAAAATACCGTAATACAGGATTGACAGCATGCATTTTAAAAAGGTATTAAGGGACATTTTTTTATTCTTCGTCCATACAGATATTGCACTGATCAAGCTACATTACCAATATTGTAGGAGTTGCTGTCGCTTTAGAATAAATTACATCTTTTTTTGCTTCTTTTTAGTAATCAGAAGTAGTGCTGTCAAAATTGGTCAAAAAGGATGTTTGATTATTTGTTCAAAAAGATTTAATAGGTTTGACCTAATCTTGTCTATTTTTGCACATACTGTATGTGTGTGTGTGTCCATAAACCAATAGGAAACATAAGTATGCTGTCTACTGACCAAAAGACGTGACCCTCTCTAACTTGTAGTGGTCAGCGTATTATTTCCGATTCAGTGCTTATGTGTTGCTGGTTGCATATTTTTTGCTGCTTCAGCTCAACTCACTCAAATTTGTTATATTCTTCATTACATCAGATGATTACCCAATATACATTACCAGATCTTTTAAAGCACTCATAGCTCTCTCCATTTAGAAAATGTGTCCCTAATCCCACATGCTATTCAGTTCTGCTAGCTATAGTACTTCAGCTTTGCAGTTAGCGATGGCTTCTCTCTCTGTCTCCTGCTCTTTGTTGCTTGGTGTGTCAAATGTTTAGCTATTCCACTGCTTCTTTTAGTGAGAAAGGTTGATGTGGAAGTGCAGCTCTGCACCATGGAAACGATATCCTTAGCTGCTGTCGTGATCCAGCCCCCAGTAGCCAATGTAACACTTGTTATGATTTGGCGCCATTGAATTATTATTATTACCACTCGGATGTAGCTGAATTATTCGCTTGTTTCAGCTAGACCCATATTTCATTTTTAATCAATCAGTTCAATCAATTCAGTTCAGTGGCCCAGGCCTACGCGAGAGATTGCGAGACGCGGTGGTGCTGCTTTTTTTCTTTTAATACTCGACTGCCTGTTATATTTTACACTGTGATTATGTATGTCTAAAAAACAAAACGATTCTTATTTTCATGTGATTTTACACTAATGAAAACATACCGATGAATATGATGTTCCATTTCTACCAACTGATCCTCCCAAATGTTACACACTGGACCTCTTAAGTGCACAAAACAAATACCAAGGATCTACTTAGCTAAATTTAAAAATTTTGATTACAGTTTAATTTTGAAATGTGCTGTTTTATATTTGAATGGCTCTAACCTGCAAAAGAAGAGATTTTCTGTAGCATAAAATATCTTCCTCTCATATTGTTACAAATAAAAAACATTTTTTGGTGCTATTTTTTTCATCACCTTTTGGTGTTGTATAGAAAAGCTTGTCATCCATGTGCTGTGCCTTTGAAGGAAAGTGGTTTTGAAAGGATGCATCAAGCCAGCCAGTGACAACCCCCCTACAGCACCTAAACAGAGCTTCTCTCAATCCTCGTCACAGAGACGACGACTGCTGCATACTGAGCAGAAGAGACAGGAGCTGCCCCTCAACCTGCAACACACAATTATTCTCCCTCTCACTCTCTCACACACAAAGACAGACATACATGCGTACGCATACACACATGCAATTAACTACACTAACTGAAACAGCACACACCTACGCAGGGATTTTAGTGCTCGGAACGCTAACAGCATCAGACGCGCAACCACACACTCCCTTTCAGCAGGAAAAATGGACCATCTGTGAGCTCTTCAGGCCACCAGCCAATGACATTGTTTAGGACTCATTTTAACGGCAGTCGTGAACTGCATTTTGAGTCTTTGTTCATCCGTCTCCAGCATTTGTTTTTTTAAAAGGCTTTTTTGTTCTTGTTGTTTTGCAAACATCTGTGTATGCGTGTGAAAAGATCCTCTTTAATAGAACTAAGCTTCACTAATTTCTCAGCTACTGCAAACTGTTAACCACAGTCATCTTTGATCAAATGTATGGAGGTGGCAAAAACATGTAGTCATCATGCTTATGAGATTTTATTGTGATACTGTATTTTATGAGTTTGATTATTGAGTTAAGTCCTCTGAGATCTCCAAATTGCTTTGTTTGAAAGAATTGAAAGAATATTTTATAGAAAGTTATTGTCTTCCCTTTGATTATATTGAGTAGGGATCCCAATCTAGTTTTACTGGCCCAATCCTGATCCAAGATCCCAATCCTTTAATTTTGAAGTTGCTAATCCTTTATTACTTATGGATTAAATATGTATTTGACATACACCGCTGTAGCCTACTTCATCTGACATACCTTATTAGTTAGTTAGAGTTACTTTACCAAATATTGGAGGTCCATCTTCAAAAAAATATTAAGGTCATAAGCTTAAGTCATTGATATATTTTAAAGATTAACTGGGAGAATGAGACTCCTGACTCCTATTTTTTTGTTTTTTGACAATGAAAAATAAATAAATGTTGTCATTTTAAACATGGTAGCTGCCACATGTACTTGATATAGACCAAACTTGTCCTAATGGGGCCGCCAAGACCTTCCCAATATGGAACATGAGTTTTAAAATCTATTTAGACATTTTGATGAATACTCTTGATCGTGTATTCAGTTTGAAGGTTTTTTTAATGGTGGGTTTTGTGTTTGAAGGTTAGGCTGTCTGCTATGGCACAAAATCTACTTCCGTCATCTCTATCACAAACACAATCTTCACCACCTTTCGTGGAAGGCGATCAATGATATCACACAACCAAATTCAAACTGACATAAAAGCATTTTTCTCTTTTGCCTATATACCTGTAGGAGATCTTTGTTCCCTGCTTGTGTCACTTCAAAGGAGCATTTATCTTAATTCCCATCAAAGCCTGCAAACCTGTTTGTGTCTGAGATTAGCCTTGAGCCTTTACCATGGAGCCAGCGTCCATCCGGAGGTATGGCGTGCCCAAAAATGTCGATGTTTGCCATCGCTGTCTAGATCTGCCTCACGCTGACAGTGGCCATGTGAAAGCAGGAGGATGTGAGCAAGAGCTTAGTGTGAATGGAACAAGAGATTAGAGAAATTGGGAGAGTTGGGATGAGGTTCAGGATATTCCAATAGCACACTTCCCCACCTCTATCCTCCCCACCCAGTCAGTGAGAATGGAAATCTGTGTGTCAAGAAACTGTGTTTACCTGGATGCATCTGTGTATTTTATTTCTTAGCCAGCGGTACATGCAGTGCTGATGGTAGAAAGAACAGTAGAGGTATTAATATCCATTCACTGAGAGCCAGTTTGCTGCCTGAAATGAGTTGCAAGAAAGAAAACATGCTTTAGAGATCTAAAGCAAAGCCTTTTGATGTGTGTTTTATCAACCCATTTTTATAAACCCAGAGCATTTTACCTTTTCTTTATTGGCACCAATTAATACAGCACTATAAACTCAGAAATGTTAATAGGGCTCGATTGTAGCAGCTAAGTAGGATTGGTTTCCGAAAGCCAGTTCCATTTTGGATCGTCTTCCAAGTTGGCAGAATTTTTGGAATCGCTAAACTCGGAGGCTAACAAATTTATTAGCAAATCTCTTGTCTCTTCTCACGTTTATTTTACCAGCAAAGAGCAATGTACAAACAAACATTTATTTTGCTGGTTAATGACAAACGTTGCTGTTGGCAGATTATATCATCTGTAGTTAATTAACGCGTAACTAATTTGACTCATGTTTTCTTTAGAGAAAGAAACTCTACTATTGCAAGGGTTGAGTCTTTAGAGTAACAAAGAACAATTTAAGCTTACCAGTTTGATAATTCAGCATTTGGAGAAAGTAGCTCATGAACAAAACAAAGTTATTTATGTGTGTTGAAAGTAAAACTTAATCAGATCCTGTAAGAGATTTGAAACAATTCAGAATTGAGAAGTGGATCTGACTCTAGACTCAGATTTGATCAAATCATGTCCAACTCCAACCCTATAACGGATAAAATATGAATTAAACCTGTGTTACTTTTTTGCAGTCACACAGGGGCAGCATACACAACATACACGTATTATCATCTTATAAAGTTGTTATGATGAATATGTAAAAAAACAATCGCCTGTTTACACATCCAGCATTAATTTAGTCCAATATTCACTCTATTTAAGCATGTGTTGGTCTCCAACTCCTGAGAAGAATATCTGGCTCTTACATTTAGCTTCCAACTGCTCCTGTATCTTGACCAGCTAGTTCCTAACATTGTTTATCTTCAGAGATAATGAACTGAAGTAAGTCTCTTTCACTAAGACTTTGGGAATTCAGCTGGTTTGGACTAACATTTGGCGTGAAACTGGTGACCTTTTAGTTATACAACTGTCAATGTAATCCCTCTGGGTTAGTTGCCACTGCACAGATCAGTCTCTCTCCTATCCTCCAGCTGCTCTGTATTATCCATTCTCAGATACTTTAAACAGTGAAGTAAGAGGAAGGATGAGAATAAACCGATTAGCGCAGTGAACATAATTCTGTGTTTTCATAAGACTTGTGTCTGTTCTTTGTCTTGGTTTGACCCACCCCGGTGGAATGAGCCCTTGACTCTTCTTGTGTCAACCAGTAACTTGTCCGCTCCCTCTTTGCAGAAATGATCCATTATGCATATTCTGTGGGTGTGGAAAACTGCTCACAAGAAACTTTGGCACAAAGCAGCAGGGCATCACTTTGCATTTCAGTCAACTGGGTGTGTCATATGAGTAAAACCTGTGGAATCCACCTCAAGGTTGGCCTTCTCTTCTGTTGTTGCTTCTTACTGTACATGAATTTCTTAATTCAAACATTATGCACTTCTCAAACATTTTTTCTCTGTCTAAGGTTTATAGACCGCCATTGATTATAATGTGAAGCAGCTGGATTGAAGACGACCTATGAGCAGTTGCGAAGTTACAGTAATGCATGGAGTATTAGAGTATGTCTGCAAGAGCTATCTTGTTCTTCTTACATCACCAAACTGAATTCTTGCATTATGTAGAACTTTATTAAAATCATCATTAATAATTGTAAGATTGACCTCACATCTGATAAGGCAATTTCCTCCAATATAAAGAAAGTCACAATCCAGCAAGAGCAAATAAAAATGTCCCTGTAGTGGTGTGCTTAGATGTGATCCTGAATAACAAAAACTTTGGTAAACATTTTCTGGGAAATTCTGGATTGTTTGTGCAGCAGTGACTCATACAAAGAAGAGCACAATAGTTTCTGATCATTCTGATCCTGTCACGCAGGATCTGTTGCCCCAATGTAAGCTCTCTATTTGTGGAACGAGCCTGAGGGCATGCTCGGTTTCTTTCCTTTGGGTGCTGTCTGCAGACTCTACCCACAACTGACAAGATGTAAGAGTTTCTGCACAACAGTGGTCATAAATGACAGAGATGTGGTAAATGTTATGATCTTATTGGGTAACGTCTCTCATCTACTCTGTCTCTTTCTCTCTCTATCTTTTCCTCAATGCCTCCCTCTAGCCCCCCCTGCCCCACCACCACTGTGTTTGTTATTTGGGTGTAGTGTGTGTTCTGACTCTGCAGAGGAAGACTTTTTTTGCTGAGCCCTGTTCTCCCATAAGATAAGATGATCTTGATAACAGATCAAGATACCGTTCAGCTACAAAAACCCGATTTCCTTACTCCTCAAGGGATATTAAACCATTTCCTTTTGTTTGAAAAAATAAAAATCAAGCAACCCAAGAATCCACATAAGCATGGCCCCGCATTACAGCCTCTTTTCCACCTCATTGGCTGGTCTTTCCAGATGCTATCAATAAGCAGGTGATTTTGGTGCAGCCCATAAGTTCTGCATTGCAGAGGCATAGTCTGAATCACTAAATACAGATTGTGGTGTAGGTATCTCCACATTGTATATATATCACAGCAGTCAGGCTGCTGAAAGCACAAAGTATTGTAAATATAATAAATTCTCCTTTCTAGAAGGAAAACAGATTATCAGATTAGTGTCATATTTGGGTTGTACCAAATGTTTCTTCCCATATGAATAATGCACAGAAAATGTATTCTTTACTATAAGAATGACAAAGATTGTGATTGAACACACACATACAGTATTTCAATCAGGAGATACTTCATTTTGAAGTACCACCACCCCAATACTAGTGGTGGTGATGGTGAAGGATGAAGAGAATGACTCAGGATCTGGATGTGATGAGGAGTTCAGCCTGAGCTCTGAATGGTGAATGTGGTGGAGGAGGGTCGCAATGATTTTGCACTGAAATGACAGCTGAAAGCAGCAGAGAGGAGATCATACTTAAAGTTTGACAGCAACAATATGATTGGCTGGAGAAGATCATGGAGAAGTATGATTGGTTTAACTTAGTCGCTGATTAGGAAGGAGAGTTAGAGAGAATTGTGAATGAATGAGGCATAAAGATAGTCTTCCTGATTGAACTTGCGCTACGCTTAATTTCTGTGTCTTTTGCATGCAAGGCACATGCTGGGATTAATTAATGAAGCTTATCTTAGGGGAAAAAACTAAATAACTTATCCTAGCCCATGGCTGTCTGCCTGAATCTTTCAGCAATTTTATGAGACACTACAGAAAAGAAAAAAACTCCATGCCCATATAACACTTATGCACACATGCCACTGCATGCTTCAGTAAAAATCCTTTTCTGTAGATAACCACACTTTTTGTCATGTCAACCTTTTCTTTGCACAAGTACACTTTACCTATTAACATTGTAGTTTGCTCATCATATACACCTGCAACTATTAAAAAATTAGCCTATAAAAAAGTCTGAAAGGGAAAAGTTTAGCCTTTGCTTTACTTATACAATGTCAGAGAAACTACTTTTAAAAAAATAATTATAGTAACAGGATTTCTTAAGTTATAATTGTTCAGTATTTTCAGAGCTTAGTAGTTTTTGTACACCATGCTTTTGAATGAAAACACAAAAATAAAACTCTACCTTGAAAGATGTACACACTTTCTTGAGTGTTTTTTTTACCACCACATCTGAATTCTGTTTCAATTGTTGCCAGGCAACAAATACAATCCCAGTGAGTACTTCTGAGTCCTGACTGTTATTGCTTGGCAACAAAATTCCACCCCAGTAAGTAAAAAATTTAATCATTGAGGCTTAAAAACTACTGTATACAGACCTCAGTGCTGCAACTTTTTTGCACGACTTTACTTGAATTCAGTGACTTGGCATGCAAAAGGTCTTCTGTGTGGACAAATACTCAACAGCAGCGCAATGAAGAATGATCCCACTCCCCACTGTCTCTATTCATATGCTAATCCAAACCCCCAGCACACCCACTAATTACTGATCCTCAGTCAGCCACTGGGTCCTGATTCACTCCACTGACCAGCCGACACATTCAAAACCCCCAAGAGAGAGACTTGAGCGATGGGTCATTTATGTGATGTACATACAGACATGAATCAAGTTTACAACCCGTGTTCACATGTTTAGAGCTTAACTCACTAAAAACCAGTAACCACTCTTAGATGTTGAGTTGTTAAGAGGAGGAGTGTAAATCAGAACAACACAACCCGAAGAACATTCATATGAGCACGTTCATTGTTTAGCTGCGGTTCCATATGGCTTTGTGAGTAAAGGTGATAAAGACAAAAATAACCGAAGGCAAAGTAAAATGTCATCCTTTTTCCTGTTGAATCACCTAAATGTCAACTTTTTGAGGAAAAACGTCACGTGTAGTTTATGACATTTTTTTTTTCGTTTTTGTAACATTCTGCTTTCTTTGATAAGCAAAAACCTAAAAATATGGAAACTATATATCTGACTCCCAGTTAGTGTCACCTGCTTAACAGCCACCCCATACTAAACCCCTAGCTGTAGGCAGATGTATACCAGTATACAGTATGCGGGTTTACTGACAGGATACATAGTCCTGAGGAAAGACAAACATCCTCTTACAAACTTAGACAACACAGCATCCTAATTACCCACAAGGGCCCGACAGACTTTTATGACACCTGACAAGAGATGAATTTCATTAATGAACATCAAATGACTTTGGGATTATTAGCCCCCTAGTGTACGTGTGTGTGTGTGAATGAGCGTACAGTATGTGTGTGTCTGTGCCTGCTCTGCCCTGTGACTAATGTATCATATGCGGCAGCAGGGTCGTCTATAAATAACAACATGATGTTCATTTACTGAGCGGGAGGGGTGACTTGTGTCTGGGCAGATGGATGAACGGGTGGAGTGTGTGTGTGTGTGTGTGTGTGGTGATCCCCATCCCCTTGCTTGCATACTTTAGCAGGCGGTCAGTTAGGTTTTATTTGAGACCTCAATATTTGGCCCACACACATACTCGCAGAGTGCCTGAGGGTCTACAGTAACATTTTCTTGGAGTACACAGCAGTTGTTTGCTACCCTGGCTTGTGCAGCGTGGTGTGATGATCCGTGCTTGCCACATGCGGGATGGGTTGGGGTCTAAGTTCACATAACCTTAGGAAACAATAACAACACAGCTGTACTGCTGAGTGAGTGGGCATGCTTTGACAGATTATAGCAGAGGAATGCAGGATTGAGTGGGGGTGTTGGTGGGAACTGGGGCAGTTTTCCTCCACCCTGCGAACCCAGAGACAACTATAACAAATATTTAATTACACATGCTTATTTTTTACAACTAACAATTAGAGTCTATACTGTCAAGACATCTTGCGCCCTAAGACTGGATTTTTGTTTCTGTGTAATGTCCTATACAACTTTTTCCTCTAGCATTCAATGAAGTAGCAGTATTGTGTATTTATCAGTTACACAGTTGTCAGCTAGAAGTCCTGAGTTCAAGCCCCCTGCCCTGTAAGTGTCCTTTAACCACCAGACACTTAATCTCTCCCAGCTCCATGGAAATGATTTGTAGCTGACCCTCTGGTTTGTGCAGGGGAAGAATTTCCGCTCTTGAACTCCTTTTGTTGAAAACTTAATACTGGGTTTCATGTCTTAAACCTGCATTAATTGCTTTTTTGGGGAAACATGAGAGAACAGTAGGCTGTAAACACAACATTAATATATTATCACATTATTTATATTGCAGTTTATTTACACATCCAGCAGATGTAACAGTAGCATTATTTAGTAGTTGTGTCTCTGGCAACATGGCACATGTAAGTCCATTATTCACTCTCCCTTTAGCTATGTTTTTTTTATAGAGGCCCTTTGGGAACATGGGGGAGAAACAAAAAACACATGGGTGAGAGAAAAAATAGATGGGTTAAAAAAAAAAGTTTGCTTTCCCTCAATAAATATATTGAAAAGTACTTCTGTGTAAGGATGGGAATTGAGAACGGGTTCGAGCTGAGAAGTGGTTCCAAATTGTCCAATCCGTCAAAATTGTATGTCTCTGTGCTCGTCAGTTCCTTTCATCGATGCCGGTAAAAGGTTTTTCTGACAGTTGTGTGCCGTAGAACAATGATGTCAAACTTAAGCGTCTACGCGGAAGGGGAGAGAAGTCCAAAGAGCTGAAGGGAATCTGTTCAGAGCGTGGCTTCACCAGCAATATGCTAAAACATCTTTCTACATGGGCTCAACTTCCAGGAATGCTGGCACTGACACACACACGAGTGCCACTGCTTCCCAACCGAGCAGCACGTCTATTAGCAAGGGTCCTATGTTGTAATAACACGACAGAGCCAGACTTAGCAGACTTTTTTAATTGTCTAAGAGAACCTGAAGCAATGACCTGGAAGTGCTTTCTCCCTTGACTTGTAACATACGTACTTTTTTCCACTCAATATTTCTTGGGGGATTTCTTTGTTTCACCACATGTCCTGTTTTTTTTCACCTGTGCATTTTTTGCTACTAGTTCCTACTATGTGCTGGACGTTCAATGGGTCGCTCAGAACTTTTCCACTATAAATAGGCTGATTACTGAAAACATTCAAGTTTGATGAAAATAGGCCAAACGTTTCATAGAGTTGAGGTGACCTGCAGAATCAGATGATAAATAAAAATGGGTTTGCCACTTAATGAGACCATTTTCACATTATATGTCATCACATATACCCATTTTGGCTGTCTGCCCATTTTTAAGTATTATGATTTAACATTAAATATTCACTCATAAATATTCTATTTAAGCGACATTTAAAGTCAATGTTAGGAAAAAAAAACATCCTTAGTTAATATTTAATGCATGCTCTAACTCAGCTTCTGGACTGTGTGGGTGTGATTGGATCAGATTTGATTGACATTGTTGTCTCCCTGGTAACATAAGCAACACCCCGCACATCTGCCACCAGACTCATTTAGACCCTTATTGTTAAATTCTGATTGGAATGTGGAAATATGTTATTGTGTGGCTCAAACACATCAATATTCCCAAGAAAAGAAATGCAGTATCCTCCTGTTCATATCTGATGTCTATATTGACAAACATGTTAATTCTCTATCAGCTCTGCGCTCTGTGTCGAGCGACTATCCAGTAAGCTTCTAGTATCCATCTGTTTCTTATTTGATTTCTGGGGTATATTTGACATTTGGAAGTAATGTCATTGGCCTGCGATGCATCAACTACAATAAAAGCAACAGTTTTCACACCCTGCTGCAGATACTTTCAGCAATACCCCTCTGTGGTGCTGCAACGGGCAGAAAGAAGCATTAATGTTTCATTCGCTGTGACTGATTAGCCTTATCTGTAAACAGGTGGCAGTCACTGTGTCTGCTGCCTTTACCTGTAGCTTTGTACTCTTCTATAAAGAAAGGAGAAGAAAAGCATACATAGATATAGACATACTGAAAGATGCATTTATGTTGCTTTGCTGATCACATAATGCAGGGCCTTTTGAGGTGTGGCAGTCATCTGTAAGTTTAGAAAAATGGTTCCAATTCACAACCCTGACTGGGAAAGTCCGGTTAGGAAAAATGAGTGAGCAACATTCTCCCCTTTCCCAGCTTGAATGTGGAAAAAGCGCATACTTGCACTCTCAAATTCCCCTGCTTAAAAGTGGGCTATGCAGTTCTGGAGAAATCCAATACCATGATAAATACCATGATATGGTGTGAACAGTGACCGAGCAAGTATTCTACCAAACGTTAGGTAGGTTGTGGGTAAGCAAAACTGCTGCTACAGTTGCTGCTGCACAGCTAACATGAAGAAAGGACGAGACGGTTTCCCAGAGCCAGCACACCGGCTCCAGACATCGATACTCACAAGTCTCCAGCTCCTAGAGCTAACATCACAACAACAGCATGTCTCGGCAAACTAGAAAGTGAGCTGAATGTCTGCGGGCAAGTGATTGAACGTTACCTGACACACAAATCCTGGCTGGAATGGCTGGAATAAAAATGTAGTGTTTGTGTGGCTTTGTTCGTTCCACTTTGTTTGTTTCCAATTTAAGAGCCGGGGCAGTCAGCTAGCGGAGCGGTGAGGAGATATTTGCTGAATTTGAAAAAGAAAAAAAAGATTTATCTAATCTTTGTATAATAATGAGCATTTGATCATTATGCTCTGGGCTGCAACCAGCAACTATTTGTGGTCCATTATCTGTTAATATAAATGAACGTTTAATGTTTTCTTTACATTTTATTAATCATTTAGTCTAGAAAACGTCAGAAAAAAAGTGAAAAATGCCCATCACAATTGCCCAGAACCCACAATGAATTGCATGTTTTATCCCCAAATATATAACATTTCCTCTATAAACCATTTTCCTCACATTTGAGAGACTGGAACAAGCAAATGTTCATTTTTGGTTTGGTTTCTGCTAAATGATTATCACTTTAACATTGTTGTTTATGGACCACAAAATGTATAATTTTAATGGAATTGCATCACTGCTAGATCCCAGCGCACACTTGAATGCCTGCACCTTCCTTAGCTATTGCCGGACGAGTAATCCAAGCTGTTTAGTTCAACTTTTCTCAAATATTACAGCAGAGCTTTAAAAACGCATTTGCTCGCAGGAGGAATACCTCACTGTGATACTGTGATAAAAGCTTTGTTTGCATAACTATTATTGTTTTCTCCCCACAACTGCTTGTTTGTCAAACTAATGATTTGCGTCCCTTTGTCCATGAGTCCGTGGAGGGAGGTGCAGGCAGTATACAGAAAGAGAGAGAGAAAGAGGAAAAGCTGCAGTGTTTCACTCACTTCCATTTTCAAAGCCTTAGTGAAATTTCTAGTGTCAGTTCAGTCAAACACACAATCCCAGAACCTCACAGCAGTATCTCCAAAAGACAGCTGTGCTGAGGACCTCTGACTTCCATGTGCTCATATGGTCTCGTTCAGTCCCCCACCCCCTCGGCTTTCTTTGCAAATGGTACAGTCCATTTAAAAAGGTGCTTGTCATCTCTCAGTGCTCTGTGTCCTTTCAACAGTCAGCTGCAGGGAGCACATTTCACAGGGGCAGTGCTGGCTCTCTAACACACACACACACAGACACACACACGCACTCTTGTGCTCTTACAGAACTCTCAGGCGCACACACAGGCACACACACAGACATGCTCGCACACTGACACACGCACACCACATAAACAACATCTCTAAAGCGTACACTCCTCCCAACAGATACACGTTTCCCCTGAGCCGGATGCCTCTCTTTAAGGGAAAGGACAAACTGCTTTGAGGATTTAACTTGGCTTTCTCATCAAAAAGGAGCGAGAACAGATAAATAAGGCAAAGAGGAGGGATTTATTTGGGGACACCTTCCCTCACAGGAAATGGTCAACTTGTCAGCATGACACCTTGTCTGGATTCCCCTCTCCTCCTCAGGCAAAAATCCTGAAAATGATGGATGACAACAAGCAGTTGGCCCAGCGCATCGATGGGGCCATTCAGTCCGCCAGCCAGGAGGTGACCAACCTAAGGTCAGAGCTGAGCGCCACCAGCCGCAGACTGGCCGAGCTGGGGGCAACCGACTCTGCCAGCATGCTGGAGACCCTGCAGCACAACCACAACGGTAGGAGAGCCGCTCGGAGAGTGGAGTGAGACTTTCTGTGTGCTAAGAAGCTGCAAACATGAACTCTGATGCAGATGTGTGTAGTAGCCTTTGCGATGTGTGCGCCTGAGTGTATCTTTGTGAACATGTGTTTCTGCGTGTAATGGATGATGTCCAAGAGTGAGTTGAAAAAGCGTCCGCTCATGCCTCTATCCATGGGAAGAAGTGAAAGTCAGTGAGTGGATGAGTTGAACGAAAGAGGTGAGGGTTTTTTTGCTGGCTTGTGTCCACTCTCAGTTCTCCCACAAATCCCCTCTCATGTTGAATAATTAACCTCCTGAACCTTTAAGGGGGGGGTTAGTAGTGCTGCACTTTAGTAGGGGCAGAGTGGGTAAAGTTACAAGCTCCTTTCACTCTCGGGCACTCTGTCTGCTAGTTCATTCTGTTCTCCCTTAACTGGGCAATGGATCTGTGTCTCTTGAGGAGGAAGGGAAAGGGGGCTGGTTTTAGGGTTGCCGTGGGTTACTGTTACCGAGAGCAGTTTGAATGGCTGCCCAGTCTGTAGAATGCTGTCCTGTGTGTGTGTGTGTGTGTGTGTGTGTGTGTGTGTGTGTGTGTGTGTGTGTGTGTGTGTGTGTGTGTGTGTGTGTGTGTGTGTGTGTGTGTGTGTGTGTGTGTGTGTGTGTGTGTGTGTGTGTGTGTGTGTGTGCGCCCGCTGCAGCTGCTCTGTTTGCCCTTTTCCAACTTTTTTTTACACTCAGTTTAACATATAGATAGGTAACAGATGTCTGTTTTTGCGCGCATGCATGTGTACATGCACAAGCATGGATGGCAGCATTAGCATGTGTGCCCATGGGTTGTCATGTCCTTTCAACTTCTGGCACACACATACTCTCACACCCTCGCTGTTTCCATAGCAGTCAGCTGGCATAGTGAGCTGTCTGATAGGATACGTTCCATCTTGGCTTTGGCAGCACTCTGCTTTGAAACCGCATATCTCTCATACACTTCCCGAGATCAAGCTCAGTAAGCTCAGGTCTGCTGTTGTTTCCCCTCTCACATTCACAAGGAAAAGCTGTTGGCTAACTTTCCCTCTGCAATGACAGAGAGTCGTTTAGTCCTCAGTTGACCTCTGTAGGGCTTTTTTAAAGAGGAAAATGTGAACACAGCTGGTCAGGGACAGTTTGGTCATGTGTCAGCACTGTTTTCAATGGGCTGTCCCTGTTGCTTTGTTTTTCAGTTATTTCTTTCTGCTTGTGTATTTGTGTGTGTGTGTGTGTGTGTGCGCCTTGCGGTATCCCTTTAACCCTGATCCGCGCTCACACTCCTGCTGTTTCCATAGCAGTGTGTGTGTGTGTGTGTGTGTGTGTGTGTGTGTGTGTGTGTGTGTGTGTGTGTGTGTGTGTGTGTGTGTGTGTGTGTGTTTGCGCCAGTGTGAGTGACGACAAGCATTCCTCTGGGAGGGTTTGAGCATTGATGTCATTGTCCCTTGTAGCTGCTTCTCTGCTCAGCTGAAATGATGCCCGAGATGTGCATGTTCAGTGGTGGCATCACATTCATCTGTATAAGAGATTCATAAAATGCACATAAATACCACATTAACATCAGAAAAAGACTTTGTGAGTGGCCCATTCATAAAATGTTTGTAATATGTCTGAAATAATACACTTTAAGAAACTGACACCTATGTGTTGATCGCTCTTGAGATGGATTTTGTCAGACAAAATTGTCTAGAAATACAAGCGTTAAGTGGTTCTGAGTGCCCCTTTTTTAACATCAAAAATGACACGCAGGTCCTTTTCATACTGAAGATTATGGTTGCTGATTCCTGCCTTTGTTTGGCCTATATATCTTCCCACTGTCATTGTGGTTCTGTCAATAAGTCTTTTTTTTCCTGCTACACACCCACCTCTCGTTTTCTCTTCTCGACACCCTTTCTCTCCTCCAAGCTGTTCTTTAGAAGCCCAGGGTGTATAATAGAAACGGCTGGGGATAGGGGGATTAGGTAATTTATCACCAGTGGCTGTGTTGGGAAGGGAGGTGTGTGCTAAGGGTCGCTGGTTCATTGCGCAGACGGCAGAGTGGTAGTCCTGAGGGAAGCTGTGTTGGAGGTGCTACCTGGCACTTCACTACCGGCAGCACTAACCTTGCTAGCAGGGTAGCTTACCTTAATTGCATTTCTACTGCCTGGGGGGTTTGCATTTGCATCTTACATTCATCCCAGCTAGTGCAAAAATTATGAATAAATGGGAGTACTTCATGTATTATCTTTTTGTGGTGGTCTGTGAAGAGGTATATTCTCACAGTTGTTTCTTAAACACACACACACACACACACACACACACACACACACACACACACACAAGATCCAGCCTCCACTTATCTCTCTCAAACCATCTTGCACCTTGTCTGTCCTCCGAGCTCACTGGTATCCTCATGCGGTAGTTCATAAGCTTCCCCCTGGACACAAATGGACTACATTTAGCTTTGTTGTGGGGCTGTGGGGCTGCTTATATAGAGAAATGCTGAGCAGCCATAAAACTGACTCAAAACTTGTGCCTGTGGCCCCAATTCGTGCCGTTCTCATTTTGTCTTTGTGTATGGGAGAGAATGCCAGGTCCAGCTCCACTCTGGAAACTGGTAAGGTGAATGAGAAGCCCATTCTAGTGCTCATTATGCCATTGCTATATATTTCATTGTGGTTATCGTTTAATAGGGGATATTTTTTCAGGTGTTTTCAGTAATGATTGTAGCTTTTTATTCTGATTGCGTCAGATTTAGAATGAAATCATTCTTGTGGCCCATGTAAAAGGGGTGCATAAAGGTGGAAAAACTCTTATGTCTGCAACTACACAAACTAGTTAATGTATTATGGAACATATGACTGTTTTGGTTAAATTTTAGAGCAGTGTGACCGACAAGAACAAGAACAAGAATTTGTTTGTTGGAAGAAATTTATGAACTGAATAAACCTTACAAATGCTGTAATTATATTTTACATGTTTACATTGTTTTAAATTTGAAAGTTGAGTCAGATTTAGACAGACAGACTTCGCCACATCTTAAACACAGTTATCAGCAGTTTGACAGGGTCCACTTAGAAGCTTTTTCCAGAGCTTTCAACAGCATCTCACAGAGGAAGAAATTTATCAGGGGAAGACACTGTCTCTGTTGTCAAGGAGATGGCTCGGTTATCATTGCGTGACCTGATAGGTTATCGGCCGTTTAATCACTACTTCTAAGCACTGCTGAATATAAATAAAAAAAATGCTTGGAACCATATAATAAATACAAATTAAATGTTCATCTTTTCATTCTTTTCAATTAAAGATAAGTTTATCATGGGGCAATGCCATTCACAGGCTAATGAAGACAGCCTGACTGTGCTGGTGGCTAACATTCGCTTGTTAGCTGCGAAAGCTACTGTGTTAGCTACCGTTGCAGTAGCTGCCTGTTCCACTACAAACATGCCCTGATACAGAAATAAACAATGGCAAATCGTTGGAGGGAAATATTATCTAGCATTCCAGCGCCGCAACTCTGAAACATTTTACCTCCAATTTAGACAATTTGAATTGTCTTTAACCGGATTTCTATCTGCTAGATAGCTAACTACAAGCAGTATAAATCAACCCACTGAATATACTATCAACCTTGGGTACTTTGCACTTGTAGTGTTCCATACTGCTTACTTATGTATGAAAATCAGCTGATAGTGCTGGTAATGCAAATTTGGGATAAAACATTGGATGTTTTTCTGCTGCTGATTGTATTCTAACCACCCCTCGTGAGGGACGATAATGTTTATTTATTCAGCATTCAAAGGTTATGAGAGAAGGTCAGTCCTCTTGCACTTAATGACTCACCCATTCTTGTAGTTGAGGGTGAGAGCATTTCAGCTAAGCGTGGTTGGTCAGGCATTCACAAGATTATTGACTACATTACGGCCTGCTTCTGTATCTGAGGCTCATCAAAATGTTTTACACAATGTCAGGGTGATCATTTGAGTTAAACACAAATTTGATCCTCATGATAATTAAAAATACAAAAATATATTAATCTTCAAGGAAGGGTTATCCAGAAGATCAAGAATGAGTTAGGCCTATTATAGCATTTAGCATGGAGGATTTGCTGTCTCTATACATCATTAATGAGCACACAAGCTATGCATTTTAAAACATTACTGAGAGTACAGTTATTTGGCGTTCTGTAATTCTGTTCACGAAAAAGCCTCCTTGGTCATTGACATTAGATATTAAACAGGATTAAGAATATTGGGAGGCTATTTGCGTAAAAAGTGGTCGCTCATTTAGAGGTGAAGAGAAGAGCAACAGAGACATGACAAGACTACTCATGCTTTCAATACTATTAGCCAGGGCTTAAATTGGTATGAAAAAGGCACCAGTGCTCCAGACCGCCATCTGCACAGCATGTGGTATTGGGTGTTTTTTATCTGCTTTAACCTCTATTTCACAAGCACCTTAAAACAAGTGGGACAGCCCACACCTCTGTCAAACTGGCCCCACCTGCAGTCTCCAGATCAATGCAGTATTGTGATTCACCAATAGAGGATTTTGAAAGCAAAAGCAAGAGGCAAAGTTTTTCTTCACCAGCTGTGTGGCAGACCCCATTGGCATTTTTTATTTGGGAAAAGGGCAACAACTTTCTACCTCCTCTATTTATGAGTATACCAAACAGTTATAGAAATGTCGAATGTCCCTTTGTTTTACTTTCTGTGAAACAAATGCGCACACTGCCTGTTCCCAACATTGACTTCCCTGGTTTCACACCTCAGGCTGACAAAGGTAACATGGCATTTCAGTGAAATTACTTTGCTCTGTGATTACAATTTTTATGCGTGAGTGCAGATCCTCTCTGCTCAGTGGGGCTCCCGTTATTCTGTGTACAGCGTTAACATTCAATTTTTGGTATATTAGAGAGACCCTACTCGTGCAGTAAATGGTTCATTAACATTGCGAAGAGCTTGGACATTTGTATTACCCCAGCGTGCACACATGCATATACTAACACATGTGATATACACTGCTAATTTCCACTGTAACAATCAATGTATATACAGCACCAGGGATGGAAAGAGTACAAGAATATCTTACTCAATTACGAGCGAAATTGCTTCACATCTATCTGTACACATACACTACAGAGCCGCATGTCCAAACCAACGATATATTTCTTTTCTACAGGCACTTTACAGCCTGCACGACAAACATATCAAGACAAAAAAAGAGCTGCGCAGGCAGCACTGACGTCCTCCTCCAGAGAGAGTAACAACCACCACAGTGAGTTTGATGTTCCTAAGTGAACTCAGAAGTCACCACTGGAGGACCCATGAGCATTTTAGTATTTAGCATGTTAGCCAGACCCAGTGTGCACTTGTTAGTTAGGTTGCATTAAACCAGTGATTAATTAAAGTAGAGATAATAAAGGTATTTTTTACCTATGCTAAATGCTAAACTTAATCTAGGGAATAAAATAAATACATATAAATAAATAAATAAAAATAGATGTATGTGTAATATATAGTGTTATTTTGTTTTGTGACATTATATTGGTTCTCAACAACACTGTTTTGATTTTTGCGTTTAAACCCCCAACTGCTAGATAGCAGGGTTGTTGAAAACAGGGCTGTGATGTTGGATGTTACAGGGACTAAAACAAATGCTTGTGTTATAGATCCCACTGTTTGGTTGCATAAAAAAGTAAACCTTTTCCAACTCAGATTTAACGCATTTGGTGTTCTTTATACTCTGACAGTTTATTAATTTAAAAAAATCAACATATTGCCTTGCTTAAAGTATGGAAATATATTGAATTATAACCCCTGTACCGTGATAGATATTGTATCACCAGACTCTTACCAAAACACAGACCTAACCGTAACCCATAATGATGTAAATCTTTATTATTTTGCATTGTTGTGCTGTTCACAAACTGCTAAACCTGGCCCAGTTGAGACTGCACCTCTCACACCCCCTGACACTCGCTAGTGAACGTTTACATTTAGAACATGTTTTTTTCCGGAGTGTCAGCTGAGTGCAGACTGTCACCTCTCTGGACAGGAAGCTCTCTAGAGCTTTGCCCTCCTGCAGCTGCAGATCAGCAGCACCTTCTCTGCTGCTGCTGTTTATTTCTGATCCTTTCTGTTCAACCCTTTTTTTTCTTTTTTTCTTTTTTTACTTCCCTCCTTGTACAGCAGTTATTACTTGCTATTTTACATATTGTACATGGAACATGCAGTGAATTTGTACACTAACTGCAGTAGTTTTCTTAAAAAGTTAGAGGGTGTCATTTCAGCACTACTTATTTATCAACTAAACTGTTTCTGCATTTAATTTCCAAGACAATATTTGAAAAGTGCTGATTATCTCTCCTCAAAGGCACAACAGTTATATAAGAAAAGCCTCACAGTTGATTCATAACTTAAATATATGGAATAAAGACAGGATTTGCATAATTTGGAAAGGCACTTTTATATCTCAGCTATTTGAAAATGTCAACAGGCTTTCACATAATGTACTACCCTCTTCAATTAGGGTAATGTATGCAAAAAGGGGTCTTTGGAATGAGTTTAGCTAGAGTTGCTTCAAATGTCACTGCTTTCTTTTTAAGTGTATGATTTGAATGGTCGATTAGTTACATTATACTGCACTCATGTTTATGAATACATATCAATGGCCCGGGAAATATATTATGTCCAGTAAATTATAATTATTTCAGATGGTTTCAATTATTAGATTATTAATAAAATATAGTAGGTTTACTTTATTAATCCCTAATGGGGAAATATGTTTTTACCCGAAATACAATTATGCACACACAGCGCTTATAGACATACAAATGTGGAGTGATCCTC
Source organism: Dicentrarchus labrax (assembly GCF_905237075.1). NCBI lineage: Eukaryota > Metazoa > Chordata > Actinopteri > Moronidae > Dicentrarchus > Dicentrarchus labrax. The sequence continues at coordinate 18,762,859 of NW_026136715.1, forward strand.
TGCCAAGTGAGGGCGCTCCAGAGCAGTTAGGGGTTAGGTGCCTTGCTCAAGGGCATTTCAGCAGTGCACAGGAGGTGGAACTGGCACCTCTCCAGCTACCAGTCCACACTTCATACTGTTGTCCGTGCTAGACTTGAACTGGAAACCTGCTGGTCCTCCAAGTCCCTACAGACGGACCTACTTCTGCCCTAATAACTAATAAAAAAATATAAATATAATAATACAGCTACTTAGCTACTTATGAATAATATGTGATTACCTCCCAGTGTTTGATATATAAAAACACAGGGCAACACTTTTGGAAACCAGTGTGTTTTTGATCACTACTTTTGCTGCATCAAGCCCTACAGCGAAAAGTTGAGTTATGGTCCTGTCAAACTCCCAGCAGTCATTCAAGTGCAGAATGTCCTCACATAGATTACAGGATTTATCATGAATTGCATTTCCTGCCACGTTTGTCTGTGCAAACATTGTCTGGAGAACCTGACATTTTGCAACATGCCATTACCTTTGTACCCTTTCACACTCCCCATCATTGATTTGATGAAGAGGTATAGGTGTAAAGCTACTGTCACTCAGAGAGGTATTTGGTGCAGAATGCCAGCTGGGTGTCTGACAAACAAAGAAACAAAAAGACTGGAAAGATATAACAGGGTAATGCAGTCTTAAAAGCCTGCAATGAATTACCCCAAGCTGTGAAAATGGCACCAAATCTCATTAGTGTTTTTGTCGATGGAGATGGCTTTTGAATCCCTCTCTGTCTGTGGCAATGAGAAACTTAATGACTTGTGTGAGGAAAGATGATAGTCCTCCTCAGGTTTCATGTTTATGGGACGTTTTATGGACATTTATTTGACAAAGTTACCCAACAGATGGTTGTTCATGAAAGCAGTCCTCAAAAGTGCCAAAAAAATTGGAAACACTACAATTGCCTTTGGCAAACTTAATTTAGCTCCTCTCATGGCGTCGACTGGAGTAACTTTCGTATTGAATCCCAAGTTAAGAATGAATCACCACCCACTGGAGGTTGTATTTCAAATGGAACGACCCATGTCGGTATAATTAATAAGGCTGAAACCCGAACATGTGTTTGAAGGTAGTAATTACTTGCCTATAAAGCATGTTAATGATGAGTGATGTTAGTCTGTAACCATATGCTTAAAGGTCATTCATTTACATATACATGTAGTCATCAACTGAAGGAGAGAACCTTGTGAATTAGATTGATTACAATGTAGTATACAGTTAAAATATATGATGTGCTCTCTCTTATGTGGTATATTCTGAGTGTGTATTCACAGAGCTGCTACACACACACACACACACGCACACACACCTCGCTGTGGCCTTGTCATAAGTTATTGAGCAGGAAAGGAAAGTGTTTTCCAGACAGTCATCAGCTACCAGCAGGCCTTGACGAGCTAGCAGTGGCTTTGTTTGACATTACAACTCTAATACTAATTAACTCGCACCCCCAATACTACACACACATGTTATTTTTTCTCTACAACAGTTTGATTCCCTTCATTTCATTTGGGTAGGTCAGGTCGGTAGCATATATTTGATGTTTTGGATTGGTCACTGCATGCATTAATGAGTTTGAGTGGCTCTCGGGTATGTAAATGAATGTTGCCCTCTGTCCTTCAGCCTGCCTATTCCTGAAAACTGATGCTAACAGCACTCTCACGAATAGCGGCAGATGGCACGAGCGAATGTGCTCGGTAACTGGTGACATTGCACATATTCAGATGTCATGAAGCGCAAAGGCCGAGCTGCATGCAAGACTGTGGAATAAGAGGGTGAGAGAGAGAAGTTCTTTGGTACAACGTAAATGTAACCGAAAAAGACATTTAAGAAAGGATTTGGAAAATTCTGTAGCCCGATGAAGGTGACAGGCCAGTATAATAGAATGCACCATGTGGATAGACCACTGTGAACAATGATTAAAACTCTCATTAATTTGATGGAAAGCTTCATTAGTAGATGATGGTGGGTGGTGGGCATCCTTGTTTTAATGCTGCATCCACTAAGATCCCCCATTAGTCTCTTGATGGCCCTTATTTTACATGTTTGCCATAGGGCCCAGCTCAAACATATTAGAACAAACTTGCTCCTGCAGATAATGTGGTTGAGAATAATTTGTAACTGTATTGTTGCCAGTGATCCAGATATCATAATGCAGAATCTATGCAAGTCTATACTGCAATTACATCAGATGGGACTCGTGTAGAAATCAGCACAGTGGAAGCTGATAGGTCTGCTCTATCGCCCCAGAGAATGGCTCCTAATAGGCCGAGATAGGAGATGAGGAAAAGTGTGTGCTCGTCAGGCACAGAGCCCCCCCAGTGATTTTTGAATGATGTGATGTGACGGGGACTGAGGGAAGAGGGAGGGGACTGGGGAGGAGGGGGTCCACTGCGGGGCGTCCTAAGATTTTGTCAGCAATTATTCACAATGAGGTGCAACCAGACGATCAGCTGTGGCAGCAGCAATGATGAAATGACATTTCTTCTGTTCATCTTCTTTCTGGACATAAAGATGTGAGTTTTGTTTATTTCTGTCCTCTGTTCCGTTTCTGTGAGGCCAATGCTGTGCAGTATGTGTGTTCGACTATTACAAAGTGCTGCAGCACTGTGTGGAGTCTGTAAATCTTCACATCATGCGTATACTTTATTTCTCTGCAGGTATCACAGTAAAGTGGAAAGTATTTTATGTTTTCAAAAAAGGTTTGAAATCAAGGCTTCATTTGATTGACAGGCTTTTTTTTTTTTTTTATCCCTGTGGGACATCCAAAGAAACGTTACTAAGCACTAAATGTTAATATACTGTTCCATATATTTAAATAACTTAACTATTAAATAATTATGGCATTTAATGTAGATCATCGTCTTCAGCTCTACATCTACAACGGGGTGTTAATTTTGGATCCTAGCTGTGGGGTACATGGTGTGTGCAACCCGAGATGATAAGGGTATTTTGGGCGCAGGTATAGCCGAATAGAATTACTGCATAGCTCTGCAGAGGCATTGGCTTGCCTCAGAGCATTTTCAGACATATGTACTGATCCTGGGTCGGATTTCTCCTTGCACACATCCCACTGCAGCCGTTTAGGAGCTGACAAATAGAGCAGGATCTCGGATCAGTGATTCTGTAAAGCCTCTACTCTACTGTGTCAAACAGTTTCCACCAGTTCACAAGGAACGGTCAAGGGGGCTGTCAAGGTGTTTTAAAGTTTTTGTGAGACTTTGCCCTGAAATTGCTACATTGCTCTTAGAAAAGGGCACAGGATGTAATGTTCTTGGCCTAAACCAATGACGTTCAGTGTTTACCAACACGAATCAGTGGGAGTGTAGAGGTACTCATGCACACCAGACACTAACGTAGCTATTTGAGTATTAAACACTCCCCTCCACCTCCCACATTTTGTACTTGACATGCTGCTTGGAATGATGCCCTTAAATCTTGTTGATATAGTTGTTTCTAGATGAGTTCATGTTATTGAGGTATGCCAATAATAGTCCCCTTCCTCCATTCAGGCTTTCTCTGTAAAATAATTTAGGTCCTGATCACATTGGGTTCTAAGCATGGCTTTGGCTTTAAAGGAGGTTAAAAGAGAGATGTTTATAAGTGTTTTGTAGGCGTGGCTCTTCTTTGGCTGTGATCACAAGGGACACTCAAACAAAATGTGCAGCTGTGATTGTTGCTTGTCACAGAGAGCCAGAGGTCAATGGGTGCAGACACATTACATCATCATTCTTATTGCTATGCAAAACAAATGTGTGATTGCTGTTGTCACTTTTGATAAAACGCAACTAAGACTAAGAAGAAAGTGCATTTACTATTTGCTCATTTTAAGTTTACACATGATAAATCAAAGCTAAGTTAAGTTAAAAAGGCATATTATAATTGGAGATCCCAGGAGTGCACCCCTAATGCAATGCGTCCTTTGTTTTCAAGAGATTCAAAAAAAGTAGTATAAATTGACAAAGGCAGAGATTCACCAAACAGTTTTTCTTTTAATCTATTAATCGTTGTCTTACCTCTGGTTTTCTCTTCTAATTATCATAGCAACAATCAGCATGCACAGACACAGTGCTGTGTCTGTGTTTGTTCTAGTCAGTTAGTCAGGCCTGGCAGTTGTGAATATGAGTGATCATTCAGCCTACAATTGTCCATCTATCAGCATGCAGGCTGTCCGGCCAGCTGGTGCCTGCTGGGTTGGAGAGGCAGATTGGGCAAGCCTGGAAGTCACCGTGGTGGCAGGTGGGCCCCGCCATCAGGTATCGTAATGCCCACTGGCACAGACGGGTCCGTCTCAGAGCTGCATGATGGGTAAGGGATGGGGAAGAGAGGGAGGCATCTTGAGCCATGTGTATGCCAACCCTGACAAATTGGATAAAGCCTCCGGTGGATAGGAAGGGCAGTGCCAGTGTGAGACTGACATATGAAGAGGACTGGCACAGTGGGTGGAGTGGGCTGAGGGTGGGAGGAGTGAGGCTGGCGGAGAGCAGATGTGTGTGTCATCACAACCCTGGCATCACGCTGAAGGAGAAGCATTACTTACGCAAATGGACGTAAACAGACTGTATGTCTCTGTATGTGTGCGTGCATGAGAGAAAGAGAGAGGACCTGCCCTTCTGTAATACGGCTAAAAAAATACTGCCTATAGTGCTAGTTTCACACGTATACAATGTCTGTCTGGGGATACTCTTCATCCTCTACCTCATTAGTTTTTTCACGTGTCATAAACCAATTTTTTTTTTTGCCTTTCTGCTCCTATTACCTAGTATGAAAAATGACTTGAAAGTCATATTTTATTTGCTGATGCACTTATGCTTTGAAAATGGCCACAGACTTGCAGTGTCAGGTTAGCTACACTGTTTGTTCCATCTGAATGAGAGAGGAGAAAGCGCATAGCAGTCTGCGGAAAAGCAGTTAAGCAAGTGAACAGTGTTGCCTGAGGGTAGTAGAAGTGTTATCTTACCTACATATTTAGAAACATGCTTGTCAAAGCAAATTTGGAAACACTAAATTTGATGCAGTTCAATTAGTGTTATGCTGTGTCTTTACATTTTATATATGGTGAAAACTGTCGTGTCATTCTGCAAACATTTAACTGAAAATACAAGTGGCTCTAAACTGAATTAGGTACACTTAATAGATGTGGTTGTTAACGGTCCATTTGGTAATATTTTTTTGTGTAGTGTGTGTGTAGGTTACCGTAAGTTACAATGATCACTCTCAAATGTGTACTTTATATTTGGCTGGTATAAACCTGTGTCACTGGATCAATTATTACCAGCATTATCAGCAAGAATTTAAGTTCACTTATCGTTCCAGTCCAAGCAAAAAGAAAAAAACAGGCGGCTAACTGTCAAACAAACTGCAGGTGTGCATTCAGTATTTTGCATCATTACGTCAGGCCTTCATTAGCAAGCTGAAGCAAAATTGCTCATTTACACTATACTGAAGAAATTCAAATTTTCTCTCAGTTGGTTTCACCACAGAAAAGTGTGGATTAAAGTGTGGACATTTCTCCTGAGTTGCAAAGACTTACCTTTTATTCTCTGTCCTATGGGCTGAGGATTTGTTAATTCAAATTGATTTACTGTCATGACAAAACATAAACAAAGGCTGCGTTTCAGCACCCTTGTTGGCAGACGGAGATCTGTTCTTGCCTTATCCCACTTAAGGATCTGTCCTGTCATCGTCTTTCATTTTATTGATCGGAATAAAACTGCAATGACTGACTCCGAAGCTTACTCTAGTGCAGCTTTCATTATGTAATGAAGACATTACAGAGTAAGTGAGAAGATATTAGATGATCTTTTGAGAGCAATCTGCAGTCTCTCTGCATTGGTAAATGAATTTAACTAACATTGATTATCTGAACTGCTGGTCTGCGTATCACAATGCAGGCGATGTGAATGGCCTCTAAGACTCTACAAGCAGGGTGTTAGATTAGATCAATGCATCTGAAGGCATCCTTTGACTCTCGTTGACCCTTAACCATGGGCCACATGACCTCCAAACGGAGGATGTGATGTCGTCACACAGTCATTAGAAAGTGTTCAATGTGTCACCATGCCTGTTTAGGGCCTATTGAATCTTTATCAGCAGGAAGCTATGCAGATACTTGATCAATAGGCAGGGATAAAGGAACAGAACAGTCACTGCTACCAAATGTTTCTTTTGTAAGCAGTCACCCAGAGAAAGTGCTTGACCTTCTCTTTTTGAGCCATTGTTTACAAGGCTGAATGAAAAAGACTGAAATCGGTTCACTTTTTAAATATGTTCTTTTTAAAAGTGATCTATGATATATACAGGATGTTATTTTAACATTTTATTGCTGATGTTGTTTTCTTGTGTCCTTGACATCATATCCTTTTATCTTTCCTACACTTTCAGTTTGGTAAATGTGTGCTATTTACGATTTTAGCAATAATTTTGGACCAAAATACTGTAAAACTGTAGGTCTATGGCAAGGTTCATTATAAACAGCAGTCATATAATGATTAGTTTATTCATTTCTGAGATTTCTGGCATTCAGAATTGCACATTCTGGCCCGTACTCTAGTAAACAAACCCCCACATAGTTACATTTTCTCAAACAGAGAGGCTTGTGCTACACTGGCATCGTAACACCTTTTATTCTCAAACCAAATTAGCTTATGGTAAAAAGTTATATTTTTGATATTTGAGAGATTTCACTTCCTCACATCTTGTTTTTTTGCATCTCTGCTGTCATTTCTATAGCTTGCTCATTGTGTTATATATTTTCTGTCCTTCACCTGACCTGTTAATGTTGTATTTGCTTGCTTGCAGACAGACATCCAAAAAGCTGTAAATTGCTTACTTAAAACTCAAGTCATGAAGATGTGTCTTGCCACAGAAAATGCCTCTAAAATGTTGTGACATGTCCTATTTGTATTTTAAAAGTTGGTCCTTATCTGGAATTAACAAAGGGACAGGTACTGCCAGCTGCTCTGTCAGTCTAGAAGTAGTCATGACACTTCATCTCTCTCGAGCGAAGAGGCTTTGTCTCATATCCCCCATCCAAACAGGAAGAGTTCAGCCAGAGTTCAAAGGGAAGTTGAGAGGGAGAGGGAGATTTTCGCTTCCCCCTGTGTCAGTTACTCCCCACCTGGCAAGAGAAGTGTTTGGTTTGACAGCTGGTACATTGCAGATACTGTATACGGAGACCTATTTCTTTCTACCAGCCTCTTGTTTGAAACAAGTAAGCTGTTAAGACGGTTTGGCATCTTTCAGGGAATATCAAGAGGAATCTTTGACTCAGGAAGCCCCAGGGGAACACTTATACTTATCAAAGATGCAGATTGTGAAGAAATTCTGTACAATCCACCTGGCCAATAAAAAACCCCATGTGACAACAATACAATTTAGAAATGGTGCAGGGTTGAGGAAAACACCACTTGTTAATCCTGGAGAGTTATAGATTATAGATTCAGGGAAGAAAACGACGACAGCATGATGAGTTATGATGTTCATCTCATGGGGACTTTGTGGGCCTGGTGGCTTGAGGCCCTTCGGCAACCTTGTTGCGTGTGTGGATGCACACAATACAAGCACACACACACACACACACACACACACACACACACACACACACACACACACACACACACACACACACACACACACACGTGGGGGCCACCTGCCACACACACAAAGATCCTTACTCGGTTATTTGCTTTGTGCAGTGAGTTATCCATGTGTTGGCATGCTCTGTGGCCATTAACTGATGTGCTTGGCTACATAGACAGAATTGATTTCTGGTACAGGTCATGAAGCACAATGCTATAGCTTTTCACTGTCAGAATCTACAAGGCCCTTACCTTGAAAGGAAGTTGATGCCATCATTGAACAGATTCATGGATAATGGGCTATTGTGCTGCTACTGTCCCAACTCTATTTCTTCCAGTACGCATCATATCATGTTTCACTTTTGCTGTACTAAATGCTTATTTGCTTTAGCAAAATCAAATCAAAGTTACATTATGATCACAAGTGCAACAAATAAGCCATAGAGATCAGTTCGACAATGAATTTCCTCCATACAAGATTTAATGTGTGTATATTAATTTGAGGAAGAGTGTTCAGTCAGTTCATGAGTTGCCAACTGGTGTATAGATGACATAATGCTGTGAGGAATGTTCTTTTCTCATAACTACTATTGCATTCATAATCACAGTAAAAAACCAGTGCTGTTATTATCATAAAGAGTATGAGTAGAATATCATGTTGAGGGTATGTGCATTTATCTGTCTTTGGAACCCTATCATTACGTCTTGTTATTGTAAGAATATCCCAGAGATTGATGTCTGTGTGTATCTGGATCTGCAGCAATAAGCTGCTTATATTAGATTTTAAATCCTTTAGATCACCGAACAACATGTTGGCTTTCGTTCCATAATCCATAATCAGACCATTCAGACAAACTTTATTTGGATGCTCCAAAAAATTCACTGACGGCTTGCCAAAACCCTCAACCTTATAATGTCCTATAAAGTCTGCAGCTTGTAATGCAATCGATGTTTTCCCTTTGCATATCTTACTTGAGTGGATAGATGGATAGGCGGCTCTGGGGTGGCGGGTGAAACGGCTTGTGAGGAGGAATAAAGTCTATCGCCTCATAGACAATCAATCTTTGTCAGGAGTGACGTGCCAGCCCGTGCATTGTCTGTCTCCCTCCACAAAATTGAACTTACATTAGGCTTAGCGCGAAGATATTGCTCTGCTGCTCAGGGTGTCAGAGAACTATTCCCTGGCTTATGCTTCACACCATGATGCCAAAGTGTATCATTGATTCATTGATTGTCAGCCTCTCAGAGTCCTTGCTATTCAGTACATCTGCTACACACAGTGTCATTTTCAATGTGGGTTAGGGTTTATGAAGAACAAAAGTGCATCTAAGTATATGTATAGAGTTTATATTGTTAAATTATTATCTAGAATCAATCTAAAAAGGATGTATTACAGGAGAAATAAGTGTTTTATTTAGGTTACCTTCCTGGGCCAATAGAAAATTTTCTAGTTTCATAATCAGCATGTAACTACAGTGTGATCTTTAACCTTTTTCATGGCCATTGTTAACCAAAGATAAGCCAAAGATAGTTACTTAATTTCTAGTTACTTAATTTCTTGAACAACCTGTTTTGTTTTGAAAACAGTTGAAAACTTTGGCTTCTTTTGTTAAAGGAAATGTTTTTTTATATAGAAACGTGTATATTAGTTACATTTCTTAAATTTCATTTTGAGTGTTGTATCTTTAACAAAACATATTCTCTCAGCACTATTAATAAAACCTTTTAAACAATACCCAGTCCTAGTGTCACTGACTCACATAGAGCTCCTTTCCCATATTGACAACTCTGACAAACAGTCAGTATAATATTACAGCAAGTCTGTCTCACGAAAAGACTGCTGGTAAATATGAGCGTGTGTTTGAATGAACCTCATCTAATGTAAGTTGAGAGACATGGAGCTGTTCAGTGGACAGCAGGTAAATATGCAGTGGTTCTAAGAAATGGCCCTGTGGCTGTAAAAGAGGAAATGGAATGATGACCATGCAGTTGAAACAGCACAGGCGAGTTGTCCAATTTTCCTCTCTTGAAGCTGTGACTAGAAATACAACTTTGTGGTTGTTCGGCAGTGTCTGTTATTCATGCTGCTCCCCTCATGTTATTACACTCTGGATAATGGTTATACAACTATAATTTAATGGTGATGTTTAGTTTTCATACGCTGACTTTACTTGATATCATGGTTTAACAGTTTATACAGTATAAATACTTGGAATATATTGATGAAACTGTATTTCTAAAACCTGTCACAAAATGTATTGAGATACAAAAAATGTAATGGTCATTTTGATTGCAAGTATAATACAGCAAGTTAGATCACCACGTAAAATAACCCCCCATACTGGCACGACCTTCTGGACTCTTTAAACAAAGCTTTACACTCTCTTTACACTGGTCAGGGCTTTGCCTTGCTGCCCCATATCAGAGTGTTGCTTGAGGATTAAAGTTACTTTCTAAGCGTTTGCCTCCAATCCAGCAACGCAGTTATCACAGCCACAGGATCACACTATCAAAGCTCATGCCCATGCCTCAGCGTAAGTGCATGCAAGCCCTTGTAAGATCTTAACAGCACCACCAGATGAAGAGCCCACAATCATGCAAAACGGCTTAATTGTATCCTTTTGCTGTAGGTGTGCCCGATGGTTGCACCTATGTGGAAGCTCAGTCACAGCGTCTATGTAGATGTAAGATAGGAATGCATGGCAGCTTGTTTGCTGAGGGCACTGGGAGAAGAATTGTGATTTTACTCTGCTCATTAGGATTCTGCAGCAGCCGCTGAGCGAGGCTGAGATGAGAAGAGCTGATGAGAGGAGAGGCAGCGGAGGGCCAGAAATAGATCAAAACCAAACTGGAGTCCAGAGTAGTGGTGGGCACGGAGAGGGAAGGAATGTTGGCCCTGTAAGGCTGGACACGCTAAATGGAGCTGTCTGACTGGATTGCAGATAGAGAGGCACCCAGGAGAATGATAGCAATAGGGAGCGAGCTAGCCTGCTAATGATGGGAAGTATTTAGGAATGCTGATAACAGTAAGAAGGGGTCTTGGTTGTGATTGGGAAGGATGAAGATTATAGAGACCCTCAAGCTTTTTCTCTGCTCGCTCTCTTTTCTTTCACTCCATCTCTTCTCTCTCCCTGTTATCTCCTTTTAGTTTTGCTGTTCTGACTGTGATTAGTATAGAGATAAGAGGCTCATGATTCTTCTATTTTCTGCTCCATTAGTCTGACTCACTTCATGCGGTTGGTCTGTCAGTAGCCAAGTGGCTGTTCATCCTCTCGCCTTCACCATCTTCTGTTTTTCAAAGCCTCTCACTCCTCAGCCTTTCAGCGGATGAGCCGCACATCTCAGCAGTGCAGGTCATTCCTTGCAAAGTTTGAGTGCCTTCCAATTTCTGGGGTGTTTTTTTGGTGTGTTTGATTCTTTCGAAGAGTGAAAGATCTGAGAGGTGCGAGAGGGGTGATTAGCAGAGGCTTCAATCTGGATTCTTTGAGCGCCCAAAACACAAAAGCACATTATATTTTTCCGTCATTCATTAGGATTAATCAAACGGAAGGCTTTTGAACGTTTTAGTATGAGCTGTGCATCCTGTATCTAAATCAGTTAATTGTCGCTCCTTGACAATCTGACCCTCAGTTCAGTAAGTACACTGTCCCACTCATCCCTCCGCCGCCTTCCCCCTTCTGTCCAAACAGACCATTAGCAGTGTGCTGGCCATGCTGGCACTTTGTGGATGGACGACATTTAAGAAACATCGCCTTCAGTCATTCCTCTTCTTCATCCTTCTTTTTGGTTAACCTTTCTCTCTCCCTCTTTTTCTTCTTCTACATTCTCACTTTTTACTCAGTCATTTGTCGTCCCCTCCTCCGGTCCTTCTGTGACTTGCAGTTTCGTTCAGGCAATCTCTCCACTCTTTTTGCTCCCCTCTCTCGTTCTGTCTCTCTGTTTGTCTCTCTCTCTCTCTCTCTCTCTCTCTCACTCTCTTGTATTTCTGTGGATCCATGAGTGGAATGGAAGCAAATAGAGCGAGGCAGCGAGGTAGAACCCACTACCTCATCTGGTAATGAGCCTGGAAAGTTCCTAGTCAAAAGTACACCGTCTCCATGGAGACTGAGGTAAAGTTGCTGGCACTGTCTGCGCCTGGTGTCTTTGAAGGCCCTGGCTAGAGTAAACAATGCCAAGGTCAGCGCTTCTTGGGGTTTGCTTCAGCATCTGCGACCACAGAGACACACCGCAGTCTTTGAGGATGTCGTGGGAGCTTGTTTTTTTGTCATCTTTTCAACCTTTTCATTAGACTCACTAGACCACCCGTGTCGTGACTTACCACCCAACTCACTTTGTTTTTTTCTCAAGTGCAAACCTCTAACTTACCATCCTTTTGTTTCATTTTTTGCCTGGTCCCAGAGTGAACTTTCTACACCCCTTTTTATTTTCTAACATCCCAATGCAGCTTTAGCCCAGCATATTTAATGCAAACTGGTTTGTGTTTTGATTATTCCTTAGCACTGCGTTCTTATGTTTTTGTGCTATTAAATGCCCTCTTTGTCCTTCTGTTGCCTGCTGTTCTCTCTTCTCTGCTACCCCCACCCGTGGCCACCTCCATTTATTGTTTGATTTAATTATTAATGTTCTTAATTCTAGACGAGGGAACAAAGCCGCTATGTCGTTTATTTGTGCCTTTGAGCTCTGAGTCACTCTCTTGTTACCACAGTTGCTGCTGCAGAGTCACAAGTCATTACTAGTTGGCTAATTACATACAGAGGCACCTGCCCACACACAAAGCACAGATGGGTGGTTTGTCACATTTCCTTGTCAAGACAGCCTCTCTTGCACTGTGAGCTCAGTGTAAACTTTAGGTCATATCTGGAGCTTGTGTGCGCATAGCTGTGTCTTGGAAATGTCACAACACAGTAGTTGTTGTAGCGTAGTTGCAACCAGCGAAATTTCACTTCAGTTTAGACTAAACCAGAGAACTAAATAGTAATAAACCCTGCACAACCCTGTGTCTTGGAAGTTAAATTTAAATGCTGCCAATTTGCAGCAACGCATACGTTTTTGAAAGAAACATAATGCTGCCTGATTTATCAGCATCTTCATCATCAAACATTTTTAAATACTTTTAAATTAAGATGCAGTTGCTTTGCTGCTGTTATCAGCTGCTCCAACAATAAACATCCAGTTTGGAAAGCTCAGTCCACAAGTTACTTTCATTTTAATTTATCCCCAAGAAATCCATCTAAAAACCAAACTCTCTATTTCTCTTAGCAAAGGAGAAATATAATAAAAAATAGAAAGATTTTTTTAAATCAACAACATCGACTATGTGGTCTATGACTAATAATACTAAGATACCAAAATCTTTTGAAATATTGCACAGCACTTCCATTCTATAAAGGTCAAAATGGTAATGTTAAAGTTGGAGTACAGGACTTTTACATATAAATGAATATCTGTTACATTTTACAATTACAAGTTTATAAAATGCTGATTAAGCCTATCACCACCAGGCAAATCTCCCTGTATTTCCCAGGATACTGTGATTTGCCATTACGATATGAATGTGTGTGAATGGGTGAATGTGGCATGTACTAAACAGCGCTTTGAGTGGTCGGAAGACTATAAAGGCGCTATATAAGTACAGTCCATGTACAATTTACCATTTTACCTCAACCAGCAATACTTGATTTGCCAGGACTGAAGGGGGGAACAACAGTAGCTATGGAGTAGGCTACAGCAACTAGGACTATGGAGCAATTGGAAGAAAAGAAGTGTCCATGAAAAGTTTCTGATGCTTCAGATGAAAAAGAAACTGAGTAGGGATGGGATGATATTATCATGTATTGCAACAAAAAACCCTTAAAAACTGGTGAATTTCTATTATTGTGATAATCGTGATAACCGTGAATACCTCATGGCTCGACTTGAAAACGCTGTCTAGTTCACCAGCATACAGTCCTATATTGATTTTCTGATTTATTTTCAACGAGGGGACAAGGGGGAGCCCGCGTCTTTCCAGTCATTCCAAAATTTCTAAGCCTGTCACTTGCTTGCCTGTTATATCCCCTACAAAAAAAGTTTAAACCAGATATAGAATAGTACAGATTTCAAAATACAGAACAGGGAAATAAAGTGCTTATCTGTAACGCAATAAATATAATATATGTAATAAAATGTTTCTTAACCAAATGTAACGTAAGGTGATTCCAGTTTAGTGTGCAATTTTAAAGTATATTTTCATGATTATCGTGATAATATCATGTACGGCAATTATTCTGGCCAAGATAAAATTTTCGTCCCATGCTTTAAAATCGTCCCATGCCTAATTCAGACCAATCAACAGTGAGGACAAGCAAGATAACCACTGCTGTAGCTTTTCCTCTGGACTGAAGGCAGACAGTTTCGCGTTACTGCTCTTGGCATTTTTTTCCCCTCTGCCATTATTTGCACAGGAAAATTTGAAGCGAGCTCTCCTTGAGGCATACGTCAAAAACCCCATTCAACACTGCTTGTGTACTACTCTCACTGCCAGAAGAGGGAGATAAAAGTTCTGCACTGCCGGTTTGATGTTGTTGTTTTTTCTCCCAAAGTTGATGTTATTATAACCAATTTTAGACTAGTGTGATGACACTCAGCACTGTCAATCGTTCATAAGCTGTGTAACTACAGCATTTAGCAACATTTGCGACCCTTCAGGCTTGTAACTGTGCAGGTGCTTGACATTCTGCTCCGTGATGCCGTGTTTGTGTATAAATTGTGCAGCTCTCATGTCAGTGTCCAATGCTCTCCCAGATGCTACGGGGCATACATCTAGCCATTAATTGGGGCTGAGGGCAAACCCAATACAGATGGTATTTGCACTGTGTGATGAAGAGGATTTTCTGGGTTTACTGCAATCTGCAGTGCAGCTAAGGGAGGAGAGGAGAGACGAGGAGACCGGAAATTGGAAAAGAGAAATGGGGGAGATGGAAGGCTGAGAGAGGGACTGAGAAAGAAAGTGACAAACATTCAGTGAGGGGATTGAAGGCAAGGATGTGCAGAGAGGAGGAAGGAGAGTGAAATACAGAGAAAGATAGGACATTAAATATACATAGAAACAGAAAAATTTAAAATCCCTTGGTGCCTCTCTGTTTAGCTGTAATTATAGCACTTTGCTATGATCATTCTTTGTTCATCTTTATTGTGTGCTTGAAAATCTAATTGTCTTAGAATTTAGGCTTAATTTGTCGGTGAGGCCTGAAATGTATTTATGTGGTGTAAAAAGCCAGATCCATACTGTTGTCTAGGCCATATGATTTCACATACAACATCGTAGTATGTGGACACCCCAGTCAGGAGGACTGAAATGGTTAACCCACTTGAAATCGTGCCCTCTTTTAAATCCCAGCTCATCCTATAATTACCACTGATAGAATCTCCTAGAAACTTATTCAACTTCCTAATATGCAAAGTTAACTTGATGAACGGCGAGCAATAATGCATCTGCGCCCTCCATCAGTCACCATTAAAACTGAGAGCTGGCCATTGCATCTCAATATAGCCTTGTTAGCAGTGGGGTTTCTCAAGAAGATGGAGCGCTTGGCATACTAAACCAGACAAGAAGCCTCAGTGTCATGCTGAAAATGAATGGCTACTCTACTGTAAACTTTTTGAATGACTGTCAGCTATGATTAATGTCACTGTTTACTTGTACTGATGAGCGGATTGCAACTTAACAAACGCCAGCTGTAGATACTGGAACTCTGGTGAGACATGTCGTCTGCTCCCACAAACTGAATTAGACTACCGTTCACATTTTATTCTCTAATATTCTCAAAAAACACCAGGATCCGTCAGTGGCATACAATAAGTCTAATTGTTACTGAATTTATCATTTACACACACAAAATAAGACTGTCAGGATGCAAGATACAACCTGCACTTCCCAGATCATTTCCACTGCAGTCACACTGTGTTTTTTTTTTTTTGCATCCCTGAAGAGTTTCAGAAAGGACTTTTTTGATGATCCAAACAATAATGTCCCCCCTGACTCACACATGCAGCCCACACAACTTCCCACATCTCTTCGCTGTAAAGAGCAATCTTTCTATTCTCTCATTCACCATAGACAGCTAAGATGATGAATGTTTTACTATTTGACAGTCTTCTTTTCCCTTTTCACTGTTTTCTCGAGACTTCACACTTATTTGTGAATTCCATTGTAATACTCAGGAGCTGAAGCTATATAATGTTAAAGTGTACGATAAACCAAGAAAATTGTGGGATACAGTGTATGGCACAATTTGAAGGAGATCGACCATGAATGCTCTATCTGCAGGGAAAAGCTATTAAATGCGGCAATGGTCCAGAGTAAGCTCGAGAGACATGTTGAGACAAAATACCCATGTGTGGTGGTGGGGTGCTGTGAGAGAGAAAAAAAAGTCACTATGAAAGAGTGCCATATTTGAAAGAAGTTTGTGAACCAGCTCTCATTGCAGATTCTGCCGCAGTTGCTAACAGCATTTTGATTATGTCATATTTACGGCTTCATTGTTGGTAGTGTTTGACCCAAAGGGATCTTTATCTTTGCTCTTGAATTCTATATACATTTAATATAATATATCTAATTTCAGTAAAGCTAATAGTTGAACAACCTGATAATGACCATGTATATTGTTGTCTTGTCTTTAAATAGGTTTTCAACTTAATTTGGGTTGCATCACAGAACAAAAAAACTATGACTTTACAGGAGAAGAAAAAATATATTTTAAACCAACCAGCTAATACTTTGTAGTACGGGGAATAAATCCTAAAAAATCAATATCTTTATGGCATATTCTACCACAGTCATACAGAACATCAGTGCATAGATCTATAGAATGGACACATTATAACAAAAAGTCCATATATAGATAGGTCACCATTTTGATTTTCTTGATAATTTGTTGACCTTTAAGCTCTAAACAATAATAGCTTGATGAAGAATTTTCTTAAGAGCTCTGAGGATGCTATTCAAGTGGGTGATATAGGAGCTAAGATCTCTTCTTTCCGTTTCCTTTCTTTCCTAGTTTCATTATCAAAGATGTTCCATCTCATCTGGAAAATCTATAAATGTAGTTTATAAAATTCCCTTTTTTTGAATATTATGTGTAATATAATCATATCAAATTACAAATTACAGTTAGTTAAACTTTGCACCACACAGCAGCAACCTGTCTCCCCTCCAACTGAGCAGGAAGAGTAGGCCGTGTAGTTGCAGAAGCAGCGCAGTTACATCTCTCCCTCGCAAACATGATGGATCGCAAAACAGGCAGTGTCTAGAAAAACAAAGCCAGCATTTAAGCTCCTAGCTGCCCACTGTTCTTTTCTGTCGTCCGTGGCATAAATCTCAGTCAGGGCATACAGAGCGCTTCCTCTAAGGGGGGTGAGAGGGGTTATTTGTTTCACTTTGCAGGGAGTCCGTTGGAGGTGGGTGGTAGCGATTTCATCTCGTCTCTGGGAAGGTTTTAGAGCCTGATAGAAGATTTAGGACAGCAGACAGTAAGGCTCTGGACAGATATGGATGTATGATAGTGTTGTGCCATGAAATGCATTTTTTAAAACACTGTCAGACTGGCAGGCTTGTGTGTGTGTGTGTGTGTGTGTGTGTGTATATACTTTTCTTTACAGTAAAACAACACACACACTGTATATACGGAACACTGTATACAGTATATACTGAAAGGATGAATGGTAATTCTGCCCTGTACAATAGTAGAGTTGTACTGTGTGTAAAATGCCTCAAATCAGACAGTGCATGTCATTTTTCTCTCTCTGAGAGCACGTGTACTCTTTCACTCTCTCTCTTGCACACACACACACATTCACATTGGCAGATAAATAGGTAGCTGGGGATTGGTTCAACCACAACAACAGCTGCTCATGTCTGGCTATTGCCGTGTTAGCTGCAGCCAGCCAGTCTGTGGATCGGAAGACATAGTGTATTTGCAGAGTATAAAAGCTTGTGCTGTATTTGTACCACATACACAAAATAAGTTGTTGTACCTTACACAATGTGGACATGAGGGGTGCAGTTAATTACTCAATAATATATTTAGTAACAGGGGTCTGCTTGGAATAGATGAGAAAATGTACAAAAAGTGTTTCAAAGTTTAGTTTTCTAAGATAGTTAACAGTGTATACTTTGTCAGGGAATGCAAAGAGTGGTACAGAACAAAATAAATTAGCTTGTTTTACAAACAGATCCTTATCTAAATAAAACTTGAGTAAAATCTAAATTAAAATGTCCTCATTAAGAGTCTTCTCTCTTAATACTCTTCATCCCCTGTGGGACCTAAAGCCACAAAGAGCTTCCTCCCTCTAGATACTGTAGAAATGCCCAAACTTGTTTTGACTTAAATTCTCCAAACATCCTTAGGTGGGCATACAGCCCAATTTCTTAAAATCTAATGCTATTCAGCTGTAGTATACAGTGTGAGAAGACAATTTAGAAGTAGTGTAAATGCAAAGTCGATGGAAACATGCAAATAGAGGTGAACAGATGTGGATTTGTAGGCATGAATTTAGATCAAAGTGTTGAAAACGTCTTAAATTGAGTGAAACTTTGCAGTTATCCTTAGTTATTTAAATGAATTTTCACTTCCCTCCAGAATCACAGTTTGAGTCAATTGAAAACATTTACTTGTTGCTGATATCAGCTCCACAGTGTTTTTTTACACTTCTGTTTCTCAAAAAATCGTTCTGCTATATCCCATTACACTGTTGAAGTATAACATTTTTACATTTAGAAATGTTCGAAGTGAGCATTTGGAAAAACACATTTCTTGATATCGCCATATAAGCCATTTTATTTTGTTTACCACTCTCATTATTGTCAGCCCTTCTATGACCATGTAAACAAACAATAATTTAAAGAACGGCCGTTTGAAATGTTTTACTTATCGTGAATTATTTTATGGCTTCAGTCTTAGGAGTTGGGGCAGGTTGGGAAATGCATTACGGCACTAATATTCCATCAAGCATCAACACGCTTATACACATTCCACGCTTTCAGCTTTCAGCGACTATTATTGTAGCCTTGCTGAATTAATTTGGGGTGGAGTTTCGACTAGAGGATTTATAAGACATTTATGTGCTGTGACTTCTCCATAGACATTTTATGGACCTCAGATATGCTCCAAATGACCTCCACGTTAAGCACAATGCCTGTCCTGTGGGTGCTGTGTTTGTCTTCTGTGTGTGTGTGTGTGTGTGTGTGTGTGTGTGTGTGTGTGTGATCAGGGCGTGTCTTCAGATGGTCATCAGGGGGCCAATGAGAGGATGCCTGGAATGGAGGCACACATATACACACACACACTGAGGCTCGCAGACGCACTCACACACAGATTAACGGGGTAAGCTGTGCCGCTCATCTGGGATAAATGCGGTCAGAGAGGGGAACAGCTGAGCAAACAGCTCTGGCAAGAGGCAAAGAGCAGAGTGGAGAGGGAGAGAGCGACGCGGGGATGACGAACTATTCATCCCGGCGCAGTGGTGGCGACCGGCTGCCACGTTGGATATGCATCAGCCCTGAACCTGGGAGAATGGGAACCAGTGGAGGTAATGTCTAACATATACTACACTCACCTGCCAGTGTGGTCTTTTGTTGTTGTTTTTCCTGGGGCAAACTGCAGTGGGAATGGGAATAGTAAGGGCAAACTAGTTCACTGTGCCCTGGAAGACAGAAAATACTGGGATGCCTGGGAAATCCCTTGTCTTTTTTTATAGTGACAAATCAAGGACAGGTGCCCCTGCAGGTCTGTTCGCTGTGTATCAATCTTTATCATTTTCCCCTCAACAGTCTGGCAGCATTTGAATTTGTTCTATCTTTTTTTGTATAGAATACATGAAACTGTAGAAAATTATATATAATAATATAATAGAATAAGACCTACACTTCTACATCTAAACTTTAAACCAAAACTCGTATCTGAAGTGACATGATTTGCAGCGCTCCAGATGTGAGTGTTGTTTTATAAGAAACAGCAGCAGAGGTATTATGCAGGGACATGCACCCTTGTTTTACAGTACATTATGAGGCCAGATGGCCTGATGCTGATATTCAGTTATGAACCAATGAAACTGGTGTCATTAGGGTTGATAACAGTGATCTGGCACATTAATCCTCCACTACTCAGTCCAGATGAAGGTTAAATAGAGTAACTGTTGAAATGATCATAACCCTAATTGGCTGGGATGCTGCTTGATGCCAAGCTTGATCTTGAATTATGGGGTTAGACTCTAGGCTAGTAGGTACTTGAAAGCAAGAGTGTTAATCATTTTTTATTTCTTTTGCTAGGGAAAACAATGAATCTATGAGGAAAGGAGTGCATGACAGCTCTGGAGCACTAATTGTATCAGCCACACTTTATTCAACTCCACTGTAGTGCCAAACACATTAGCCTGTCCCTCATCTATCCACAAGAAAAGTCAAAACTAATAGGTAAGGCTCAGTGCAATTTAAGTTGCAAATTGAATTGTGACACTTAAAATCCCCTTTCGTCTCAGGGCTTTCAGAGGTTGTCATCTTCTGGGCCCATTCCGTTGCCCAACTCAATTTACTCACACTGAAACCTTCTTTTCAGTGTCACTGCAGGCTTTAGGAATTACCAAGCGAAACATTAACTGTGATCCCGGAGTCTCATTTTGCCACATTGACATTTCTAGGACGGACTTGTTGTCGCTGAATATGCTGTAAACATGCAGCAAAAAAAACTTTGTCAAAAGAATATCTGCTAAAAAAAACAACAAAAGAAAACGATGCCCCAAAAGGAGTATCGACTTGAAGGTCTAGAGACATCATGTTCACTTTTCTTTACTTTACTTTTGACAAGTAAAGGGCTTGTTTTGGCTGGTTCTCTGCAATTGTTCCCTTTCATGTCCAAAAAGATTTGACGTCCAAAAACAGTTGTTTGGGTTTCAGAAAACCCCTTTGTCAACTGGTCCTCCCAAAGACACAGTACATACAGTATACACAGTCTATTAGACAAGAAACTTGGGAGGTCTAAGCAACCTTTTGAACTGCTTTCTGAGCAAGATGTAAGATGTTTACTTGTAGATAGCTGGTTTTATGTTTTCATCCAGTTTTCTTTTCATACCTGCCCAGCACACCTCGCTCACTGGGTTTAGAGGGTCAGTTGTAGTCTGTTTTGAGGTATTTGTGCAGTGTGACTTTTAGGGGTTAGTTCAGGATTTAGTGATGTATTTATTTATATATTGGCAACGCAGGTCTGCATCCTCCTAAAACCCACACCTCAAATAAGATTTCTGCTATTTGGTCTAGACTTGGCTTCAGTCATCATACAGGAGAAACACTGTTCTTTAATCTTGTTTAACAGACATTGGTAACCTATGAACTGTATCTATATAGTATGTAAACTAGGTGTAAGGTCCTTTATTGTATTGTATGACTGAAGTGAATCAACATCATCACCAGCATCTTTCTCTTTCAGAAATGCTTAAAAAAGTTTGAGGGAAACAAGTTAAGGCTCTGTCGTATTTTAATACAGTCACGTCACTGGATATTATGCAGAATGAGGACCACAACACCTAGTCCAGAACAGATGGTTTGCTCAATGATGCAGATCAAATGAAGCTGGATGTGTGTGGGCACAGATGATTGTCCATACCTGTTTGCACAAGTGCATCTGCTTTTGTATTTGTCTGTTAGCGCACGTGTATATGTAGTAACACCACCAAACCCTTTCGTCCTCTTCCTGTCTTGTTGTCTCCCGCCGTCACCTCGCCAGATTGGGAGAGCAGCTGATGGCGGTTATCAAATTCCCACTGCTTCTCTGTCAGTCCCTTTACCATTCATGTCCGATGTACGAACCTCCTGCCAGTGTCTCAGGAGGCTCTCCCAGTTAAACCAAGGTTAAATCAAATCAATTCCCGTGTCCACATGATTAGGCCTTACCCAATTGTTAATTATCCAGAGCATGGGGGAGTTGATGAAAGCGATGGGCAAGGGGACAAGTGGCGGGGGGGATATAGGGGCACTTTGATGGAGTCCTGTGGTAGAATGTTATAGGCCTACAGTTGTTGTTATATATGGTCGCTTGTCCCAGACTCACAGCTTCTCAAATGTGAGGATATGCTGCTTTTCGATACCTTGGGTTTTGAGAGCCTGTGATTGACATTTTCACCATTCTTTGACATTTTTTAGCTTAAGCTATGAATCTATTAATAGCACCAAAATAAAATAAAGAAAATCAATAAAGAAGATAAGATAAAGAAAATTGAATTGTCACTTGGCCTGACAACTCATCACAACTGTGGTCGGTGTCCCTGTCTTACCAAACCAACTGTTTTCATGACTTGAAAGGTCTACCAGAGACTTTCATGTACTGTACTCAACATGCACTGTGCTTCTGGGTCAACCAGTATAACAGTAATGTCAGATCGAGAACTAATAATGTCAAGGTCTTTTTTTTTCCTCCCCATTTGGCCTAAAAGTGAGTCATTTGAAATTTAGCTCTGGTGTCTGCTCTTTCCTTCTGTTGCTCTGCCAGAAAATGGCTTTGTCAAGCTATTTTAGCGGAGTCTTCAAAGATTACGTTTCCCCAGATTTGCTATTCTGGGAGTAAAATGGCCTTTTGCGGTGTAACAGGCTTCTGATGGGAAATGCTCCTGAAGGGAGCGAGAGCCCTGGGTCACTGTGACTTTTGGGCCTTTAGAGATGTGGATGTACTGCAAGTCTATGCTGCTGTACAATGTTCAAAAGCCTGCGTTAGCTGTGAGACTCAAACAAATATACTTCTACGCACAAACATACACACTCACTCTTATTTTGATACACACGCTGCTTAATCTTGTCTCTGTGATGGAGACAGATGAACTTCTCGTGTCCTAAATTTTGGTCACATTCTTGGTAGTGGGCTTAATCTGCCCACATTTAGCATTTCCACATAATCTCAAGAACCTTCTTTAATCCAGGGATGTCTGCAAGCTTTCACTATAAGCTTCTGGGAAGCTGCACTGTGCATGTGTGTTTGTGTGTGGATGTGTTTGCTTGCACTGCCATGTTTCTCCTTTGCTGACTTGACTTTTCACACCACTCAGCAGCAGTAATGAGTATGAGGCTGGTTGTGACAGGCCTCACACAAGCACCATGCATTATTTAGCTAATGGTCAGGTGACAGATGCTTGAGTGCTTGTACTGAGACCAGTGTCCCACTGGGCAAAGGCTGCCCTCCTCACCTCTGCAATCACCTCATTTCTTTCTGAATAAGATCAGTGATGTCCCTCTCTGCTGGTCAGTGAGCTCACTGTGGGTTTTCTGGGTATCCTCCCAGTAGTTATTGTGGCCTCCCATGGGCTTATGTTTGAAAGTTTTCGGCCACCCACAGTTTTAAAGCTAATATCTGAGTCTGAGTGCAGAAACTACCCATCACATTTACATGATCAAAAAACCAAATCAGACAAGCCTCACCAGGACACCAAAGCAGTTCAGAGATGTACTTGTCATTCTGAGATAAATCCAGCTGTGTGCACAGTTTCCTTTTGCCTCCATATTAAAACATTACTTTATATAGATATATTACACTTCAGGTGGTGCTCCCTTCTCAAAACCCTACATATCATATACACAGATGAAGGTGGTGTGGGGAAGGTGGCTGCATCTACCAATCAGTCAGATGTTTAGTGTTGAAATAGGAATATAAAGATATATTGCGAGACAGTTTTCAGTACTAATTTTAAATTTTCAGTACTAATTTTGACTGAATTTTGATTTTGATTTGCACTATATCAAGTAATTGTGAGGATTTGCTAATTTTGTTTGTTTCGTGTCATCCCAAATGGAATATATTTTGTCTTTGAACTTTACCGTATGGTCTGGAAAATCGTGTTGGACAAAAAAATATTAAAGGTAGTGGTCAGTAATGAAAATATTTGCTCGTTGTAGCCCTATTTGTCTTGGCATTGTTTTGCCGAGCTGTGTTCCTCCAAGCACTGTGCTGTGATTATGCCAGACTCTACATTTCTCTGAGGCAGTATGGGGTAGATAGTTCGGGGCAAATCAGGTCAAGTTAATTAAGGACCCGAGATATCAATCTAGCCTCTCTCATTATACTGTTGCATAAACAACAAGGTAAATCATTTATCCCTAATTTTCATACATTGAGCTGTGTGGCAAAAAAAAAAACATGAAATGTCTGTCCAACTTTACACCAGCTGAGGCGCTCGGAATCTAATGATGCTAATTGCAGTCATTAGCTTGGCTTTAGGGGAGCGGCTCAGATGTTGTTTGGACATGGACGTTTATAGTGACACATTCTGTTGTATTGTGTAGTATCATCCAAAGCTAACTGGAGCACCATAGAGTGCTGGCTGGTGTAATTGGGAGATGTTAATTAGTCTATTGGATGGAGCTTGTACCCTCCTGAGTATTGCCTTTGTGCGCTGCCCTTTTCTGTGTACAAAGCCAACCTAATGCTCATGTCAGTGTAAATGTCTGAATGTGTGTGTGTGTGTGTGTGTGTGTGTGTGTGTGTGTGTGTGTGTGTGTGTGTGTGTGTGTGTGTGTGTGTGTGTGTGTGTGTGTGTGTGTGTGTGTGTGAGGAAAAGAGAAATCATAGGACAGTGTGTGTGTATGTCTCTGTTTGTATATATGCATGCGACACTCTGGGGGTCTAGCTAATGAGGCAGTCATTTGTTTAACGTAATCACCCACTAGTTTATGCCACCCGCTTCCCCTGGCACAGGGACAAGCCCTATTATAAAAAGGGCGTGTTTGAATCACATTAGCAAGGCAAAAGCCACCCCCACCTCCCTGTCCCCTCACCCTAACTCCCCAGTCACATGCCAAAATGGACAATCAATACCCAGCTGCCAATGCGCCAGCCAAGCATTAATGATGCCATTCACTAGGGATGTGCAGTGGTGCTGCCAGTATTAACTCTTTTTAGGTCCCTGTGGTAACTTCCACTAAAATATGTTAAACACTGAAAAGAGGCTGTTTTTCATAGCGCTTTGCACACTTGGTGCTTAGATTTTATGCACAAGCTGTCAAAAGATGCTTCACATGAATTGCTGCCACACACGAAGGATGAGAGGTGGTAGAGATGGTAATGAAGCCAAATAAGTCTGAATATGCCTTTTTTTTCCCTCTCTCTCTCTCTCTCTCTCTCTCTCTCTCTCTCTCTCTCTCTCTCTCTCTCCCTGTAAAGCAGAGTGCAAAAGAAAACAGTTGCTTGCATTTGATGGTGTTTTCAAACAAACTGTAAATTGTTATTGGCCTTGATGTTGGTTTTGAGCTGAGGGGAGTTTTTTCTTTTTTTTTCAAAGCACTAGGAGTGTGGAGTCAAGTCAGCTCACATTTCATTTTGAACATAAACCAAACTGAAACATTGCATGAGTGAAGTGGAGGAGTGAAATCACAGGCTATTTTTCAGGGTAGGAATGGTGAACACACTCAGATATTGCAGTCACAGCAACAGTCAACAGTCAGTTTTAATTCCGGTTACCCTTTAAGTACCAGTTCTAGCTTATATCAGTCTTATGGGCTATGTATATAGGCTTTAAGAGCCTCCGTAGTGCTGTTTAAAACTATTGACACATGATGGATTTTATGGGGGGAAATATCATTTTCATTATCTCGGTAGTCAGGCAGAGATTTGATGACTAGTTAATCGGTTAGACAGGCCATTTGTAATTCAACAGAAAGCAGACAGTCTGCATATCAGTTGACAGACAGCCTGTCTATCTGATCCTCCAGCTGCCTGTCTTCTAAAAGATAACAAACATCACCCGATAGGCCGAGAGAGGATCAGCTGCCGCTAATGAAAACAAGCCTTTCATCACTCTTCAGTCTTGGAGTGAAAATATAGAGGCCGACAGTTATAAAGCATAAACTTGGCCTGAAGTGCAGTTTCCATGTTTTTTAATGGGAAAAGGAATAAACACCTCACATCAAAGATAAACACAGATATTTCTGGCTGCATCTTTCCCTTTCGCTAAACAAGTGTTTTGTTTTTGATTTATCCTTCATGTTTCAGTTTTTTAAAAGTAGGCGCAAATTACACTTGAGGGAAGTACTGTGCAAATTAGGGCCCGGGTGTAGCGAATGGCTTAATCAGAGCTTACACGGAGAAGGCTGCAGACATCAGATGATTTCAGGACTAATACTGGGATCAGGCTGGCGAAGTTCAACCACACATTCATTGATATCAAAACTCAAATCATATTAACCAACGTGCCACAACATGGCGAGCAGAAACTGAAGCTGAAAGTGGTTTAAACATATAGTCACAAGCTTCAGAGTACAACAGAACATAAAAAAAATACATGTTTGTCCATTTTTACATATAAATATCAATATTGTGTTCTCTATACATAATAGGGCTGCAAATAACATATTTTTGTTTATTATTTTTAATAATTATAAGGCCTTCCTCCAAAGCCACTCCCAAAAATAAACTGTGAAAAGGATGTGTTCATAGTCATATCAACATATACCAGCAACATATACACCTTTTGATACAGTTTCAATGTTTATAGCTGTAGAATATGTCACAGACATGACAAATATAAAAATATTTTTTACCTCCTGAATCTAGGACAGAATCCATTCATGTGTTAACAAGGCTTTCTTTTATTGTATTGTATTTATCAAAGGCATACTCATAGAAAGATAGGGCTGGCAGCAGCAGAGCTGCAGCAGAGACGCTCTCTGTGAGGACACCACAGGCATGCAAGACGCAGCAGTTCAATTCGGCAGCCATCCAGCAAGACAGCTGTCACACACTGCTCACGCCCGCTGTGTGGACAAGGGGCAACACACATGAACACGCAGTGCCTGACTACTGCTGGGGGACAAGTCCACAAGAGAGCTTTGGGGAGAGGAGCACAGCGCATCGTTGTCATCGCTAACTGTATCCAACTACCTCATGTCTCGTTCGTACATATTTCTACATACTAAATAGTAAGGAAAATAACAAATTCCCCCCAAAACAAGACACACCAGAAAATGATTATTGGCCTGCGACTGTAACAGATAACAGTGTTTGGGATGTAAAGAGAATTTCAATCAATAGAACAAATAATGCTTCTGAAATCCATTACCTACCCTAAATTTAATCATTTAGTTGATAAAATGTCAGAAAATGGGGAAAATGGCTTCTCAATAATCTCAATTTCCTAATTCACATTGCTTGTTTTGTCTGACTGATTAATTCAAAGATATCACATTTTCAAAAACAGGAAAGCATGAGAGCAAATGCCTTCTGTCTTACTGCAGATTTGATAAAGTAATAATTACAACACTAAAACATAATAGCCTCAAAAATTTGTTTGTGAAACTTTAAGATGTCTGTCAGGCTTACAGTGTTAATACACATATATATGCAGATTTTTCTCCTGAATGATAATACTGCAGATGGACCATAGCATGTTAATGTCCTCCGTCTCAGCTTGGATGTATTCTTAAAAGGATGTACCAGTAGGGTGCACAATAGTATGCAGATTATGATTACACTTTGTCGTGTACACAATTATCTTCCGCCTTCTCTCTGTATTAGCAACACAGATATTAAGCTGAGACATGCATGGAAAGTCATGAGAATACAGGCTTGAAACATGAATACCCCTAACTTAACATGCTGCTAGTAATATCAGTGATCCTGCTGTTATTCTGGCAGTACGAAAAGCAGTGGTTAGGCTGTGAAGTGCTTTAAATGTGGTATCCTGTGAGGAGGGGGCACAAAGACAAAATGTATGGAAAATATAAAATATGCTGTCACCATCTCTGCTGGATAATGAAAAGGCCTCACAACACAAGAGGAATCCTACCTGAGAAAATGCTTCTGAAGTCAGAAGGGGACCTTACTCTCTTCAGATGCAGTCATAAACATCCCTATTTCACATTCTCTTGGATCTGGCTGTGCTTGTCACAAAGGTAGACAGTGTTTTGGGTATTTTGGAGTCTGTTTATAGCGGAAAAAGCATTTGTAAGAGTTCATTCTTCATCATTTTTGTCTCTCTGCTCCCTGTCACTATTACTAATACTACTGTTATTTATCCAAAAGTAAACTGGCTGGTGGAGGCATTACATGTGCAGCCTAAATGGATAGAAACAAACCACAAGCATGAAAAAGATCCTTAGAGTGAAGCAGCCCCAGATAGCATCCTCAAAATATGCAGTGTCTGAATATCCAGGTGCCTGTCAGTCAGGTCAGACTTGGGGGTGCAAACAGGAGGGAAGAACAATTTTGTATCCAGATGAGCATCTGGACAGTTTCTTTCTAATTGGAATGATTATTAATGCAGGGGGGCAAGAGGCCAGCTGAGTCCTGCAATTGCCCTTGTGCTGTCTCCTCTGGGAGCCTAACTGTCCCGTGGAGCTGAGGGCCAAATCAATGGCTCTGATTTGGACTGCAGCTGGGTCTTCTCTACAAACATTATCTCCCCCACCACGGGAGATGCCGGGCGCCTTATTGAAATAGATGACTGTTCATATTAACAGCTGTAAGGTGCACATGAGAGAGAAAAGCCATGCATCTAAATGTGACATAGACACGTGGTAAATATATAATAGCATTAGCTGTCATTTATCACTGATGAAGATGCATGATGTAAGATTTAGCAGGTTGACCTCTTTTGATCAGCAGCTTCTTCTTTCTTTACTTTTTTCCTTTCCCTTTCTTTTTATCACATGGATGCATGTGTGAGCACATCACATACAGTACAGTACACAAGCTATGAACAGTTTTTTTTTTTTTACCAAACAGTATTTATCACCTTTTTGACTGGGAGCAAACAAGTTCAGTTTGTTTTTTGTATATTTTTGTGTAAGTACATAGTGTACACAAATAATTGGTGCTCTTTTATTAATTTCAACCCATCCCATCATTATTATAGGCTATATGGCTCCAGCAGTCAACATAGCTTTTGGTGCCGAGGGAGCCAACAGGATGCATTTGTCAAGTCCACAGAACATTTAGCTAGAAAGCCATCAGTTCACTGTCACAAACAGTAGAACATAGTACACATACACCGATACAGCCCCACACGCAACAAACTGCGATGAACAGTGTGTTCTGACAGCTTTCTATCAGAACCAGCTTTAACTGTTTCAGCAGTTTGAGCTACAGTAGCTCGTTTGTTTGGTTGCATCACACGGGCCATCCTTCGCTCCCCACGTGCGTCAGTGAGCCTTGGCTGCCCATGACCCTGTTGCCAGTTCACTCCATTTTTTACCACTTTTGATACTGACCACTGCAGACTGAGAACACTCCACAAGAGCTGCACTTGCAGATGCCATCACAATTTGGCTCTTGTCAAAGTTGCTTAAATCCTCACGCTGCCCATTTTTCCTGCTTCTAACACATCAACTGCCATGATAACCAGATAATCAATGTTATTCACTTCACCTGTCAGTGCTCATAATGTTATGGTTGGTCGGTGTAGCCATGGTGACTATACCACTATACTACATATTGATCCTCATTGCAAACTGATGCTAAGCTCTCCAGACTGCTGATGTTGTCACATGTAATTCCCACTGTTCAGACTCAGCAGACAAATCAGACCTATGTATCTTTCATGCTAGGCTTGCCTATGTCCGTATTGATCACTAATGTGTTACACCACTCTACAGCAGTGATCGTAGTGAATGAAAAAGCATTCAATTACATGATGACCTCATTAAACAGGCAGCTAGTGTCAGGCAACCAGTGTACCACCTTTGCAGAATTGGTTGGTTTACCATGCATGCATATGGCCATGGACTACCTGCCCTTGTTTCACACTGTCTGTACGTCATCTTTTAAACAGAGCAAATTACAGCAAACAAAGGCAATCTTAAGCTAACTGTGGTGCCAATACTCATGCCAACGCCAACAGACAAACGTGAGCCCTGCAAATAATATAAGGCACCTGGACTGAAACTGTGTTTCTTCTCTGTCTGTCAGTATTGAAGGTATAATTCAGAGTGACAATCTTTGTTGATATTGCCAAAAGCAATTTGTTGAACATATTTGCTGCCTAATGAATTTGGAAATGAAATACAAACAGGCAGAGTAATGTTACAAATTACTGTTTGATTACCAGAATGCCATCTCTCTGGGAAGAACAAATCGCTGATATACAGCAAATCAAATATGTAGTTACAGAAAGCTTTGGGTTCTGGCAAATCAATTTTTGTTCCTGGATTACTGAGAAAATATAAACTATGTTTTCTCTGGAACATACAGTTTCATAATGTGATTAATACCAACAAACCAGCAAAACAACAAGGCTTTGTAGGAAGCTTTTATTTGATGTTGGAAATTTCCTGTTATTGAACTGCTTTGGCAAAGTCAGACATTATAGCCTTGTCTTCGATTACAGTGTTTTGATGTTTGTTTCTTTTATGAAACCCTCTGTGTTTCTCAGAAATGTTAAGCAACTCCACATTTTGCAGACACTTCCTCTATGACAGGCAAAATGTTATACTTGACAGTATTAGGTGCAGTAATCAATCTGTGTCCAGTCAATGTTTCCCTCAGCTAAATGTCAATTTCTACGTGATGGAAGACGATTCAGCTTTTCATCTTATTTAAAGGAAAAAAAGACTTGCTGTCTTCTTCTACTTCATCTCATTTTCCTATCTCTTTCCCCTTAGGGATATCTGTCTGATAGGAATGTAGGTTTCATTCTCTTCTTCTTTCTCTCTAAATGTCAACTTCAGGTGTTTCTTTTCTGCTCCTGCCGTTGTGTTTTCTGCATTCTCTTAATTAAAATTCTTGTTTGTGTAGTTGCTACTCACTCTTCAGCTTGTTTTTAGCTTTTTTGTTCCAGCTTTTTTTTCTTCTTGAGATTTGTTTAAAGGTTAGTCTGTGTGGGTGGACTGATGTATTTTTCTTCTTCTCTCTTCCATTCAAAATTAGTTGAGCTTTGGTGTATCTAACAAGATCTTGTAACATTCTTTTCCATAATGATAGCAGCATGCCGTGGCTTATCAATTGAGCCAGTTTCTTTCAGTCACTCTGTTCCCAAATGACTCTTTGCCCAAATTTTCCACTCACTCCCAACTCTGCAATTTGTGGCAGCCGGTGAGGCAATGACAGGATTGTTCTAGGTCAGCCATGGAGCTTTGACCTCTGCTCTTCTTTGCCTCTTATCCAGAAAATGGCACATTCGCTTGGCTAAGCCAGCTTGATTTCACCTCAGAGCCTTAGCCTTTAGTCACGCTCTGATAAGTGATTGACTAAAATGGCATGCTGTCACAACAAAGCTGGGCACTGCAGTCATAGACTCCAGATATCCTGGTTACCTGCTGCTGCTTTGTTGGCAAAACAATTCAGCAGCAAATCTAGGATTGTGAATAGAAAGTGTGATTGGGTTTTTTATGGTTAAAAAGGCCAGGTTCAGACTGCAGGCCAAAGTGGCCCAAATCAGATTTTTTCATGACAGTATGAACAGCACAAATCACATGGAATCTGGTCTTTTCTATTCTGATTTGGGGCACTTTCATATGTGGTTCAAATAAGATACAGGTCAGAATTCATGTGACTTTAACATCACTCTACATTAACATTCATCAAGTGGGTCCCTTAATGACAGTGACCTGTGAACAGCCAAACAAAGAATTCTTGAAATTAATAGCTAAGGTTTGCAGTTTGAACGTAGCCAAAAAGTCCATTACTTGGGTGTAGACTAACTGGCTGATTCTTCCCAATAGCCATCAGCTTGCTCAACCATTAGATATTTTTTTATGAATTCTTCTGCTGTAGCAGTCTTGTAATTGCCTTGTGCATCTCATAATATGTTCTTTTAAATTTAGAAGCTATGTTCATTCTTCCCATAGCTCAAGAGTTATTCCATGCATGTCCTTTGTGGCACAAATATGTCATGCTGTTTAAGTTTATAGTGCATTAACATATTTTATAACATGCTGCATGGATACTATCGATAGAGTGATTTATAGCAATGTTGACAGCACTAGGACAATGTTGGTTGGTCTGTCTGCCACCTCGGTCCAGAATGAAATATCTCCACAACTATTGAATGGACTATCAGTAAATTCAGTGCCTCTGATTTCAGTGATACCCTTATTTTTTTGTCTAGTACTACCAGTAGGAAATATTTATATTCATCCAGTAAAATATTTCAGGATCCACTTGTTAGATTGGCAGATTTTTTTGTACAGTCAGTCATGTTCTCTTGAGAATGAATTGTCAACATTTAAGCTTTGTTATTGTGAACATATTAGCATGCAGAAATGAGCATTTAGCTCGAAGAACTTCTGTTCCAAAGTACAGCCTCACATACGCAAACAATTTTTAACCTAATGTCCTTGCTCTTGTCACAGAACAAAATGGCTTTGTGTTGTCCTACATACTCAATACTCTGTATCTCTTCAAACAGTAAATCCCAGAACTATAAGCAAAGCAGCAGCAAGAATAACTGCAGGCTTTCTGGTTTTAAAGTAGAATTTTACTGTTGTCTTACAGTTTTATTTGGTAAAGAGAATGATCAGAGGTCTTTTTGCTAATATAAGTCTTTCTTGAAACAGCTTGGCCTCAATTTAGGATGGATGACCTTTTCGTAGGCTGTAATTAGTTGTTTCTACTATCTGAATTCATTGTTGCATTTGAAGTCTTATTGCCAGAGACAAAATGAGTCATCTGGCCTGTGATGTTGGATCTTGAGGCTTAACTGATAAAAACCCTTATTTGCCCCCACGATACACATGCTTTTAGAGCTGGGATACAGTATAGACCTTCATTCATCAAATCATCTGCCCCCAAACACCCTCTGTATCCCCATCTTTTTCAGAAAAGGTGTCAGTTGGCACCAACGTAATTAGAATCCACACACAAAGCATCAGATTGACTTTCGACAAGCTCAGTCAGGCTTTCATTTTGAGTCTTTACTTCTTCACAAATGGAGTAATCTGTCATACATTTGTCTAAACGATGAGATGGTGAAGCTAAGGAGGTAGAAAGTCTGTTTTGTCTGTATATCTCCCTCACTTTTCACTTGTGAATTCAATGTCAGGGCACCTAAATCACACCCGATGAGATGTTCTTGTGTTATTGACAGAGTTGGTAGGGGAATCATTAGCTGGCACAGGATTGTGTCAGTGTAGATCAGTGATTTAAGTGTTGTTATGCACACTGTCATCCTTCGGCAGTGCAACTGTGGAAATAGTCTGCAGAGATTTTTCATTTTGCTTCCATCATTTCATTTGAGTTAATTGCAATATTTGCATGGCTTTGGGGGAAAGAAGTGAGAGGAGGAGCTGAGAAGCTATCATTCTCTAATTTTTATGGTAACCTATCTGACACGGACATGCACAGGCTGGATGAGAGCAACCTATTCTTGTTTAGAGAGTGAAGACATAGCGGTAATAAGAGATGGGTGGACAGAAGGGACAGGGGACGATCAATTGAAACAGAGTCAGGGGAAGGAGAAGAGATACGAGGAGAATTCAAGATGGAGATTAAAAAAAAGTAATGAAAGAGAATGACAGGAAAGTAGTCAGACATTATTCTGATAATTGATTAATAGTTTAAGTATATTGCATGCACAATGCCCCCCCCCAAAAGTCATTCCAGCTGTTCAAATGTCAGAATATGTTTTTCTCCTGTGCATTTTTCCTTACATGGAAGAACAATAATTGAATGACTTTAGGAAACTGACGTTGTACGAACCAACCGATTTACATTAAAAGTAATCATCCGATTGATCAGTGAACATCATCGTTAGTTGTAGCTTTAAAGGAGATGACATTGTATCATGACAGGTATATGTTCTAACAATCTATACATTAACAATAAACAAGTTAAATCCAGCAATTTATGCTTATCCAGTCTCACAGGAAGAAATCAATCACTGAAATAGAAACAGCAAAATGTGCACTGACAGTGGACAAAATCACTCTTTGTCCTGACAAAATCTCTCTTTGTTTTCTGTGCCGTCACTATCACTATTATTCTTGCTCTAAAATAAAGGCCAATGCAATCCAATACAGTAAGTCTGAATGAATCTGTCTCTGTGAAGCTCATAATGTCTTTTTTGAGGCTATATCATATGGGGTCATCATACTACAAAAATACCATACAATATAATGCAACACACTACAACAACATTACAAATTATGACCTAAACCCCTCTGTGACAGCCTAAACCAAAATTAGAAATATTATAAGCTTTATGAAGATTGCATTTGTGGCAGAGCTATTTGGTGAAGGTGTTCATATTATTAGTGGGTAAAGTAATGACACAATATTCATTACAGAATACCTTCTGGAATGCCCTGAAGATCTTGGGTTGATAACATGTAACAGTACAAGATTGTCCCCTGGGGGTAAAACTTTCCTTAAAGTACAGCTTGAAGGCAGCACAATAGCTCTGCTGACAAGGTAATATTTTTTGTGTGAAGTTGATGAGTTGATGAAAAGGGAATCAGAGCTATGCCGGCTCTGAATCACCTATTGAACTGGTATCAAAGTCCTTCATTAATCCACAATTGTAAAGTAAAAGCTGCTGTCTTGCCTCTAAGGAATGGTACCTATTGAACATTACCGTTTCTACATTTACCATTATGGGCAAATGGAGGCAATTTATTTTCAGGGTAATAGTTTACAGCATAATTTCCAGTTTTAAATAGCTCTTCATTGCAAATGTTTCTCAAATGACTTTACTGATACGTGACGTGTGTGTCTAGATCTAACAAAAAAAACAATCAATCATAGGATGAAATGAGGCAATATGTCACACAAAATAAAATACAAGAAAGCAATCAAAGTACAAGACACAGAGCGTGCTGGGGAGATATAACAGCCTAATCTTCAAACTAGTCTCACTCCAGTAACATAAGACAAGAAAAACTGTCCAAGAAAGAAACATAATGTCAAAAGAAATTGATCAGAACTCCATCACTGCCTGCATGGTCTGTACTGAAGCACTAAGAAAATGCAAGGAAGGTTAGAATGGACAGCAAATGACAGCTTCTCCGCTGGCAAGGTACGGTAAACTGACAGAAAACAAAAAAAACAAAACGTCAAGGAACCCTTGACTGCCACAAAATGCTGACTTGTTGGATGAGTATCCTTGAAGTGAAGGAGAGCCCGGAGTGACAGGGAGCGATTCACATGGGGAGATCTAAAGCTAGAGAGGTGGAGGGAGAGAGCCATAGACACGGTGAAAGAGAACGAGAGATCTAAAGAGGGAGAGAGGCAAAGTGACACAGTAACGGAGAGCACGACAGACCTAAAAAGAGAGAGTTTGTGGGGCAGGCGAGCCTCAGGGCCTGCAAACCTACTGCAGAGGGATTAATGATGCCAGGTCAGACCCTAAGCTTGTTTACAAAGACACACAGCTGTTCTCACTATTGCTGGCTTCCTTTGCCATGCTGGAGGGCACAAACTAAACTCTACAACTACCCAAAATGCAACTATAGAGACGAACCTGAGGAGCAGCGGGAGAGTTTTATGTATAGATATGAATATGTGAAGGATGGGGAGGAGGAGAGATGGACTTTAGGGAGATGAAGGGAGGTCTCCTGTGGCTCTTGAGGCAAGCTTGCTCTGTGGTGGGCTTATTCACTGGACATATTTAGGGCTACCAACTAGGACGCAGGTGTATAGAACAGACTTGTGTTACTGAATGAGGGCCAGGGAGCTCAAAAGAACAGAAAGGATGATTTGCCTGTTGTAACCTTGAACAAACATGTCCCACTCAGCATCTCGAGGTTGTACTGAGGGCAAACTCTTTTGTCTCTTAGTAAAAACATGGACTGCTTCACTATGCTGCATAAGAGGCTTCTTCTATTCATAAAAAGTGCAAGAGAATACCAAACACTCCACTATGTAGTCTGTGTGTAAATGACACTGACCCCAGTGGTGATGCTGCAGTGTAGGATCCATTACAAGAAGCTGTTTTTAACTGAGAGCTCCTCCTAATTTAGCGGAGACGTTACTGTAGGTGACCTCTGACCATACTGCCGGATTGGCTGCTCCGTTGTGCTATTTTGAATATAGGACACTATCGAGTCCACTCAGTGAGCTCCCTGATGTCATACCTGTAACTCTGCAGACAGTTTCTGTTTTAGATGCATGTAAATGAATGAGATTTGCGTACTGGTTTTTCCTGAGTGTCTATTTTATGCATAATCTTTGTTCTTTGAAAGTTTTCATTTCTCCTCCCACAGGTTACTGGCCAAAAGTGAACCTTCCAGCACAACTACACATGTATAATACCAGAAATGTTCAAACTAATGTTAAATGTGAGAGTCAAAAAGCAAGAGATGTTGCATCGACTGTATTTTCCACCAATAGGAAATCCATCATAGAATGATCAATTAATATCATTGCCAATGAATCTGTCCATTGTTGTTGGGATTAACTGATTAGTTATGTAGTCTATTAAATGACTGAAAGAAATAGTGAACAATCCTCATCACACAAACATGAAGACGATATAAAGCAGCAATTTGTCGCTGTTGAGAAGCTGGAACCAGTGAATTTAGCTTCAACGACTGTAACAATTACTTGATTAAAATTTGCCGTCGCATTATTTGTTGTGGGTCAGCTAATTGATTATTTGAATAATTGATTCCGTACTAATCAGCTCTGATTCTTGACTGGTATTACAGTGTTAGCTCATGCTAGCTTATATTTCATTAGTGGCAAGAGATTCAGAGTTAAACACAAGTTTTGAAGCCACTAGTGGTTATTGGTGCGACAGCCATGAGCCCCTCTGTCAGTTTTATGTCAGCTGGGGTGGAGATTAGACAAATAATTGGCAGGACAATGCAGCAGCTTGACAAGGACAGTTGTAGCGTAGCATGGGGGCAAATATAGCAATACAGCTACTTGGGGGGGTTCAAAAACCTGGCAGCGTCATGGTTCAGAGAGCACCAACTTCTGCCTGTCTATCTCCTGCTGTGGTTGGCAGTGTTTACTCAAAACAGCACTTCTTGTTGGTGGCAGGTAGACAGAAATGTCAACACCCAGTAACCAACGCACTTAGAGACTCCCTCCTCTTCTTTCCCTAGCAACACATTGCAGTGACAGCTTACATCACCGAACTTGCATGGCAGAGTGTTCTGCTACAATCCTTTCAGTGGCTATCTGTAAATGGGAAAAGGCAAAGCGTGGAATATGAAGAACTGACAGGAAATGCTTAAAAAGCCTCCAGCTGACAACAATTAGGCCCATTTTGTGATATTGTTTGTCAGTGGGAAACCAGACATGAATTCTTGTAAGTGAATGGTGGTTTTGTCTGAAGTCTGCTTTGTGTCTCTGATGGCTACGCTTGCATAAGTGCAGTGAATAATTTCAAGCCAACCAGATAGTGTTGTCTGAGTGTCATTATGTACCTGTGTATGATGGGATGTGATGTATGCCTTCATGCCATTCGGCTAACAATCTCATTTCTTCACTTCCAGGCAGCAGTCATGAATTTCACGGTCTCTGTCTCTTGTAAATGATGTCTCCCATTGTTAATGACTTCTCCATTGGTAACGCATGTCTTTAGAGACATGTATTTATTATAGGAATGGAGCTTTGTGTCATTTATTACATTAGTGGGGCAACAGGGAGCCTAATTATCCCTCATAAGGTCCCTGCATCTGCTTTTTATTATAAATTCAACTATCACAGTAGTGTACAGAAGGATACGAATATTAATTTCATGAATATACATTGTATTCTCAGTCTTTATCTAATTTTCCACAACTATGTTTTCCTTTTTTACATTTATCAGACAATAGTGTTCTGGTTTGGATTGATTCCTACCCTTTCTATGAATCCCAGGTGGCATGAATGATGAAAATGTTACTGTATTAGGTATGGCGATTTAACAGTCACACAGTTGTAGGCACAGAGTCCCATGAATGTCATCAGGCACAGTATGTGCACTTGCAGCTTTTCAGTGATACATGAATTTATGAATTTAAAATCTGCTATAGGATCTGTGTGGGTATACAGTATAGGCCTAAAATGTAAGGCATGTTTAGTATGACTCAATGTGAGCGCAGAAGATGACATTGATGACATGTAATCTTTTGCAGGTTCTCTGTGAGATGGTTTGACATGTAGTGAGAGGGAAATCACATCAAAGTCACATACGAAGTAATCACCTTGATGTTCAGTGCAACGCAATGCAATGCGTTAACTTTTGTTCTTATCTGTGAAAACACACAAAGGGATTTAAGCTTTCCTAATAATCCTGCAGCTCCCGACACAGAAAATATCAAGTGTTTGTACTGAGATCAAACATATTGCAAACACGTTTAGTTATTCAGACATTTGCCATTTAAACTGGTGATGGTGATGTCACCTCTGAATGTTGTGTAGCCTCTGTACAAGAGGATGTTCTTTGTGGATTGTGACATGAATCCCTGTTTGCCTTTTGAAAACCAGAGATGTGAATGAGACGTGTGCTTCATTTGGGTTGAAAATGTCAGATATTTCTGTCCATCTGTGATTGGGATATATTCATCAAAAAGGCCTGAGCCCTACAGCCATTGTCAGCCCCTACAAGGGTAAGTCTGTAAAGTTGCGTGTATAATAGGCTACTGTATAAATGCATATATTTCCCTTCTGGATACCATGTCAACGCTAGTACAAAGATATAAGCATAGCACGGTTTAAGGGGTATATTGGGAGGGTGGATGTTCCACAGTTTAGGGTTAATGCTTGGCCTTGTTGCACATTTGTCTTGCTAGAAGGAAAGGTTTTACAGCCACTGAGTTTTCCACTCCGTTCTCTCATGGCACATTGACTAATGTGACCGCTCCAGTGCCAACCCCCAACCAATATGTCTCTTAGGAGCTTGTTAGCCATGGACCTGCAGTGACCCAGACGCCCTCGCTTGTTCCCTGAAAGCTGAAAAAGTTACTGATTTTCTTTCTTTTCTCCTAACTGCCTTTTCTAGATGGGATAACTCAACTTTGGTCCAACAACCCGTTGCCCTCTTGGTTTCCTTCAAACATACACAAATAAATAATGTGGCAATTTATGTAGATTAACATGTAGGATGCAGTTACCGACTGACACTTTTTAAATGAAAATTCTGCTGTTAGATGGTAGGAAAGAAACAATTATTCTTGTTGTTTCCACATATAAATACATAATACAGATATATGAAAACAGTATGTTGTCAGCGTTGGTGAGCACAGTGTGTGTTGATTGATCCTTTACGCAAGAACGCTGCTGAAGCTCAGATGCTGATTGGCGCTGACTTTTTCCGGCTGCCCCCTGCTGAATTTTCCACAGAAAACTCCGGTCCCCTCCTCTCTCCATTAGCCAATCGATAAAGCTCTAAGGCACACCTGAATGGTTGCTGCCTCAATGCTGCTGCTACTGAGGGCTTTGGTGGAGTGATGAAGTTTTGTTAGGCTTTATAGAACCTAAGAGCCGTCACACGAGCATCTGGAGATGCTGTGTAGTTATAACCAAACTTTTAAGCGGACTGTTGGATCATTATTTCTGATGTGTGTGTGTGTGTGTGTGTGTGTGTGTGTGTGTGTGTGTGTGTGTGTGTGTGTGTGTGTGTGTCTCTGTGTCTGTGTCTGTCAGAGGATAAAAAGCAGAATAAAGCAGCCAAACTAGTCATTGTTTAAATCCTTCAGGACTCTTTTATACCTATGACCGAAATGATTCATAACATTAATCTTTCTCTGTTTTATGTCAAGTCAGTCTACAAACAGTAAATAGTGTGCACAGGCCTGTGGGACATATTGACCTTTTGAGTCTGTGTGTTTGGGGCTTGTTATTGGAAATAAAAAGTTTCAGTGGAAAAACTATGCTTGAGTTAAGAAAGTATAGACAGTATAGAAATATAGACAAAATAAAAGTATACAAATAATAAAATAAAGAAATACACCCCCCCCCAATCCTGATTTATTATGCAGGTGATGTGATATGCCTTGTCTATAAGCTGATAAGCACTCTTGTTCTCTCCCAGCTTCACCCTGCTTCCCACTCACACACTGACCCACCTCTACAAGCATCTGGGAGTTGCTTCCTCCAATGCTTCCTCAGCTATCTGTTATTGGCTGTTGAAACACTCCACTGGAGCAGCGAGGGGTTAAGTGGCTTGTTGAACACAAACCTCAGCTGTATGTGTTGATGGAGGAGGCACTCATTCACATTCCCCACCCACATTTCCCAAACCAGTCTGGGATCTGAACCCCTTGACCCACTCCCGTCTCAGCTGCCACCATGTGGGCCTGACAGCAGTTTTTCTGTATTTTTGGGATAGCAAGATCACTTTGTTACTGTATGTTATGTTTGTTTTAATTGCAGTCGGGTAGAGTGTAGGAGTGTGTTTTGTGCATTTTTCAGCACAGCCTGGGCTTCTCCTCTATACACCTGCAGAAATATTCAGTCAGATATAATTTAGTAGTGCTGGAATTATTGATGATAAAAGTTCAAGAGTTCAGCTATAAATTTCACATGCGATTTAATTTCAAGTTATTAATTATGAATCCTGTTCAGTACATGTGAAAATGGATGTTATGCTTATTAATCTGGTCACCTTGAGCATCTAGTTTGTTGTGATTTACTTTTCAGCTTGCCTTTAACTGACCAAAGCAATTAGAATTACAAAATAAAACCACTTTTTTCCATATACACTGTATGAAAAATTCATAGCATAGCTACCGAGAGATGGAGACTAGAGTAGTTTGTTCCACTATCCGTATCTCGTGTCCTCCAGAAGTGGGGAGGGAATACCACGATCATCATTTGGTATTCATGATGCAGGATTTTCCCCAGTCGACAACTGGAGTGCTGAGTTGTGAAAAGATTTAGCCCGATGTGTAACATGCCTCAGAGCCCACCAAAGTTTATGTCTGACAGTTGGTTGGCCTTGAAGTGGGGGTAAGCGATGCTTTACTGGCAATTTGTTTTGGAGTCTGAGATATTGAATAAGTAGTGTAGCGCTGGGCACCGTCATGCTCCGTGAACTTCATGGTACTTTGGTAACCTGTTTGATTTGTTGTATCTGCACAGCTTTGCTCTCTCTGGAGGAGGAGTGTGCTTCCTTTCTTCTGAGACCAATTTGATGTGCATCTTGACACAGAATCAATGCAATGTGGAGCGTTATGATTTGATTGCGTAAACAGTCACAAGTTGTTCACCATACAGAATTTCTACCTTTGTTTGCAGAAAAGAGGCAAAAAGTTACACAGAGAAAGAGTAAAATTATCTTCATATTTTATTTTATTTTTAAGGTCTTATTTGTTAAAACCAACAAAACAATCGAATTACTGCTTTTAAGCAGGGCATCGTTGTAATTATACCTCGCTGCTGTGTTTATTTAGTATGAAATGGTTCCACTAATTGATTTTGTCCATGCAGAGTAGAGTGGAGCACTGGCAAACATTGTTCCACTTTTTCACACAGTTCAACTCAGTCCAAAGTTGTTGTACATTTTCGCAACAGCAGCCACATGGGGCAGCAGAGCACAACTTTCGATTCTGGCACAGATAAGATACCAGCTCATGTTAATTACATTTTAAGGTCAGTCTGAAAAAGATATTTCTGTCTTCTTCAGCTGTTCAGATACAGACAAGCATGTATAAACATTTTGTTAGCTTTGGCCCAATTTGAAAAGTTAAATGGATGCATCCAAATCCCTCTCATTAAGCCCATCAGTCATCTCTACACAATACCACATGCAGCATAAACACAGAATCATAATTCTCTTTCTCTGGTAAACAGAATAGAATATAAATAAATTAAAATGACACCTCAAAATATGAAAAATCACCATGGATGCATATACAGTACACACACACGGCTTGCTGTAAATACTTCCCTCTGGCTTTGCTCGATCTCTGTCAGTTTTCACATGTTGTTTTATAATTGGGAACATTTGTTGCTGCTTCCAGGCAACGCTGTGGCATCTGTCACATCATGCATGTGCCACACACACCAGCACAGACACACACGTATGCATAATAATCCCTGAATGGACAGACTCCTGTGTTGCCTTCAGCAGCCTTAATTAGGAAGAAAAATCCAATTCACGAGTGCATGACGCTGTTCTGTGTATTGACAAACTGCACCGCTCACAGCAAGGATGAGTTCACCCAAATCCCTCTTGATTTTTTTTCTCATTCTGATCCAAGTCTTTTTCTTGTATGAGCAGTTTGATGCCTCAGTTTTTGATTATAGCTATTTCATCTTTTTGCAGTTTTCCTGTTTTCCAGGTCCATGAGCACAAAGCTATTATCAAACTTGAATTCACAAAAACAGTAAAACCCGTACCCATAACTCCAGGGACACCGCTCTTCGATGTCTGACCTTTAAGGATCAATGGAACAGTATGCCGTTAATAATTAGCAAACGATCTTTATGCGCTGCTCAAACATTATGAACAAATAAATACTATAACACTATAGGAGAAAGAACAACATTAATCCCCTAAGATAACAATGAGAAAATTCATAATTTAGATGAACAGAAGATTAACTTATAAATGTTAAAAATGTTGAACCATCATTCAAACAAATCCAGTTTAGGTAGCCTAGTTTAAAACTCCCCGTTGGACAATACGAATCAAACTGCATGCTTTGCCTGGACGAGTCCAGACTCCTCACTTTGAGAGAAATTACACAGCATGCAGTTTAATGTCTTCAATATGGCATCAAATCCTCCTGCCAAAGACTCAGCCACATCAGTGGGGAGAAGAAGACATTGCCAGCCCAGTTTTCCCGAGAGCTCCCAGTTCTCACTGCCCTCTCCTGGTGTCCTTCACCTACAGCGTGGTCCAAATAAAAACATGCACCAGGCGGGCAGGACAGAACTCAACCTCTATGGACATCACCATGATGTTTTTGCAAAGATACATAAGTTATTTAATCTTCAGTTCAATGTTGAATCAGTAATATCATCTCAGATAACAACCAGATTTTACGCAATTTTATCAAGCCAGAAGGCCAAACATCTAGATTTTAAGGTCATTTTTGGATATTAAATTAGAGCACAGAATTGAAGGCGGAGTTAAACTACAAGTCAAAATGTGACTACAGAGAGTTGGGTAAAGGGTAAAATCTTTGAAAAATGTGGTTTAATAAATAAAAAACCTATTGATTGTAGTCATGTTAGATTAGAAAGAAATCCCAATATAATGTAAAATAGATTTACAAAGTATC
This sequence comes from Dicentrarchus labrax, assembly GCF_905237075.1. Lineage (NCBI taxonomy): Eukaryota > Metazoa > Chordata > Actinopteri > Moronidae > Dicentrarchus > Dicentrarchus labrax. The sequence goes on from NW_026136715.1 coordinate 18,805,564, forward strand.
TTGCAAAAACAAAAATGGCTCATTACAGCCCTATTGACATTAGCCACTAGCCTAAGAAGATTCTCCGGTGTCCATAAACTCTGCATCGGTTCACATTTTCCACAAAGTGCCCTTTGCTGGTAACTATGAACATCATGAACAAAAGACACACACATTACAGAAACCATCAATTTGCCATCTATTCTGTTCTTCTCTTGTTCACATATTCTGTTGGTGTTGTTATTGTGCTTGGATGGTAGTTAACTGTCATCACTCAATATTGGCTTTTGATGCTCGCCTCATTTCCCCAAAATTGCCTGAGACAGAGTGTTAAAGGTTGGAGATAAACAGACTGAAACACAGTTTGTTTGTGTGGTAGAGAGGCAGAGGAAGAAATAAATACAGGAGAAATACAGCTCGGTCTGCTCTGAATATTCCCATTAAGCTATCTCACATTTTAAAAAGACAAATGCAAAAATGCAAGTGCGAGGAAGACGGAAAGGAGAGCCAACACAGAGACAAACCAAGAGTGAGGGGGATAAAAATGGATGAGAAACGAGGATGAAGTCAGGAACGGCTGAATGTGCAGAGGGTTGAGTGGAAGCAGAGACAGAAGACAAGGAATGAGCTGAGATTTGGAGGCGGCAGCAGGGGTTGGTTTGGAGAGGAGGAGGAGGGTGTGAGAAAAATGATCTACAGTCAGTGGATGAAAGAGAAAGTGAGGAAACAGAGATGGGTATTTGTCAGGTGTTAGCGCCTTTGAGAGTGAAGGGAGAAAGTGGAACGGAGGAGAGCCTCAGCTGAAAGGCTCTCATCAGAGAGGGATAGAAGAGTTGTTACTGTCTGGGATGAGTTGGAGAGGACTGGGTGCTTTATGTCATAATGGAAAGTGTGTGTGTGTGTGTGTGTGTGTGTGTGTGTGTGTGTGTGTGTGTGTGTGTGTGTGTGTGTGTGTGTGTGTGTGTGTGTGTGTGTGTGTGTGTGTGTGTGTGTGTGTGTGTGTGTGTGTGTGTTTATCTTTTTCTCCCAGCTGCTTAGGTGAGACGTATTGAGCCGCACAATAAGTATTTTTGCTATTAGACTCACACATAAGCACACACACATGCATACTGTGTATACCCTGTACATTTTCACATAAAAGGTCAGTCCTATCATTTTCTTATTCTACAAATTCATTCCAGTCAGCTCTACTGCCTTATTCTATGATTTCATTCAGTGTTTAGCTACTGTCAATGAAACCCAATAGATGTTTTCAGAATAAAAATCAGAAAAGGTGAAGGGTTAAGCCATTTGAGCTAATAATGGAAGGCTTTAGTTGTAAAATAGGTATTGAGTTCCATTGATGATAACGCTGTTATAAATCAGTTAAATAAATAATTGATTAATTGAGAATTTCTGTTAACATAAGAAACTGAGTGAAAGAGAGGCAAAGTCTGAGCATGTGTCGTTGATACATTCAAATGAATTTGCCAAGACAGCACTGACAGCAAATTAAAACAGGACCTGAACACAAGGAGGCTTCTTATTATCTAAAATATAGAAATAAAGGTCTGACACTAATGTAACCAGTAAAGGTCTGATATTCTCTGCATTTAAAGCAGCACTGTGTAAGTTTTGGTATTTGCGATTTTGTCGTAAATATGGACAGTATCGATAGAAACGATGACATTAACAGTTACTTACAAATGAACTCCCTACAAACTCGCCCCTCCTTCTGCCTGAACCCACCGTGTCTTCATCCCCAGAATTAGTCCTGGTCGGAGCCGCTGTAAGTCAGCTGGCCTCCGTTGAGGCTCTGAGCCGCTGGGTCACCCACTCCTATGTTAGTAGTGTTTAAAGTACCCCTGTCCTTCAAGCTCCCAGTCTGAGTACAGTCAGTTAGTAGGACCGCTAACTAGCTAGTAGCAGCAGCTAGCCCAGTTAGCATCCCCAGTAACAAGGTGCTGCTCCCGAACAGAGTTCGGTCTTTACATTTTTCTGCGACTATCCGACTTAGACTCTCCTCAATGACAAACAACTAAGTCGACTATTTGAGGGGCAGCCCTACACAAAGATCTAAAGACTAAAAGTCATTCAGAGATTTGCTGTTGCCCAGCGGCTTCTCTCTTCTTTTCTCCGTCGTCCTCTCAGTCCTCGTTGCCTCTGCCATTAGCTGTGCCCATAGAAGCTGTTGAGCCTGATTACATTACTTGCTTGCCTGGCTCCGGTTCTGGCACCGCTCCTCCTGGCAGTCCAAAGCCTCTGTGCTACCAGTGTAAACACCAACACTCCCACAGTGCTCTGAGCACCAAGTCCCAGATAGTACGGCTAAGCTAACTAGCTAATAGCGGCTACATTTCACAGCAGTATCTTTACTGTCTATCAGAAAACTCTGTGTAGCATCAAAATGACAGTTAAGTTACGTAATGTTCCTTTAAGATGGACGTGAAAATGTATGGTACAAACACGTACACGTACTCAGATGAGGACAGTTTTCTTTTTCTTTTGTGATCTCTCGCTTTTTCCTCTCTATATCAGCAGCCGAGCTCTTTCCATCATTCCCACCCACTCTGTAATTACATTGTTCGTTGATTGAGGAGATGGAAACTTCATCTTCATCTTTATTGTCTTTATTTCCTGCCATCTCTCTCTCCTAACCTTCTTCCTACTTGGTCATTACTCCCTGTGTCTCTCGGTTCGTCTCATTTTCTCTGTCTTTCCTCCCTTTGCCGTCCCTCACCCTCTCAGCATCGACATGTCTGCTCTCATTTAATCTTTCTCCTGCTCAGTTCCGTCTGTCTGTCTGCTTGCATTCGCTGGCACACTAAGCCTCAGAGCAGATTCCCTGCTGCTCGTATTCCTTTGTTAGACCTCAGTATTGGAGGAGGTCAGGCAGATTTTTGAATGATTGTAGATTTATTCATTATTTTTGCCACCCGTCATTAACCAAGTTTTTGCTGTGAAACACACCTACAATAGCTTTCTTTTGTGTAAATAAGTAGAAACCTTTTGTTACTCTTGCCTACTACTTCCAATTTTCTGATTGTTCTGATGACCAATTTTATAAAAAACAAGTTTAAACATCAGGAGCAGTAAATTAAATTAGTGTGTAGCTGTTTCTGTGCTCTCTGTACTTAAACTGATTATTAAAGTAGATGCTTTAAGCATCTGGTACTGACAGTCTGTAGCTGTACAGGATAACCTGTATTTTTTGAATATGCATAATGATGACAGCCTTGCAAGTGGTGCAAGTCTTTTTTCTTGTTTAACAGTTTTGCACATGATGTTTCAATCATGTTTTAGTTTTGTGAATTATTCCCAATCTTGAAAGCCTTCATTTCTTGTCTCCACTAGTTTGACAGCCTTATATCAACAGGATATTTTCAGAAATGGAAAACCTAATAATCTGAAATTCAGTATCCATTCAAAATACATAAGTAAACCACGATCTTAAGAGACTGTAATCATCCAATAGCTAATATAGCTCTAGCAATAACCTACTTCATTCAGCCAGAACATTATGGAAATATGGTGAAATGTGCTAGTTAGACGATTGTGAAGATGATTGAACCAACTGTCAATCAAATTCTGAGTAAATTATGAAATTAAGTGATGCGCTATGGGTCTGCACCAAGCAACAACCTCTGTGTCTGGCAGCTAAACTCCCCATATTTAAATGCCCAACGTTACAGCAGAAATAAACATGTTAACAGCCTGGTACAAAAAACGGTTTTGGTCCCTATAGCTAAATTCCCTGTTCATGACAACTGAAAGGAGACAGAATTTTTGTATTATCAAAATGATGAAGACCAGTCCATCAAGGTCCTGTGATGTTAGACGCCAAAGTCCAGCCTCAGTGGACATCCACATCTTTAACTCTTAATCTAGACTCGATCATGGATTTGAGGAGGCAGTACAATTTTAATGACTGAACCATTTATGTCAGACCTGCTTCCCAATGCAAGACACTCAATTAGAAACCCAATAAAGTGACAAAAGTAGAATATACAATTTCCACCCCAAACACTTTGGTATTTAAGTAGCTTTTCAGATCATATGTTATGAAAGCAGATTATAATATTATATAACATTACACTTAGCCGCACTATAAGATAAGCTGCCAACAATGCACCTAACACCATTGTTCAATGTGCTTTTCTAAGACAAGGGGATATGAAAAAGAACAACAGCCTCCCAAGGTCCTTTGGAGAATACTACGCTTGAATAATTTTGCACTGCCTTTGAGTCATAATTGCTGTTAAAAGCTGCTCATAAAACACATTTGGTGTAGATGGTATTTATTAAATTGATTCTGAACAAATTGAGGGGCGCTGAAGAGGATTTATTTTCAATTTTACCTTCTAGGTTTTTTGCATAATTGCATTGGGATAATTATTCAAATATCTTCATATTCATTCTCGAGGCAAATTTTGAATTAGTTTATTAAGTATCCACAGTTTCTCTGTTTTCTATTATAACGTGGTTGGTTAAAGTAATGTGGCATAATGCCAAGTCCCAGGGTGCATTTAGCTAATATTGTACAATTACATTTTGTCAGAATATCATTAATACAGTATTATGGTTTGACTAAAGGAATATTCTAGATTTAAAAAGGAATAGTTTTGGGAAATCTGCTTCATTGGCGTAATGATCACATGAGGGATGATATCGATCTTCTCATCGAACTCTCAGCAATAAAGTGAAGAAGCATATATCCCGAAATGTCGAATTATTCTTTTATGACAATTGCCTTTCTCCTTATTGTTGCAAAACATTACTTTTGATTGTTCACCAACAAACTATACTATAACTGTGTTTGATCTGTGAAATAAAATGCATTAAAGTACATTCTTAAATGTATTCCTCCATCTTCTTACCACACTTTGGATCTTCACACATAAACACTGGCAGATCAATTAACAGCTGTCTCATCTTCTAACAGTTGAGCGTTGCATGTTATCTACATATCTACTTATAATCTCTCATTATCTCTGTATGCATAATATAAACACCCTTGCAGCTACAACAGTCTGTTCAAGAGCATCAGTGAAGATGAGAACATACTGGAGGTGGTGGAGTTCAGGTATTATTTAAAGCCTATCAGATGAGACCTGAATGCAGCATGTTGTAAGTGGACGAAGTTTCATCACCATTCAGTTTACTGATAGGAGCTGTCACACAGCTCTCCATCTCCCCAAGTGCTTTGATTCTAGGGACAAATGCTGTTGAAGTGGCCATGCTCAGGCCATTTTAAAGCTGTAGTGCTTGCAGGCACCTGTCTCTGTGATCTCTCATGGAGCTCGGCAAATGGGCCATTTTTCACTCTGCATACATTGGTGATGTGTTCATTCCTCTGATGGCCACTGTGAAAATGACATTCACGTGCTAACAAAAGCCCTCTACTCCTCGGTTTAGTCTCTCGGGCAGCAGCTCATTTTCTCCCGAGTCCTCCTTACGCCAACTAATAACATCCCCTGCCTACACACTTCCTTTGAATAGCCCGCCTAGTACATACAGCAGCCGTTCATTTCAATATGAATTGACAACGAGTCGTCTTGAGATCAGGGATGGTTAGTGTGGGCGGCTAAACGTTAACCGCTAGCTCCGCACAATCACGCCCCTGGTCCATTAGTTCCATTTATCTGTTGGATATTTATAGGGCACCTTGAATTGGGGTCTTGAGGCAGGTGATGCAGGGGGGAAAAGGCCTGTCCTGGCTGGTGGTGATTAATGCATGAATACGCAAGCTTTATCACAAGTCCGGCAGCCTCGAGACCAGAGAATGTCAGTGCAATTAAAGGCGGGTGGCAGACGTAAGAAAAGAGAGGCAGTGCCTATCTGCAGATTGCAGACCGAGCCGGGGAACATGGGTGGATTGGTGAAGGTTCCAGCAACAGCGCCTATTCATTCCTTAATCACCTCCACTACTCATTAGGGCCTTCTTTTGTTCCAGCCGTCGTCTTTTCCTGCGCTGTGCCAGCAGATAAAATATGGCTGGCTGAGAAGAGAGAAGAGCTCGGGGAACCCCATTAAACAGTGACAGAGAAAGGATAGAAAATGAGGAAGGAAAAGAGAGAGGTGACGTTGGGAGTGGTGGAGTCAGTCAGCTAAGAAAGAATAGAGGACTCAGGGGAGAGGGGTGGTGACAGGAATGTGAGAGACACGGGGAGAGAGAACTGTCCAACCATGAAGGCTAGTAATTCATCTCGATCTTCCCTTTAGGACCATTAGAACATTACAATATGGGAAGTTTTATACTTTAGCCATACAGGAGTTCAGCTCATTACAGCTGTGACTACTTGAATTAGGTCTCCAGTAATCTCCACAAACTTGTGAACTTGAGCTGTGAAAGCAGAGTACTGCATTCTGCTCCAGTAACTGAGTGTACATTGGTGGTTTTATTGAATCATTCCATACCTTAAAAGAGCACAGGAGTCCTCTGCTTGCTATGTATAAGTACCAAGGTCTTCCACAAGATGAGGTCTGTTATCATTATGCCTGGTTAATGTCTTCCATTGAGAGTGGTTGGCACTGCCACAACCTTACAGCGAGAAAAAGAGAAGAGGAATGTTTTGCTAGTGTTTGTGCCAACAGCTGAGAACATTACACCTAACTGGCTTTGATATATAACGGCCAAACCAGTAATCATTGCAGTGTTCATGGGCCGATTATACAGTTCATTGTGCAGAGACAGACATGTAAATGCCTATGTAAATAAATGGTAATACTTCCCACCTCCGTACTCCATTAAAGTAAAATGAAAAATGTGCATTGGGAAACAGAAATATTAAATGAGACCTATTTTCAGTGGCACGCACAGTAACAACATTCAAACTAAGGTGTCAAACTAGTGTTTTTTGACCAACTACTATATATTTGGTTCCCTATGAGTAAATGTATGAGTTCTTAAAAAAAAAAAAAAAAAGCACAATCGTTTGAACTAAATCTTCCTCCAGACTCAGTGAGGCAAAGGAGGCTTGGCTGCCTTTATTCTGAGGGAATAGTTTATTTTGGGAGATGCATCCCTCTCTGACAAGGATTTTGTGTTTCATCCCCACTGAGAAGAGGAACAACAGGGGGCTCTTGTTGACAAAGGCTGAGTCCTCCATTCAAGTTTTACTGCACCATTGGAAAGGTTAGAATCAGACTCCCATAGGAATCAATAGTCAGGTAGAGTCACTGAAGATGCACATCTGTTGTCTCTCTCATTCTGAAGAAGAACAGTTTTCATGGTCAGACAAAAAGTGTGTTAACCAGGGGGAAAAGGATTTAGTTGCATCTAGTGTTGCAGTTACAGATTGCTCCATTGTTTCACCCTCCCCTTGCAAGTGTGGCAATGAAATGCATAAAAAACACAGCACTAGGTTTGTCCCTTATTGGCTACTTTAAAAACAAGATGGCGGACTTTGTAGACGAGGACCTGCTCCCTCTGTTGTTAAAAACGGCTCACTCTAAGGTTACAAAACCACATCGATTCCTATTTTCATTATACACGAATGAAAACATACCTATGAATATGATATTCAATTTCTACCATTATATTGTCCTAAATGTAACAGACTTGACCTGTCCAACCAACGCCTCAAAACCAAAAAAGATTCAGTTTACAATGATATAAAAGAAGAATGCAGCAAATCCTTCCATTTAAGGCTGGAACAAGCAAATTAAAAACTGTAGTGTTTTTGTTGAGTATTTCATTACTAATTTAAAGATGACACAGACCTAACAACACCAATGAATGCAGTTAGTGTACTGTGTGTGTGTGTGTGTGTGTGTGTGTGTGTGTGTGTGTGTGTGTGTGTGTGTGTGTGTGTGTGTGTGTGTGTGTGTGTGTGTGTGTGTGTATGTGTGTTTGTCAGAATGCATCTGCACTTTGCATCTGTTTTACCTTTTGCCTTTGGACTTTGGCCTTACAATAAACATTTATCTTATATATGCATATACTGTAAGGAGGTATTCATAGTCAAGCATGGAGTCTTAGGAGTTACATTAATACTAGAAATATAGCCTGAACAACACTGGATTTTTGAAGCAGATACTGATATATGGTAGTTAAATAAATTTGATAACAGTGTAGCAGAAGATAGTGTCTTTCTTTCCCATTAGATCCCTTAGATTTTTTTTTTACAAGATTGAGATAAAAATAAATACTAAGCAAATATTACAGTTATCAGACTATGTCCCGGAAACATTTTCTAAATGACTTTATTTTTGTGCTGCAATTTCTTTTTCTTTCTAAGTCCTTATCAGCGGACATACAGACATTACGAAATATTAGCAATGAGCTAATATCGCCTGATATAGCAGTCTAATTCTAACCAAAACTGCACACATCATCTCTGTACCTGCAGGCTTAAGACTAAATAGTAAGTACATTTCCCATAAGTGGTATTCACGCTGGGAAGGAACGGTTTTAAGTATGAAAGTTGTTCTTTCAATGCAAGTAGACCCTGTTTGGGAAGGACACAGTGATTTGGATAATTACATCATTACAAAGCCACATGAGGTACCAGTTGTTTTAGTCTCTGGGCCAAATCGTTATTTATTTCATCACAGCAGAATTACCTTTTCCCTCAGTTGTGTGCTCGGCTGGTTAAACCGCTTATTATTGATAAAGGGAATCGAGGAAGTTTGATGGTGAGGAAAATGAAGCCAAACCATAAAGTGTGATAAATTCTCAGCAGCGTTAAAAAAAACCAACCCAAAACGCTGCAGTGCAGTTCATTACTTTCAAAGCATATCTTGAAAGAGTTTTTACCATCCATGCCTTCACTGCTATTGTGTGTACATAAACCGTTTTGCAGAAATAATAGCAAATAGAACTTTAATGTTAAGAAGCAGTAAGGACAGAGCTGATAAAAGCGATGTGAACATCAAATTATTTCCCACAGGCCTGTGTTTCTCTTTGTAGCTTAAAAGAGGAGCTTCAGACAGCTGAAATTATTTACTGGAACAGTTCTCAGGAATTTCAATTAAATGAGAAAAAGATGGACGATCTTCCAATACCAACCTGGAGAATTTCCAAACTGCTCTCTTTTTTTTTTAATTACAATGTATAATGTAAGAGTCGTTTACTTCTGTACACCTACATATATTCTCTAAGTTTATGCCAGACTGAAAAAGAAAACTGCAGCAGGCATCCACACTCACAGTGAGATGCTAGGCGAGCTTGTGTCTCTGTCAGATAATATTCCCACTGGCATGTTAGGAAATGAGGAAAGAACAGAGTGAAGATGGAAGCAGAGAGAGGAAATTGTACTCTTATCTCAAATCCTTAATAGATCACCCCAAATGTGATTTATATGACAAGCATAAGTAAAGGTTTGTAGAAAGCTTCACTCTCATTCAGGTGCGGCAGAGCAGGTAGAAAGTGCAGGGAGCCAGAGCAACAAAAGAGATTATGTTTTTGATTATTTCTACAACTCTTCTATACTATCGGCCCCTGATATCTCACCCGGTCTTTGTCTCCCACCCACTGTGTGTGTATCTGCTCTGTGCGTCACTGTCTGTAGTGTTTCTTTAACTTAAGTGAGCTGAGATTAAGACTATAAGATCAATATGAGGCACTTGGACCTTATGAGACCCAAATATTCAGTGTGTTGAAAAGGACATTGATTCAGAGGCATGGACAGTGACCCAGTAAACATTACAATTACCTGCTTGATAACTCAGTGTAGCTTAAAGAAGGCCATTTTCATTGCGATGCTCTTGCACATACACACATCGCTGCACACATCACTACATGGTCTGAAAGCTGGAGCAATAAGAAGAACAGCAGCCTGACTGTTCTCTCTCCTTACCTCTCACATCCAATTGCTCTACCGGGGAACACAAGTCATCAAAAAGGAAAAATTGTTTAACAGTCTATATCTCAAAGTAGGATTCCAGCGTAGAAAAACATCCCTTCATAATTGTGACACAGTAAATGTTCCCTATGTGCCTAAACCATGATTTGGATTGTTTTTGTGTTCTGTGCAATAATGGGAAATCTCTCACATAATAGTCGGATGCAAAATAGTTTTTTTTGTTGATTAGCCAATGTAATCAAATTGGGCAATATGTTACTCACAAAAAAGGTATTGTTTCAATTGCAATATCACATTTAGGTCATATTAATAGTGAGAAAATGTGTGTGCAATTTCATTTATCTTAGGTTTAATAGGCTATTTTCACTTCTATTTCTGATGCAACAGTGTGGCAGTAAGCAGTTTGTAAGAAACGTAAAAAGGTGAAAGTCACAATTTATGAAAATGCCAAAGTTGAACTTTAATTTAAAAATACTGCATGAGTTAAGTAATACATCAAACCAAGTTCTCTGCTGTCATTTTCAACATTTTTCACCTAATATTTTAGTTTCAGCCTAACTTCATTGCTTATACAGTAAACAAAATGTCAAGTCCAATCTAGCATATTCTTCCTGCTCTCCTTCATTGCAGATTTTTCTCTCCATTCCCATTAAGCAACCATCATAGTTTACTTGTTCCTTTTCATTTATTCCACCATACTCTTCCCTCTTTTCTCTTGGTAAGTTTCTAAATGTTGGTGAGAGCTTGTCAAGGGCACGATGCAGGGAAGATAAAACATTTTCATGAGGCTACTGGGCAGCATACCAGATAAGTGTGCGCTATGAATTTTTACATTATTCAAAAAAGTGACAACTGTGTTCCCGGTGCCAAAGGCTGCACCGTGGGCAAGTTTGAAAACTCATACATTTGCAAGGTGTTGTGTGGCAAAGTGTTATGCGTAGTTTTAAAAACAGCCCTCATGTGCTCTTAACAATCACCTCAGGTGGGGACAGGCAGCCAGGATGTTATTCGTAGCCATACAACGTCCATCTCGACCAGCGTGAAGACTAATCTTGCCATAATGACAGCAGACACCTCGAGCTCTTCACCCAGGCACATCTGTGCTCAATTAGAGCAAATAATTCAACCAGTAACAACATCTTAGTGGGTGGGTGGCGGAGTGATGGCAGAAAGAACAGGAGGAGGAGGAGGAGGAGGAGGAGGAGGCCAGAGAAGAGCAGAGGTTGAAGAGTGATGTGGAAGGGATGTAGTCTGCTAGAATCTGAACTTAACTGTGTGTGTGTGTGTGTGTGTGTGTGTGTGTGTGTGTGTGTGTGTGTGTGTCTGTGTGTCTGTGTGTCTGTGTGTCTGTGTGTGTCTGTGTGTCTGTGTGTGTGTGTGTGTGAGCAAAGCAGAATCTTAAATCCTTTCATAATTTTTTCCAACCAAAGACAACTTTTCTTCAAAGATTGGGTCTTGTAGGACTTGGATTGACCTTTTGCGCATTTTACTTTGGAATAAAGCTCTCCATGCGTCTGTCGGCTCGACCGGGAGAGCGGTAGACGTGGACTGCACATGTTGAAGTGACAAAGTCATTTTAGTAAACACTTTTATGTGTGCTGACCTGGAGCAATGCATTCAATATGCATTCACTGCGTGCCACTGGTGAGGCTGGCCAAAACTATATTAGAAACCACTGAACCCCACCAGAAATCAAATCACACTGTGGTCATAAAAATGCTAATATTTATATGCAGCAGTCTCAAAGTAACAACTTTGTTTGTGTGCCTGTTTAAGCTTGTATGGTTTTGCTACAGCAGTGTGTTCTCCCCAGAGACAGTAGCTGTGTTGATGAATGGTTAGCTACTGTGGAGTTAGTACAGTGTAAGGAGTGAGGAGTAAAAGTTCATTATGGGTGTATTGAGAGGGATGGTGTGGTTTGCCGCATTAATCATTTTGTTTCCCAAATGTCCCTGTGCATTCTGTGCATGGAGGAAAACTTACTCTGACGAGGACTTTAATATATCATTCATTCATGCAGTTTGGGTGTATACAGGCTTTTTATCTCGTTATCATTTTGCTTTTGCTGTCTCCACATTAGTTTTTAAATGTAAGAAAAAAAAATTGTAAGTCTATTCTACAGGCTTCAACACACACACAGAAACACATTAAGCTAATTATAAACAGTGAGAGATATATTCAAAAATGTCACAGGTCAATTCTCTTGTATTTATTTTAGATTATTTATTATTTTCACATGATCTTGTTACACATGTTTGACCTCAAATCTTATTTCCAAGAATGCAGATGAATCCCGCTATCTGTCTATCTTTGTTTTCTTTCTGAATCCCTTCATTTGTCGTCAGTAAGTTAACCTTGTTCATGATTTGCTTTTCTCCTAGATCCCTCTTCCCAGCCAAGGCAGAAGCCTCCGGCCACTGACCTCTGCTACAAGACTGAAATCAGCAGTCTAATGGACTTCAACTCTCCGGATGCTTCCCTGGACAAAGGTAAGACCTTATCAGTTCTGTTCAACCAGAGCTGGTTGTCTTAAAAGTCGTTTTTCTTCCTGCTGTACCACCATGGGAGGATGTTGTAGCAAGGCGGGGCATACAAATGCATCCAAGAATTAACATCAGCAGTGGTGAGAAAATAGATAAATATAAATATGCACTTGCACTTGCAAATACATTTTGCCCTGAGGAAATCTTCAAGAGCTTATGTTTGAGACAAAGTGCCTTTACCAAGGATAAAAGAAAGCAATCGTAGCTAATATTAGTACATCTGCAGTCATCACTTCCTCTCCCTTCTCAGTATTTGCTGCTTGCACCTGTCGTTGGAGCAATAGGCATCCATTACACATTATTCTAGCTAACAGCGGCTAATGAACCCAGCAAGTCCTTTGAAAAACAACACAGGCAGCTTTTCAAATAATCACTATAACAAATGCTGCTTCTTAATGTACTCTGTGTGCACATTATTATTGAGTCAGGAACAGAACAAATAATTGACCACTGCTTGTTATGTTGTGCAGTTTGTATTCTTGCAGTTTGGCTTCTGGTTGCATGCTTTGGTGGACCAGCAGGGCAGAAATTATAACTCTCACTGCAGTGTGCACAGTAATTATACAGGGAGTAAATAATAGTCCTGGCTGAAAAGTATAAATACATAAATTGTATCTGTGAAAACAATGTAACAACTCAGTATGGTGTCAGTAAATGCAAGTTTGATATAATCTGTGTTTAAAAAGTTTGAAATTTTACTAAACTTTATTTACATTTTATTCAATTCTTGTTGAAGGGAAGTAAGAATATATACACAAAATAATGCTGTTAAAAATAGGGGTAATTTAAAGTTCAGTTTTAATCTTTCATAACTCAAGATTTGTTTGAATGATCAATTTACTCCCACATTTTTTCATAGTTTCTTCCTGACTCTACTACAACCAACTTATAATTGTACCTAAGGTACATTTAAACCTCTTGCCCCAGCTGTTTACACTAACAAACTGATGCAAATTCATAAAATATTTCAATTCAGTGAGCTGAGTCAGTAGTTGCTTGTATATATTTCATGGCATTCGTAGGATAATCTGAATTGTTATTGCTTTTGCATTTAATACATTCATACCTTCCAGTCCTTATATTAGTTATATGGACCGATGCTACAATATGGCTCCAGTGGTCAACAGTGAATATTATCATGCTTCATAGTCATCTGCTGTTAGTGTTCAGTCTCCTGCGTCACCATGAATCATCCCGAAAAGTCTTTATTTATTTCCAGACTCTTGTTCAAGTGGGTGGTCAAACGTGTCTCACGTCAGCATCACCAGCTCTCCAGACAAACACAGTTACAGCAGTTTATCTGTAGTCTGTTTCCGTGTTCCAGCCCTTTCATGACAAAAGCTTCTTTCAAGGAGCTGGAGTCTTGTAGAGAGGAAAAGTAGCTAACCATGGCACCAGTACAAACGCATCTTTTGGATTGTGGATGCTGTAAGGCTGCCAACTCCAGTATGGATCTCTAGTGTCACCCAGAGAGCCCCAAGGGCTCCTTTTTTTCCTCATTAGAGTGTCCTGCTTAGGGGTCTGTTTGGCTGCCAATTCGCTCTTCTCTCCTATTAGCGTCTGTCGATGTTGTGATGATACTTAGAGTGTTCACAAGTCATTGTTTGACAAAAAAAAAAAAAAAAAAGAGAACACTGCTGGCTTTTTGGTTAGTGTGGTGTGCAAGCTTGTTACCATATGTGGTCCTGATCTGCAGTGATCGAATATAACTAAATACATTTACTCAAGTACTGTATGTATACAGTTTTGAGGTACTTGTACTTGAGTATTTTCATTTTTCTGATCATTTATACACTACATTTGAGAATTAACTATTTTACTCTTTACTCCACTACATTTATCTTTTACCTTTTTAAGGTCCAGTTTGCAACATTTTGAAGGATCTCTTGACAGAAATGGAATATGATGTGTATAACTATGTTTTCATTAGTGTTTAATCAATGATAGTAAGAATCATTATGTTTTTGTTACCTTCAAATTAGTCTTTTATATCTACAGCCTTTTAGGCTGCCATGTTGGACTGCCATGTTTCTACAGTCGCCCAGAATGGAAAAACCCACTGGCTTTAGATAGTTTCTCCTTTGCACTTGGAAGGGGAGGGTGAACCAAGGGATCTGCAATCAGCAACTACACAGCTAGATCTAGTAAGCTTTTCAATGCTGGACTCATAATGGAGTACTACTTTTACTTCTCAGCACCTTTAATCAATAGTTGATAGTAATAGAGAGAGAGAGGGGATGACACGCAGCAAAGGTCCACAGGTTGGAGTTGAACCCATGGCCGCAGCAGCAAGGACCTCTACCTGGCGAGCTACCAGGGCGCACTGCATGCTGAAAGATTTGATTACAATTGTGTACATTTGTTCTTTGAGAGTTATTTGGAACTGAACAGAGCAGATCATCTACCTGATATTAGTTATATGGACCGATCCATGCACATTTTTAAGTTAAGTACGTTTGTATGAGCACATGTGACACTCTCTCTTTCAGCACGAACCAGCTGGTGCATTAGGTCTTCGGTCATTTCCTGGGTGTTGTAAATGTGCAGACTCAGGAAAAACACAATCACACACACACACACACACACCAACAACCCCTGCAGTGGCCAAGGCCATGTATATCACCACAAGTTTCATCAGAATGGGAACAGGGAACTGAGGGGCTGTGTTATCAGCAAATTCATCTCAGGTCCGCAGTAAGAGAGAGACAGAGAGACAGGGAAGGAGAGGGGAAACAAACGTAAGCAGTGAGCACTGTATCATTATGGAGACAGGTGCTGCTTCTGCACATTAACTGGCAATGATGTCACTAGCTGGGTGAAGCTCGGCTTGTGGGCTTGTTTAAATAGGAAGGTCGGTACAAAGAGGTCAAACAGGGCGTCCAGAAAAAAATAGGCTTAGGAGGCAAGGAGAGACAGAGAGGGAGAGGCAAAAATAGTTGGAAAAAACAGCGAAAAGCACTGTGAGGAGGAGGACAAGGTGAAAGATTGCATAAGGACATCGTGTCACTTGTGAATGTATTCTGATTAACGAGAGAATATCATACAGCGAAGGGGGAGTAGAGAGAGACAGAAATGAACAAGAGAACAATAAAGAAAGGGAGAATGTGAGGGTGTATGTGTGGGTGTAGGTGCATGTGTGGAGTGGTCTCTGCTGAGAACTGCCATTTTTCTCATGCGCTGACACTTTCCAAAATACCTGCCCCCACTGAAAGCCCTCTTATAGCCATTGGGAGAGTGGCACTTAAATCTCCTCCAGCAACAATATCTCAGGCCTCTCTCTTGTAATTTACACACATTCAAAATATCTATTCAGAAATGTTCAGACACAATGATTAGACTTGGCTTTTTTAATTTGACTCATCATGTAATTATGCTATAATGGAGTGACTGGAAATATTGTTTGTATTTATCTTCAAAATCAGATTTGGTAGTGGTCATGATCAAAATCCTGCAGAGTGTGGACATAACCAGTCAGACTGCTCACACAACCACAGAGAGAAGGTAATATAGACTTGAGATTGCAGGGGACATAATCATCATTGACATGTAATGGGCGTTTCACACTGTGGCACCACAGACGAAATCTCAGAAATTGTGATGCAATGTTCATGGATAAAGCGGTTTTCTGTGTGCTTCTGTGCCTCTGGCCTTTCCATTAAAGGCTACTGAGAGGTTGAAACTGACAAAGGGAGCAGAGCAGCAGTCTGATTATCTGCTGTCACTTTCTAACTGCTTCATTAAAGAGGGCTGCCAACAAGTATAGGTCATAAAGTCAAAAAGTAAAATTTCAAGGGGCCTAGATTAAAAGGACTTAATTTGAGAAGTCATCAAAGTAAGCATTATTTGCTCTCGCTGTTTTCTACTTCCCTCTTCCCATTTAACTTTGCCATATATTGCATTTTGATCTAAGTTTAGATCTGGAGCAGTGCAGTTGAGTCAATCAATCAATTTTTTATATGCTCTGGCAACTATATACTAGATACTAGGTCTAAAAATATTCCTGAGCACACATAAGTCTAGCACACACTTTTGTGTTTTTCTTAATTTTATTAGAGTGACGGTTGCTAAGCAGTGTGCCCGCTGCAAGGCTGAATGTGTGTGATGCGCACTATCAATGCATCCAAAATTGCCAGGTCTCAGACTGTCTGAAATGTTTGTTGTAAGCACATCACTTTCTCTTTAGCAAATGGACCAGAAACAGCAAATGTGCATTCAGTGACCTTCATCTGATTGCTCAACGAGCCTTCAGTCTGCTGGTAATAGTATCACCAAGTCACACCAAATGTATTTTGACATATATTTGTGTACTTTCTTAAGATATATTTAATACCTTTCTTTTTTTGTGTGTGTTATTTTAAACATTTCCCATCAAAACCAGAAATGTAAACTGATTGATCTGTATCACCCAGTGTAACCCCAAGAACTTACTGTTAGCCAGCAGTGGTTAGGGAAGCTGTTAGGAGGTTTTTCAAGGCTTGGTTCCATGCCAGCTCCATCCTGGTTTGTGAAGTGTGGTCCAGCTTTTAGTCTTGCAGGGGTGCTGGAGGGACTTTGCTCACCCAGTATATGTGTTTTGAAGACTTGGAGAAGGCTTATTAAGCATGTCCCATTGGGTGTTTGTGGTTGTACTAGGACAATTAATCTGACAAATTCTGTCCTTGTATACCTGGAGTGAGAGCTGTGTCTGTGGGCGTTTGGGCTCTGCCAAAGTTTGCATTTCTGCTTACTGCCAATGAAGTGTTTCTGTTGGCTTCACTGGACCATGCATTCCGGATCTGAGGCTACGGTGCGAAGACAGAGCATGAGATCAACAAGCGGATATGTGCAGCCTCTGCAGTGATGTGGGCATTGTGCTTGACTGTTTTGTTACAACTACAACCTGCACAATATGAGGAAAAGCTGTGATAGACAGTAACATTGTTCAATATTGCAATGACAATATGACTTGCAATAAATAAAGAGATATTGAAGTGTGTATATTAGCTATACAGTTCCTGTGTCTGCCTAGTTGTCTTTAAATTCCTAACTGTATAACAATTGAATACTTTAAATATAACTAAATTGTGTTTCTAGCAGCAACAGTAATGTTTACAACAACTATGTCAACTCAGTAATATCTTACTGGAAAGAGATGGCTTTTGTTTTAGCTTATAACAATTCTCTGTCGGCCAAGGTAGTGCACTGTGCTGTAAAATATAGGTGGTTGAGAGTCTGCGGACAGAGCCAAATAGAATATTGTTTTTCTACAGTTTACACGTTTATGCTTATTGAACAATGTATGTATTGATAAAGTATTTTTACTCACAAACGTTTTATTGCACTTACTTCTAATAATGAGCATAGCTGTCCTCAACTCTAGCGGGACTGCAGCGTGACAATAAATGTTACGGTCTTCAGCCCCGAGGCCCGTTTAACATCAAGTTTCGGTACCCATCCCTAAATGAAACTATTTTTCTTGCTCATCGCAGTCTTTTGCTATGTGTTTATCGCATATGCTCATATGCGATGACAGTGAAAATACGATTTACCCATCAGCACTAGTTACAACCCTCAGCTATGATCATGTAAGCAGGAATACACTTGCTTTGCAGGGTGTCTGGACTCACCCTGAGGAGATTAGACATCCAGAATAGACGTGGTGCTTCTTCACTGCTGTTCCTTTTAATCAATGCACAACATAACTACTAAAATACATGTTTTGCAGTATAGTACTTAACACGTGTCTATAGTCACTTTATACAGTATATTGTGTTTAGTGCGTGTTTTTGTTTAGCAGTTTTAATAAAACATTCTACATTTTTCACTTAACACCTACACCTCATTGGGTTTTGGATTTACACCCCTGTGCAGCACTGCACCAAGGTGCCACTAGAGGTGTATTTTCTATTTCTGAATTCCACCTTGGAGTCTTGACATGAGGCTGACCGCCAACTGGTCCAACCGGTCACTGGTTGTAATACCTTCTGCTTGCCCTTCAAATGGCTGTTAAAAAGGCCCATGGGCAGCTAATCTGAGCAGGCGTCTGGCAGTAGTGAATTGGCAGTGGAGTTGATGGCGGAGAGGGACGGTGGCTGTCGGAGCTGGCAGATCTGGAAGAGAGCTGAGTGGCACCTGTTGGCTGGCAGTTCCTTTTCGCTGATTACGAAACATGAAGGTTTGAAGGTGGGAGATTGAAGGAGCCGGTCAGGTTGAGTACATAGAATGAGAAATCCAGACGAGTAAGCAATAGATGATATAAAGTGCAGCAACTTTTTAGACTCACGGTAGATCAACAATATAAGGTTGCACACCATTAGGTCCCGTTTCAAACAAAAGACTTCAAGTTGACATTTTGACGTTGATCCACCCTCCACACATATTTGCCTGAGGTAAAAGAGTAAAAAGGTGGGGGTTATGAAGGAGGTTATGGGAGAGGAAATGACATCCTCTTGTAGGTCACAACAAACCTGGGACCTCAACATTCCTAGTTAAACCCCTGCAGTTTTCTGCGGTTGACCCATTTAGGTAAAGTATGCACTGACATGTCATTTTTACTTATTATACTCTAACATTGTGTTCACATTGACAGCATTGTGACAAAAAGTATCTCATTATGTACACTGGCCCTGTCAATTTTTAAAAAAGTGTTCTTTAAAATATGATGTGAACACCATTTGTGTTGTAATGGATAAAGTTGTATCTCACTTGGATGTCTAATAATACTACCTATCTATAAAAACCTATCTATCTAGACCTATCTATCTAACTATCTTTCATATTTCCTGAGTATATTTACAGTATACTTTATATATTGATTACAGTGTATGTTTATAACCTCAAATAAATGTAGTGCAGTAAGTAGTACAATATCATCCCTCTGAAATGTAGTTTATTAGAAGTATAAAGTAGCATAACATGGAAATAATCAAGTAAAGTACAAGTACCTGACATCTGTACTTAAGTACAGTGCAATAATTGAGTAACTATACTTAGTTTCCACCACTGATCTTCTTGCTGGTACCTATAGCAACACACCACACCACTTGTCTGTTTTTAATGCAGGGCTCTTTTTGTTCTGAAGGGCCTGATAGACGTAATATGAACAACCATTTGTATGTCTATGTGTATGTATGTTGAAATGTAATTGAACACGGAATTATATACTGTAGAGCAGAAAAATGCTCTTGCCTTTGACAGCTGAAGGAAAACATCTACTTCAACTTCACTGATTGGCTTGTGGAGAAAATTACAGCAGATTTCTGCTGAATGTGATCCAGAAATGGGTTACCCTACACAATGTTTTATAATGACTTAGATTTCTATTACAACTACATGACCACAACATTTCCCTCCATTATTTTTTATAGTGTAGGTTGTAATAACTCCCTGTTCTGACCATTCTTTCATTCTACTCTTCACAGTTCACTGGCTGTTTTTTCTCTACACTAGGTTACACTTTGTGACTCGTGGGCTAATCTTTCGTATGAGGTTGTTTCAAGGTTTTGCAGTGCAAGCTGCAGTGTTGGGGAAAAAATCATGGGAATAGGAAAACGGGAAAGTGGGAATTTATGAGGAGAGGGTTTCCATTAACACGTGCATTGTGTGTTGTAACAAAGGGCAGTTAGGCGGTGCTGAAGACAGGCATTAAAAAGATGGACACCACTTTGTTTACAAGTCACAGAAAAGAGCTGCAGTGATAAAATGTTGACTGCACGCACACACACACACACACAAGTAAAATGAATTTCTAATCTTTCTCTCATTGTCTCAGTTTTACTCACATCTCTTTCTCACATAAACATTGAACGGTTGACGTCTTCTTGGCACTGTGAGGTGGTGCTGCTGTCCTTTGAGGTATTGTATATAAACTGACTGCAGAGAGAGAGAGAGCGAGAAAGAGAGATACTGGCTGCTTCCATTGATTTTCATTTAAGGGATAGTGCTCTCAGCTCATCCCCTCAAGGCATCACAAAACTTAAAAAATGTGTGTGCTTGTGCGGGATGCCGAAACATACAAAGTGAGCACCAGTAATGTCACCTGAACTGCTTTTTAGATGTAAATATTTTATTTTTTTTACAATATCACCATGCATTCCAAGCCATGCGTGTCACAGAAAGCTAATTTCCTGCTGTTCCCCAGTCCCTGTAGTGTGATTTGATGTTGTCTTAATGTAGTGTAAATAGCCAGCGCGTGCCAAGTACATTCTTTTAATTAGGAAACCCAACAGGCCTGCTGATTAGCACTTTATCTTCATAAGTGTCTGGGCCTGAGCTGCAGCTGGACCACTTCCTAGTTACCTTACACTCAGGCTAGCATGTCCCAGCAGGTCTGGAGCCAGAATATCGTAATTAATATGTTGTAGTCTGCCATCTAGCAAGGATTGTTTAGTTAATGTGGTCTGTGTACATTTCTTGTAAGTTACTGTTTTTGTATTTTCATGGTTGGAAGCTTAGTAGCCCAGAATGATAATATTGGCGGTATCCTACTAGCATGACCTCATTTTAGATGGTAAAAGCCCTTTGTCATAAAATTCCCTTCTTCCAGGTCATCAAGCATTTAGGGAACTGCCCTGAAATCATTTCTCATACACCCCAGCAGACAATTTTACCAGCACGATTCTTTAAATAACTTTACAACCCACAGCTTCACATGATAAATGACACGATTATATATTTTCTCAGATTCTCTCCCTGAGTTTCTTTTTTCCGGAATGGGGAAATTGCTGAGTCATCTCTCATCCTTGGATTTCTAATCTTAAACCATTCGGTACTGGGCGGAGGCACACGATGTTCTTTATAGCCAATATAACTGCTGCAGCCTCCCTCTTCACTGGCATTAAAAGGCATTTGTTACCATTTCATGAAATGGCCTTGTGACTGTCAGAGGAAAATAAAGTCCAACAAAAATCAATGACTGGATTCCAATTGTGTGCAAAGTGGCTCAGCAGCTCTCTCCGTGTTATCTGCTGAGCAGCCTTTGAGGGTTATCATGAAGTGAAATCATCATATACTCACATGCTCACAACACAAAGCCTCACGCATCTGGCCTCACAAACATGTAACTAGAAGTATATTGTGCCTACACCTTCAGCTTTTAATCTGCTGCGTATCAGTTGAGCAGAGGAGGGGGCAACTGAGATGCAAGCCTCCACGGGCTCCAAACCCCCCCTTGAGTTGGCAGTATTCAATTTCTTCACTTTGTCCATTATGCATGTACACAATAGACAACAAGAGATTATTTTCTTTAGCTGCTTTATTGTCTCGGAGAGAGCGATGATACATTGAATGATTATCAAATGTCACACACTGCAGAGAACCTTGTTAGGGTTTCTGGCTGTGGTTGAATTTGAAACAATAGCAACAGACATCACAGACACTTTTGTGATGTTGGTTCATTGTACTGAAATGTACATGTGGTCTTTTGATATCAATATTAGCTAGATATAAAACAATAAAAACAATTTGAATGAATCCATAGTTTTGTGATTTATCATTGTTGAGCCTAGAACATGCTTTTCTCATCACTGGGTATTATGGAGGCTCCAATGAGCATTGTAATTAAGCATAGGTCAGTAGTTAATTATTGCTGATTAATTAATAGATACATTGAAACAAGTTTCAGAGTTTAATTAAATTTACATTTCACGCCCTGCATTATTTGGAATGCCACATGGAAGCAGGTTCTAAGAGAATATTTGTAGAAGCTTGAGTCTAAGGTGGCCGTGTTGATTAATGGAGTTTGAGAGAATCTGGACTCAGCACAGGCCACCAGGAGGACCACTGAAAGCTCCTGTTACTACAGTAAAGTGTGTGCAGCAGCACACTGGCCGTGTGGCCCACATATTAGATGTAAATATAGAAGAAGTGCGAGATGGGAAAAGTTGCATAAAAAAATAAGTTGCAAAAATAATGTATTGTCCCATTTGAATGTGACTTAATCACCTGGTAAAATGGGAATTACTTATGATAATGCTCACTGATAATATTCAGGTTGGCACACAAAGGCTCCACAGAGAACGCTGCTTTATTCTAAACTGTTAAGAGGAAGAAAGGGAAATAACTTCAAGATACAATTCAATCAGTCTGCTGTTCTGCCTTTTTTATGACTAAGTCTATGTGCACTTTAGTTGTAGGGATTACATTTATGCTCTGACTCATCATTCTGCTTATTTTAAGAGGTTTTATCTTTGTCCTTGCTGGCAGATGAATAAAGCCTCATTAATGCATGGGCTTATCACCTTTGTTTAAAATCCGAACTTCGTCAGTCTGACGACTCACACATCAACAATCCTTCATTCACCTGCTAGCCTTAAACTAACTGCAAAGGTGGCTGAATAAAACAAGCATACAGAGATTGTGTGAACAAATAGCGTGCACCTCTTTCTGCACTAACCGTGAAAGTATGTTTGCCTACCACGCCAACCAGAGATATTAAAAAGATGTAATTAAACTAAAATGTATAAGGCTTCAAAAGATAGCTTTTACAATAAAATGTAAACACATCCAGTTTATTACATTTTAAAAAGGAGCTCTATTTGAATTAATTAAAAGACGACAACATCCTGTGTGTATCCCATGGTTGTAGTTCTGAATCCATCCATTATTGTGATGCTTTGGCTCATACTCTATAACTCCCTCACTGTACGTGTAGTTTGTTCAACTTGAGGAGTGATGACCTTGAAAGAAAACCAAAAGAAAAAACCCCTCATCAATCTCAAAGCTTTTTAACAAGAACAAACATCACAGTGTTTTTATGTTGTGTATCCCACTGCACTGGTCATCTTAATGGCGCTTTAATGGTATTAGGTTACTGACACCCCCAGGCAAGTCAACAGCTGGCAGACCTGTTGCTGTGCTGCCTGTCGGTGTTAGACTACACACACATCGACGCTCACCTGCAGGCAAGCCCACACCTACACTGAGCTCCTCCCCTCTGTGGTTCATTTGTTGGTTTGTGTGTGTGCAGGTGTGTGTGTGTGTGTGTGTGTGTGTGTGTGTGTGTGTGTGTGTGTGTGTGTGTGTGTGTGTGTGTGTGTGTGTGTGTGTGTGTGTGTGTGTGTGTGTGTGTGTAGGTGTGTGTGTAGGTGTGTGTGTGTGTGTGTAGGTGTGTAGGTGTGTGTGTGTATTCTGGCGAATGTGGGAAAATACTAGTGACAGCACCGCTGAGCTCCTCCTCCTCCTTCTTACCTAGTAAACCATTTAAGTTGAGGGGGAGGGGCTGTATGTACTGTATCACTGAACTCATGCGAGTCACTTTGAACAGGTACACTTAGAGAGGGAAAGACACAGCGGCAGGTCCTGGATGCATTTCCTGGTGTTAACAGAGTCTGATTTTAATGGGAAAAAAATAAAAAAAAACATAGTGGTTTGAGTGAGGACCTCTTAAGAAAAGGGGATTTTTGGATTTTGTCTTTGTGTCTGTCCTGAAAGTCTCTAGGACACACCTGACAGATCCTGGAATCCTTTGAAAAACTCCCCTCGGAGGAGGGGATGAAGTCAGACGGGGAGCAAGGAAAGTCTGGTGAGTGAGTGGAAATGACAAGTGCAGCTGTCACTCTGTGCCTTATTAGACAATAGTTCGATGTGAGTTTCAGAGTTTCAAAGGTTTTACATTGAAAAGGAGAAGATGGGTTGTTCAGTGTCTTTCTGGAGGGAAGACAATGTATGTCTGCTTTTTAGCTTGAGGAGTTCACATGTCGGCAGCTGTCATGTCTGATAGTGAGTCACCCAGTCAGTCACCTGTTTAAGTGCTGAGCCGTTGGGAGACTTTAACCTGCACCAACCTTGGAATATTTGTTATTGTCTGATCATGGGGGCGGAGACTCTGCCATTAATTGATCATTTTGCAGTGGGTTGTCTTTAGAGTTATGTTTGAGCTGAGACTGTTTTACTGCACCTGCATATGGCTGTTAATATGGGGATCTGACCTTTGACCTGTAGAATAAAAAATGAAAAAATATGGCCATGACATGAGTTATTTCAGGACAGAGATGTCAACAGTGCAGTCTAGTATTTGTTCTGAGCAAGTTGTTGGGGAGATTTACTGCCAGTCACTGACTAGATCACTGTCAATGGATTTGTATGGTGAGGTTCGTCTCCAAACAACGGTGTTTTTATGGTCATGTAAAGAGGGTACTGTGTTCTGTTTGTACTGTAAACACTATGGTCTGGGGTTGTGGGCTGCGTTCTTTAGCCTGAGCGCACATTGTACATTCACACAGGAGTTTTTGCTACGTCAGCCAGGCTGGTTTCAGGCTATTTTAACTCAAAAGCAAGAGAGTCATACAATTACCACAGATGAGAAATGTTGAGAGAGAAAAATAGCCCAAACACAGAGGTAAAAGTTCACATAGAAAGACAGATAAACCTTGTGTTTTCTGCTGATTAGGTTTTGTAGAAATTCCACGTGCTAGCGACCCAGAAATGTGACGTAAAATTGGTCGAACTGAGTTATATGGTTTTCGAGCACGTCATATAAATCCTACAAGCTTCAGCTCAAGGTGTGGTTGTGACACAATTAGTGCTTTCAAAGCAAAACAAACACCCGGAGGCTATGGATGGCTGTCTTTGCCTAACCCTTACTATCACAGGTGTGGTTATGGATTTGTGAATTGTACTCACCTTTCCGTCTCACATTTCGGCGACAGCCTCTGTGATTATCACTGAGGTCATTCATTGTCAGGCTTTGCAAACTGAAATTGGACAACATTAGTTGCCATTATTGCTTGTACAGATAGCAGCAGATTATGTATAATCATATCTGCTGTTGATGATTTCCAAGCACAATACCGGAGAAATGATCTGGTTTTGGTCTTCTGTGTTGAATACACATCAAACCCTGAGTTCGTCAGCTCTGCCGGGCCTGCCAGTCAAGCAATGACACCCCAAATCATTTCAGATTACGCTGCTCCTTTATGTCTCACGGCTGTCACTCAGAGAGAAAACAGGTTTTCAGATGAGTGACATTAAGTCAGAGAAGGATTAAGCCTGTGGATTAACACCTTCTGTGAACCAGGCCATAAAGACAGGTGCCGTTGTCGGTTTCCACTGGACAGCCTTTTACCTTCTGACTGACCTGACACACACTCAGGATCAGCTGAGGGCATGGGGGTCTACCTGTATTTAAATGCACTCATGATGAACATATACGTCCATCTGTGCATGTGCGTGTGTCAATCAATGCATGTATGCATGTGTGTGCTTCCAGCAGGCTGAGTTGACAGCGTAATTGCGAGAGCAGCTGAGTTTGGTCCTAGCTGTGTAATTGCCTTCTTTCACTGACTGTGCTGCAGGTGAATGCAGCTAGCAGCTCCCTTAGGCTCTAGCCTGTTTCTTCCCGTTGTGGCAGAAGACAATTTGGAACGAGTTAAAGATAATCAGCTGCCTGTCAGAATCAAGTCAGGGATAATGGTAAAGCAACTGTAATAATCATGAGCCATGCAAAGTCAGATTTGCCACTACTTTCTGAAAGAAAGTGCTTTGTATTTCAGTGAAGATGGACTGATTGGAGCCTTTATTATGTTCCATCTATCTCTCTCTGTTTGGACCCTAACCCTAATCACATTTTCTCTAAAGAAAAATATTTGATTAATTTGGCTGCTTACTCGTCATCACTATCGCTAATCAAATTTATCCCGCCACTGACTGCCGTTTTCAGACACCGTCCATTCCTCCTCTGCTCATCAAATATACATGGATGGATAACAGAACTTGCTCTCTGTAAGTCAGTGAAAAGCTAACTCACATTTGCAGTGAC
Source organism: Dicentrarchus labrax (assembly GCF_905237075.1). NCBI lineage: Eukaryota > Metazoa > Chordata > Actinopteri > Moronidae > Dicentrarchus > Dicentrarchus labrax. Next base: position 18,831,606 of record NW_026136715.1, read on the forward strand.
AGACTTCTCAGTCTTGCGACTTTATTTACTGAAGCTGTCAGCAGACACCCTGCTCATTTTAAAAACTGGGAACAAATGTAACTCCACAACCATTAGCTACATATTTCAGTCCCAGAATCTTATCGGGTATCTCAGGAGGAAAGCAGGATTGTTTTGGCACCTCCATACCCTAATTTGTCAGCCAAATCATCACTGTCATCTTGTCTGGACTTTTCTAGGTGGCAGTATTTATTTTCGGTTGTTTTTAATGTTGGATTCCTTGTTGATTTTCACAGTGATAGGAGACCCCTCATACAGGTACACTAACTCTCTGTGTGTGGACTCATCCACTGGTTTGATGAAATATCCGTGCTGACACTATGTGTGCCCTTCCATTTGGCCCAGACTATAAATAAACGCACCGTTAGCCTTCGCCACCAAAGGTCATTTCTGAACTATATGTACACAAACTCACACACACACACACACACACACACACACACACACATACACACCTGCTCTGTCACACAAGCATTGACACACCTGTCTCACCTAATCTGTTCATCCAAATAATAAGATTGATCAGTTAAATTTGAATAAGTTTTCACTGATATCTTTCTTCAAAACAAAATAGTTTATTGTTCCTATTGCTTCAGAAATTGTTGCTTTGTTATCTACTTGACTCCCACTCATGCACAACAAGGCTATTATCTCAAAATAACTGTTTATTTGTTTGCAATATGCATCACAGTAACACTCTGGGAAAATGAGGTACACATAATAGCACAATGTTAACAACAACAGTAAAATGGAACCAGATGGAAAAGCCAGTGAATATAGATGTTGCAAAATGTGCTAAATGTTGATAGCTTGCGCATTCACATCCAGTAGATGCTATTTCATATCATGACTGAATGAATGATATGTTCTCATTCACATTATAACACCAGCACAGCTCATCAAGCAGAACCATGGCAGTAATTATTGCCCGGCTTCATGCAACCAATTAACATTCTCATCATGTTTGGTATGAGCTGCCCCGAATAAAACCGCAAACAGTAGCTTCTATCTGGAAGAAGCACCAAATTCATTAGTGCACAAACTCAGACAGTGATGTACAAATAAGTAGTTCCCACAAAATAAGCAAATATTATTTTAGCAATTACACTATCCTAGAATTGGCTTCCTAGCATTTTTTGCCACCTGAATGACTAGAAATACAAAATACTGGAGGATGATAACTACCATGGAGCTGATACAAAGATCTTGAGGGAGGATAGTTGCCAGCCTGCATGCACCTTCATTATCACCTCTGCAGAAGGGGTCCCATTTTGGCTCATTTGTAGTCTGTCTCCCCCAGTTTTATTTTAATGGATCCATCCATCCATCCATCCTTGTATCTACCAGCCATCTTATCTTCCGTCCAACTGCTCGTCCCTCATGACCTGAGCAGCACCTCTTCCAGTTTCATGGAAACTCTGCTGCTAATCTCCATGACAAAGAAATTGGAAAAGCTGCTCAGCGTATCTGTCCATCTGCAGCCTAAAAATGACAGTAATCTCACTGTTTGTGGTTTTTCACGTCATAGATAGGGACAACTTTAAAACAAACACATTGTTTTGATGGATTACTGTCAGTTCCGCACAAGTACAGACTGTGAAAATGCGAGAGACGCAGCTTTTGTAACTTTGGAAAAATGAAGATGGTTGTAAATCTCTCCTGCTCAGTCTTCCAAAGAAAAATTAGACTTGTGGGAGTAAAAAATTTAAATCTCTAGAGTTTTTTTTTCTTCTTTTTAGTTATAGAAATTGCATATGTAAGTGAGCTCTGTTTGGATGTTTGTGTCTTTTTGAGAACAACAATGCAAGTTGTGGCGAGTGTGGCTGATACTATCCACAGACATTCGGGAGGGTTTTAAGCCAACGGACACAGATCGTGGAGGAATGCGGCTGAGATTACTGCATATCTTTCTCTTTGATCAGTTTTTTGCTCACTGCCGAGCTCTGTTCCAACCCCACTCTCGCACAAGTTCAGCCCCCATTACTCCAAGGACCTGAAGCATGAAATAGGCTTGCCAGCATGTGGATGTCAGATTCTGTGATGTTAAAGCATGGACTACTTGATCGACACTGGCTGACTAGAAGCGAGGGAGTCATGCAGTGAGTGACATCGCCATTTAAATGCCTTTGATGTGAATTAACGGTGACGAGCTCAAATTCTGTGGAATTCAGGTTTTATTTTGAATAGTGAAAGCATCAAGTCATGCAAGCTGAAGCATCATCATGGTTGAATAGTATTATTAATGAATAATAATTGATACTCATGAAGAGCTGTCTTTGCTGTTTCTGGCTTTCCAAGTAGGAGGATTTTCTCTGTTGTATACGAGTTATGAATCTCACGTCATACAAAAACAATTCAAACATATCATATTTTGGTCATGCAAATTATTAGGACCATTTTCTGACATTGTACAGGCTAATTGATACCATACATGTTGCAGCAGTGACATCTTTATAGCCTCCTCTTTATAATCCTCCAACTTCAGAGCAATCATGAGTTTATATGAGGCTAAAGACCATGGGGACTTGAGGCTTGCTTTCGCACTGGTGGGCTCATCAATAAATAGCAATCCATTCCCGTATGTGCTATCCTGAATACCAATCTCTCTTCATCACTGTCTCCGTTAATACAGAGTATTAGAGCCTGATTTCTATGATGGAGTGCCCCAAGGCAAGGTGTGTTTTTTTCCGTTTTCATCAGGCGTGACCCTGTCATCTCCTCAGGCGACGCAGGGAGATTGTTCTGCTCATGAGAATTGACTAGCTAATCCAGAGCAAAGCACTCCCAGACAGAGCAGACACTGCAGACTGCCTTCATCAGTCAGAGCTTAGGCGTTACTACCGTCATGAGCCACTGATGAATTTGCTTTCAATGGTCCATAAAGATGAGTTTGTGTGTGTGTGTGTGTGTGTGTGTGTGTGTGTGTGTGTGTGCGTGTGTGTGTGCGTGCGTGCGTGCGCGTGCGTGCGTGCTTGCATGCGAGACAAAGAGAGACAGACACACTTTTTTTATTAATGACTCCAGTATCTCATTCGAGATGAAGGGCTCTGTAAAATATATTTATTATTTATTTATATATTTATTATTTATAACTGCTCTGAAAATGTGTGCATGATCTGTTGTGGAAGTGTGCACACGTGCTTTCACTTTCAGAAAGATCTGAATGTGAAAGTGACACGTTTCACCTTTGCCGCGCTTCTGGCAGATTTTTAACACCTCATTTGTACCCGTGATGATCTCTCTCTCTTTGTGTTTAACACTTAAATAATATTAAATAGCTTGAATCACAGGCAACCAGTTGCAACCAACTTAAAGGGACCATGTCAGTGTATTTGTATGTTTAAGTTTCTCGTCTACAGTTCATGTGTATCTATGCTGCCCATTCTTTGATCATTCTATAGAGTTTTTGGGGGGTACACCAATCCAGACAACTACTGGTTTTCATTCATATCTGTGCAATATGAAAATCAATCAGCATAACCTTGAGAATTGCTTGAGTTGTTTAAGTCTGCAGTTATCTTTGCCAGTGTTACTATTATGTGGTAATGCAGTTCAAGTGCAGATGTATTTGAAAAAGTCAGCAGTGCATTACCTTGTTAGGCATTACCTTATGTAACTTTGACAAAAATTTAAGCAGACATGATGGTTGCTGTGATGGATTACATAAATTAAGCGAGTTTCAAGAGTATGATAATAGATTTTTATACTACAGCTGAAGTGGATGGAAATCAGTGATACTAAAACAGTACAGTCAGATTTCTAAAACACAAAATCAAAAACACCATTTCCAAAATGGTAATTTATGATGGAAAGTGTTCATGATTTGTAGGAAATAAGCTTAAATCATGAGTATGGTCCTTTAAGAAGGGCAAAGTAGGAAGTTTTTTAAGTTGAACATCATTTGTAAAACTTTGCAGTTTTTTTGTCCTAAGGACACAGATTCCCTGAGGAATGAAAGGTCGGATAATGGCTGCTGTTTGTATACATGCCTGCAAAGGGCAAACATTAATGAGTATCCCATCATGCATTCAGTAATGTGTGGGGGTGTGCGCACACCTCACCTATCTGAATGTGTGTGTGTGTGTACTGCACTGTTGCGTGTAAGGCATCCATAACACCACTGAGTGCATAGAATTTTCAATATCTCTCTGTGTCAATTTTTCTATCACTGCAGATTGTGGATAAAATCCATGAAATTCGTGTGCTTCCTGGGATATAATCACTACGGGGAAATAAAACCATATCGGAGGGATTGCATTAGCCTGAGGACTCTCTTGCATGTAGGAATAACACTGCTGATTCTCAAGGATTTCATAGGAGTTTAGCTGGTAAAGTACTCGCTTGGTTGCTCTTTGCTCGGTTGCTCTTTGCTCTGTCACGGACTGTAGAGGCAACAGGAAGCGTGGAGAGTCCAAATATTGACTGAACCTAAGGACCCCAGCTTCAGATGTGTTATAGATAAGTATCTGTGTGTAGGGAGTGATAACAGAAAATTCCTTTACAGATAAATCAAATTCTAATTAATTATTAGTAATTATTATCTTTAACAAGGATAATAAATCTTGCAGGTTTTATTAACTACAAGTACATCATCACTATATATTTTATCTCACCATTGTGATAAAGACTTTGTCAATAGGTAACATTGTACAGGTTTTGGCAGGAGATGGAAGTTGAGATGGCTGATGCACTTCACGCTCATTGTAGGAACTTCCAAGAAAGTTTTTGTCATTGTCTGTTTTTGCCTTAATGTGCAATATTTGGTTGTAATCACATTAGCATGAGCATTTGAAAATCAACTGTGTTGTATCAAAGTGTATTTTAAGGAGTGTTGTGAAGGGTTAAGCTCTTAACCCAGCATGGTATTTCTGAATGGGTTTTTAGAGAGAATCTGTTTGAATGTAATTATTCAAAAAGGGCCACGGCTGAGTTGCCAAGTCCAAAACAAATAAGAGGATGTGGGCTGTTGCTTCACGTCATGAAAGCGCTTGCAGCTTGCGTTCTAGACCCAAATGCTCTTTCATTCACTTTTTTATTTAACACATTCCTCATTTGGGTTGTTCCTTTGTCCTGTAAAGCTGTTGTACAATATGCTCTGCATTCAGATTGAGGGATAAGGTTTTATTGTACATAGAGAGAGAAATCATTGGGAAGCCTAGCTAGTGTTGGACTTCTTCGCAGCATTGTCCTGTTATTGAATATGACATTCTTCATGAGGATGTATGTGTGGAGGGAATCGATTAGCTGGACTTGCTTTATTATATGGGATAGTATATTGCAGTAATTGAAGCTGTACATACACATACTGTGTCTAAATTATAGTTATTGTGTGACACAAACATCTTATCAAGATTTTCTAAAGTTTATTTGCCTGCTCTATTATTTATACATTGTTAAGCAGTCTGCATGCAGTACATGCACCCATTATACAGTATGTGTGGTGGAGTAGGACTGCCTGCCACAGCAGCAGCCATCATCTGCTCTTCTGTACCGTTGGCATGTACTGTTTGTCCTCACTCTGCCAGCTGGCTGAATAAGAATTCTGTTGGAACAATAGGTCCGTTAATTGATTTTGTCTCCAGTAGCAGGCAAAAATTGAACCCCACCCTGTCTTTCCCTCCCACTCGCTCTGCAAAGGGAGAACCAATCTAAAAAGTTCCCCCCTCTAGACACTTACTGTCATTCCCTATCAATTTTCGACCTCCAATCCCGTTTCAGCCAACTCCAATTTCAGCTGCCTCGTGGCCACTGGACTCTCTGACAGATTGCTGGACCTTTTGCAACTTTGGTTTCCGAGTTCTTCTGTTTTTGTAGAAGTAGGGAGAGGAGGAACTGGAAGAGGGAAGAACAGTACAAGACAAGTTTGTGGGAGACTCTTGAGGATGACATGGAGACAGAGAGGGGCCTCCATATTGATGCCCCAGAGAAAACTACTGTAATGTGTTATTATAGAATACGATAAACTCATAATAACAACTCATAACAACTTTGTAGACCCAGAAAACCAGCAGATTTTGAGACAAATTGTAAAATCTTATAGGGTCTAAAAAGTGTTCACACAGCGGGAAGAAGGCTGTGAAATTTTTTAGAAAAGGTCCCTTTCCTCCTCAAATGTTTAATCTCTTTCTTGCACCATTAATCCAGGAAAAAGGATGACAGATTTTGTGTCCCCAGAGAAGTGCTGATATTTTGAACAATTTTATGACTGGTTTCCACCATACCGAAGCTGTTATACAATGGCTGCAGGATTATTGAGGAGGATAGTTTCAGCCATTTTGCTTAAATCATACAAATAGGAAATGACACTAATCAGATACATAATTCACTGGTACCAAATGCATGTCAGCTGATGCATGGCCGCTATTATGCAAATGTACACATTTAAGCAGTCATTTACATCAGTGGCCGAGGATGGAGATTTTATTTACTGTTTCGATGAATCATAATAACTAGAGGCGAGCCCGTTTAGGGAATTGGAATGAAATGGAGGCAGAGATGGAGGGAGGGTCAATGAATGCACATATTTCTTTGCAGATCGAGTCCGAGACAAAGATCAGTCGTCATTAGCCTCAGTTTAATCCCTGTGGTACTTCACAGTTGCATAAGACTTCAGTCAGAGAAACAGATTAAGCCTGTACTATTTAAAGAAATGTCCTGCTCACAACTTTGTGTATTTCTGGGTATTACAAACAGAAAATGCAAACACCAAACTAATGCTTTTACTAGCAGAGCTGCTTATGCATCTTAATATCTAGTTTTATACTTTTCTGTACATTTTTAGTGAATGCTGCAATACAAGATCTTTATTAATGCATGGGCTCTCTTCATTGTTTCTTTATCTTATATTGTTGTATTTGCTTTATTGTATTGTAAATAGTTGTATCATTCTTTTTGTCTTGCCTTTTTAATATGTTGTACCTATTGTAAAGACCATTCTTTTAGAAAGTGCTATCAGTGTTACATTTGTCTGCAGAATTACAATAAACTCAAGATAAGTTGAGTACTTTTCAGATACACTGAATCTGGGGGGTACTGCTAAAAGATAAATCGGGTTTGTCACAACTTGGGTCTTATTTTTGTAGGCTTGGCTAGAATCTTTCCTACTGGCACAATAATAATAGCATTGTACTAGTTAGAGATCTGGAAGAACAGTAGCATTGGTAAAGAGATGTAAGATGGGGCAAGAAACACAAACAGTTAAACAATCAGATAAGTTGAAAACAAGCCAAACAAGATTCTTCTTAATATGTGCATTTTATAATAACAATGTATCAAATGACAGTGACAATGAGAGAGCGATCATTGCCATGATGAACCTACTGAGAATTATGACCTGAATCTGCAGCTCCTCCTGGCTTTATTGAGGTTTATAGCGAGTTTCAGCTCATTGTTTAGCTGTCCGGCTGGTGACTTTACTGTTTTGGTTCACTAGCTCTTGTGGGGCGACTGTTTTTCAGTAAAAAAGCTCTAAAAACTCACTAAAAACCTACATAGCACCAGAACACAGACAGACACCATTGGCTACAAGCATTTAGCAGCTATAGACTCAGATATGTCACTCAGGAGTTGTGACGAATATGACGAATAAAGGGATTCATTCGTCATATGCCCAGGAATATGGCTCCAAATGAATGATGTTGCTCAATAACTGTTTGCTATTAAGTTCACTGTATTAACTTAAAAAGTGGTTATATGTTCACAGCTTGTTCCCCAAATGGCCAATAAACATTCATCACAAGTCACAGACTGACTTCCTGATTCAGCATAGTGTGCCGTATTAGTTTGTAGTTACAGTTTCCTATGAAACAAGGGACTATCCCAGACATATTGGGTGTGTTCGCTGTTTCTCCAGATTAAAGTCTTTAGATAATATGTTGGTTTCTTTCCCTGTAAAATATGACTTTGTTTTAACAATATACCATGTTCCCAAATCACTTTCACATCACACATCCAAATGATTTCAGTGAGTTATCGTAATTGATCCAAATAATGATCAACACTATACAAGAAAAAAAATGACCCAAGATGTAATACCGGATACAGACGTTAAATTTTTGAATATATGTTACTGTATGTCAGACTTATGTTTGGAAGCTGTCATTTAGGAGCAAAAAACCTGCTGCATCTGTCAGCCAGTGGGGAGCAGGTGGTGTTGAAGGCTGAGCTAACAGCAGAGAGGCAGCAAACATCCGACCCTGATACATCCTCTCATCCCTGCTAGTACTGAGGTTGTGATGGCAACAGACAGACTCGCATCACTGCAAACTAAAAACACAGACCTGTGTTGTCAAACTTTTTGTGTGCTCACAGTCCCACACCCTGGCAGAAGCATCTCTTTCGTGTCTTTTTTTTCTGTTTGGGTAGAAAAGTAATTAAGGCTAAGGTTTTTTTTGACAGTTGAGTGACGCTTAAAAGAGCAGCCTTGGTTGAGATGTGTAACATTTGATCGTGGTTGCTGTGTGAAATAAAGATTTCAAGAACTCAAACTGAAAAACATACTAAACCTTTGTGTAAAAACTACCAAAGGTCCAGGTTTAATATTAATGCTATCCAATTTCTATGATTTTCTAATACATTTACGTTTACATTTTTACATTTTTTAATTTTTTTGTAATTAATTTGTTTTGGTAGTTCTTCCAGACCTCCGCATCAATAAATAAAGAGTCTTTCATACATGTGTTTTAATATATTTTCCAATGACTACTCTACACCAGTTGTCATTGTAGGAACATTAATATAAAGAAAATCAGAGGCACATGCTGTTTTCAAAAATGCACAGCCTCATATTATTGGCAAAACTGTTTGTTTATTTGAACAATAAAAAGAAAAGAAAGATGTAAAAAAAAAAAAAAAAAAAAAAAGTGGGAGACAAAACTCAATACAAAAAAAAGTACCAGGATTATTATGTGAGTTTGCATATACATTAGCATGCTAAATTATGAGCCTCACACTTTCCATGACACAAAAATTGGCAAACGTTGCAGTGAGGACTCTCTATGGGAATGAGTCCTGGAGGGGAGAGTAGGAAAGATTGCACTTATCAGGAAGCTCCCACTCAGACTCTTATTTGTAATTCAGAGCTACATTGCCTGCTTCTTGCCAACCTAGATGAAGCGGACATTGAAAAATAGGGGGCTGTCTTCGCTCCCCTCCATCCCCCGCCCCCACCCCCAACCTCTGACTGTCTTATCTAGAGTGCTCCAGCAGTGTGCTCGCCTGCAGAAAGCTGTGGAAGACAATAACATATCTGTTTCCACCTCACACATTCTAATAACTACTGTGGCATACTTAGACAGCTAATCTTGCATTTCCTATCATAGATTTTGAGGGTCTTCTTGTTGCAAACAGTTTCCAGTGTAGACCGCCTGGTTGTCTTATTCAGTGTTATGACACATAACCGAGTCAACAAGAGTTTAATTTAAATCAGGAAGCAACAATGTAAGGATATAAAATCTTCTCCATATTTTCCATGAGTTTATTTTTATCATGAAGCATCTGTGTCCTCATGAATCTATGAGAATTGGTATATTTGTTTGCAAGATATTCTCTATATCACACATTCAGTATGCACAGTATGAAGCCAGGGATTTGACTGTGCACAGTTCTTTTCTCTCCTCTGTAAAGTCATGTACAGTACATAGCAGCCTCATTCTAAATTCACATAGTCAGTCTAACATGTTCAATTCATATATAATAATATTTTCATGGTTGTTTTTGTGGTGCTATAATACTTCCTGGGTTAACATGTTTGTCATTATATTAAGCACACGTCAGCACACGGTTCAGCCCGACTGACATCACAAAAACTGCTGTACTGTGGAACTGAACATGCTCTTATCTGTTTGTTTGTAAGGGATGCACTTAAAGGTGGAGGTTGGTTTTAGGACATCACTGTAGTAGCCCTTATACCTCCTGTGAAGGTTGAATGCAGTCGCTTTGAACCGGAGTCTGCCATACTATTGTTAATGTCATGAAATTCAATAAGAAAATAAGAGTTCATTAATATACCACATTGCATTCCAAGTAATTCAAAGTGCTTTACATAATGCAATAAATGCAAACACCATAATACATTTCAAAATAAATTGCAAAGATTAAAACAATAACAAATTAAAGGTAGTTCAAAATGTAAGTCCAAGGTGGATAATGATGAAAGCCGAGAGTCCAACATCATCTAGACGTTTGTGTAAGCTCTAGGTTGCTTTGCTATCTTTCTGTGTTGTTTAGTTGTTTTGTGTGGGCTGCGAATGGTACCACTACCAATTTAACATTTTCTTTATCTTTTACCTTGATGACATGGTATTTATTTATAGGTTTTTGATGTCCCACTGTGATAAACAGGAGGAAGTACAAAATTACATCTTTGTAGTCTGCAAAAACATGTTGAGTTTCCTGTCTTTGTTGCAGCGGTGAAATCAATTTTAATGTAAGTTGTGGTTATTGAAACTTACTGTGGGAGATAACGAGGTGGATAAGCTTACATTAAAAAAATCAATTAAGAACAACCCAAGAAGAAGAACATAGTGGTGTTGCATGCAGTGTTTTCTTTTTTTTTAAATCAATGCCTCTATATTTTGCATTCAAAGACTTGTATTGATGACTTTATCTACAACATCACACAACACTTAAACACGTGATGCCGCAGTTACCAAAGAAGCAACTTAAATCTATAAGGGAGGGAGTGTCATATAAACCATAATTGTTTGCCAGTATTTATGGGTTGGCTATTAAAGATAAAGCCCATATTTTCAGTGTGCTTGTGCCTTATTTATGACTTTTTTGCTGCCTTTGCACAATCAATACATGCAAACTTAACGAATAAGTAATCTAGTCTGTGACTATTATAGGATTTTTAAACACCAGTGAACTGTATCTTGTGGTTGACTCTTTCCAGAAAGGGCCAGCTCTTTGGTTTGCCAATAAGGCCGTTGCTGCTTGAGTTGCTCCATAAAATGTGGTTCTATTATCGGGTCCATTAAGTATACCTCTCTGTAATGACACCCCACTCGCCGACATTTTTCTCTCGACCCCTCTCCTAATAACCTCTTTTACATTTCATTTTCGTTATTTAGCGGGCAGCCCTTATCCTCAGCCACTTACATTTATTCAGTGAACACAAATTAAAGGACTCAGAAGCTCTGGGAAGCAGGTGCATGTCGTAAAAAGAGTGAACTGGTCTTAAAGGTCTGTTTTAGTTTTGGTGGAGGAAAGGTGAGAGCTAAAGTGATCCATCTGGTGCTAAAATGTATCAGAGCAAGGGCTGCATACACCACATATCCTACATTCTAGTTTGTTGAAATAGTTTGTTGTAGTGTTGAACCGTCTAGTTTCCTTGTGTAACATATCAATCACAACTGTGTGTGCAGGAGGGGAAGATGGGAGTATAACACCAGGTCTTCTATAGGAGGAGTCAGGTACTGTTAGTGTCATGTCAGAACCACAGGATTAAAGATGATGATATGTCATTCACATATCAGTCAACAACCTACAACAACAGTGAATGTGTCACCGATGACACATTCAGGGAAAAGACAGAAAAACATGAACACATGTACAATGTAGTGAATTCAGTGCAATATCTCTGCAATATATATATAACCTATATAACCTATATTATAACCTTCACTGAAATCCTAACGGTGGGCAAATACAATGCGTTTGACCAAATGTAAAATTTTTCTTTCAACTAAAAGATGTGCTTGCGCAAAAGATTGATTATTTTACAAACAACATCAATGAACAAAATTAGCCCCCTTGGATCACTGTTCAGAGTTACAGATTGTTTCCTGTATGATTCATCCAATTTCTTGACACTAGAGTTTCAGCTTTACTAAAAAAACATCCCACTGTACATACTACTGGAAATCACTTTTTTTCCAAACTGTTTTGGTCAAATCTATCAGAATGCAGTGACAATGTGATAGTGACAGAAACATTAACAATTTAGATGAATTTCCTGATAGGGTCACAGAATTTGCACTCCGGTCTGCACTTAAAAGCTTCAAAACCTTTATTGTCACACGCACAGAGAACTAGTTGCAGTATACAAGGAGGTTCTTAGTTTAATAACCAAACTTTACAACAAGAGGCTCAGTTATTGCTCATTCTAAGTGGAAAATACTGGACTGTAAATATAAATGTTCTTTTCTACATGATCATTAACAGATTCCTTAATCTCACTGATGCTGTGGTGTAATAATGGTGAAAGACACCACGAGTATTAAATGAGCAATGAGAGGATTATTTCCACCGATGCTTTGCAGAATGCAGAATGCAAAGCATTTGCTGTTTTGCTGAATTGGCAAACACTGTTGGAAATCCACTTCTAGCTCTGTATGCTGATCCTTGCTATGCATTTTCACACTTCAAAACAAACACCCTACCCTTTATTAAAAAGCCAAAGTGCAGTCTGTATTCTGTCTTTAATTTGTCTATTCCTCTCGCTTTGTCATATTCAGTCTCCTATTTGCAGTTCTTCCATCCATCTCTGATTGATTTTAGTTCTTCAGACAGTAATATTGGGAGCTGGGATATGAGAGTATGAAGTGTGATTTATGCGAGACACTTGATAGTGGAGCAAATGCGAGATGGGACTGAGCAGTTTTCCTCAGCCTCCCCCACCCCCCCTTGCCCTGAGGATGCATGAAATTGAGCAAATGGCTCTACTCATCCTTATATAAATGACTCTCCATATGCTCCACCTAGACAAGCACATTTAGTGTGCAGAAAAAGACATATTTTTATATTGAATATTTCACTTTTGAGGTTTGATGTGAGAAATTGAAGTGTGACATCTGTCTGTTGTGGCTTGTTTTAAACGCGTGTGAAGTCATTCCCGCTGCAGATACTTTGAAAGCGCTTTGAAACATTTTCAGTGAGTCAAATTGTGAGGAAAAATATCTACTTCTCTTTGCCGCTGTTTTCATTTTATTGTTTGTTTCTCTGTGACAATGCCAGGGAGGAGTTCTTTTAAACACCAGCCACTGAATAATAAATGGGTACACCTCACTCCTTTCCTCATAATTCCTGCCAACACAGAGCAAGTTCAACAGGCAGCTGCAAAGACAAATTTCATTATAATATCAAAGTCTTGTCTCTAGTCATCTACTGGACCCCACCTACCCCTGTGATGCTTATTACCGACAGTAATTTGGCACTGCAGTTATCTCAATTACAAATGGAACCATAACCTCCTATGGTGATGTTAAATCGATTTTGCATTTCAGACATAACCATTTCTGCAGTCTTGTAGCTTTTCAAAGCTAAGGCACCTCTGTGAGATTGGATACCAGTATGCATGTGACCCTTCTCTAGCTACTAGGATTACATTTTTACTTTGGCTTTAAAGACTGATCACTGTTAAGCCTGTCTGGCAAAATCAGAGCCACACACTTCCTTACTAAGAATACATTGGGCCATGTTTTGGTGTGAGCTTGCTGAAGCTCCCTTTTCTTTCTGTGTGTTGTAGTCCTGCTGCGTGAGGAGGTGGCCCAGCTCCAGGAAGAGGTGCACCTGCTGCGGCAGATGAAGGACATGTTGAGTAAGGACCTGGAGGAGACCCAGGGAAGCTGCTCGGCCGACGTGCTCTCCGCCACAGAGCTCCGTGTGCAGCTGGCCCAGAAGGAGCAGGAGCTGGACCGAGCCAAGGAGGCTCTGCAAGGTAATGACCTCACCAGTAGACAAGAAGCTGTGTGTGTTATTCAAAACACTAACATCATTATTATTATAAAATATGGACATTGATGCTGCCGGAGATAGAAGGCCAACAGTATTAGTACAGTTTAGCTCTTTTTCAATGGATTTTTAATGGTAAAAGTAGTTAGAATAAATTAGAATTTTGATTTGGGCTGCACAGGGACTTTTGTTTTCATACTTTTTTTTATGCCTCTCTTTTTTCACATTTGTTGTCTATTTCAACTGTCAAATAAAGGCAAAATTATCCCAAACATCTTTTGAAACAGAAATAATTAAATGTAACTCTAGTGAATGATTAGCCAATTTTCTGTTTTGACCTAATTCCTTAATACAGTTTATTTTTACATGCTGTCACCAGAAAAAGTTATCCTTTTACTGATTTCCCTACATCTGGAAGCCATTTGCTTTTATTTGACTTAAAAACATACGGAAACTACTTTTTGAATATAGAATCAAAGTTATCCAAAGTAGTAAATGTAATGTGTTATTTTACTTGTCAGGAAGAAATCTTATCGTCAATATGCACAAAAAAGATCATAATGTTAATGAACCGTGAAATTGTATTTTAATATGTTGTCCCCAGCTAGATTTTAGAACGGCCACATAAAGCTAAATAAACCAACAATTCTTTTAAAGTTTACATGTGCAAAGAACTTATGCACAAGAAAGTTCAGTAAACACACGCTGACAATAACAAACAATAGAAACACATCGTAGTTTGCTGCAATTCACAATGGAGAGGGTCCGTTTATATCCACCTACTGTGCATTTGAACAAATGTGTAATTTTAGAAAGCCCTACTTTGATGAACACAACAAAGGTATGTGTAGGTGGTTTTGCCCCGTTAGGCGAAAATGTGAAAATTGGAAGTAAACAAAGCAGAGCAAAGTTGCAGTAATTCTCTTTTCCTGCTCAAAACATTTTTTCATCATTTTGCTCCCAGGCTTTAGTTTCTCTGTTTGCCACTCCCCACTCATGCTGAGGGAAAAACCTGCTGCATTTTACTGCATCAGGCTGGAAACCAGTTCCTTTGTTCCTCTGTCACCATAATGTTAACACGAGTGTCTGTAACAATGTGGTTAATGCTGCCCATTAGCTGCATGATGGTCCATTAGCATGTGTTCCATTCGAGAGATGGAGTGTTATCTTGGGGGTTGAGAAAGGACGCTGATGATTTGACTTTTCAGAAAAGCCGCTCCGCAGGCTGCTCAGTTCCCACTCTGCACCACCCACGTACCCTGATGTACATAGAGCACAATGAACTGTAGAAGCTTCACTGTATCGTCACAGCAATGCTGGATTCTGCATTTAAACATGTCTATATTTGCTTCACCTAAACCTCTCAGCTCCATGATTTTGTTTGTGTATATTAGAATTTCCACCAGAGCAGTACACTTTAGATTAAGACTTGACTCAGACTTCATCAAAAATAAGGAGGACTTGAATGCTGTGAGACCACTTCATTGATACTTGACTCCCTAGAGACTGAAAAGACAAAACATTCCAGTCTCATGTTTCTGGTGAAATTGAAATACAATATTATTAGACAGTAACCGGCAGGTCTTGAATTTTTAATTATTAGAGCAATGCACTGAAAGGACTTTGCCTCAGTTACATTGAAGGAAACACTGATTTCAAAGACTCAAAATGTGTCATTGAAATGGTCAGCATTTAGAGACTTTATTCAGTCTTGCGTCTTTTGCAATTTTCTTATGAAGACCTATTATTTCACTTGGACTTGTCTATAATGATTTTACCTGCACTTGCCCCAAAATAATTATAAACAGCTCTGTGAATTAGTAATGTCTTTAGTGTTTACACGCTGCCCCTTTTGCACAATTCTAAATTAGTGTTTTTCCACCTGGAAGTGCTGATTAGGATAAGGTGTGAAGATGGATGTTTTATTCTTTGGCACAGATACACTGAGTAATTGTTTAATAAAAAGGAAAAGTTCTTGTCTTAGCTGCTGTGAAATATTTGTTTAGTGTTAAAATACAGATTAAATGCAATTACATAAACATAGACCTCCTGACAACAGGTTACCTTAAAAATCTCATTAGCCAAACAGAGCACCTTGGAGAACACGCTGTAATTATCCTTTCAGAACTGATGAAGTACCAATGTATAGTACAGATTCCTCTCTCTTAATCACCAACAACCACAGTATGTGGTGCTCTGTATCTGTTTTGTGCGTGAGTGAATGTGAAATGGGAATACACTTACATATTGCCTTCATGGAGTCTTTGCACAGGGTAAAGTAATGAACACGTTCTGCCAGGCAGTGCACAGTGGATTGCAGGGCATCAAGCAGAGATGTCATCAGCGTGGCAGTGAATCATTCTTTTCAAAGAGTTATCGCCCATGGAATGAGGCAGAGCACAAAACCGCCATTTGGTATCAGACAAACGCATGACATGTTGTCAGGGGATTTTGTTGCTGCGACATTTCACTTGACACTTGCAGCCTACGCTTTTTGGAAGAATTGAACAAAAACAAAACGGACTGGGGCAGAGTACAATAGAGCACACATCAAATAAATACTTATCTCTTCTTCAGCTGGATGTTTGGCTGCCTGAACATACTGCACACAGACTCATACAGTCATTTGTATGACTCAGGCATGTTAATGAAGGCCAAAGCCTACCAAGCCCAGCAGGCACTGACAGCAATCAGCAGTTAATGAAAGCTTTATAAAGTGGGACTTTGGTTGGCTTATATGGTCCAGAAACATTAAGCAGAGTGGATCTGGTCTGCAATTAAGATGGGGTATGTGGGAGGACAACAGGAAATTGGCTGTTGTCATATTTGAGCTTGGTTCTGTTGGAGGAGGTTCAGAAAGGCAAAGCGACTGGGAACTTAAGCGTGAAGACATTCCTTTTGCTTTTTTGTAATAGTTTTTGCTCTCAAAGCCATTTCATGTAAGTAACGGAGCAGAAGTTGAGGTTCAAGTACCAGTTTTGGCCAGAGAGAGTGACCCGTGAAAAAAAACCTGTATTTGCATTCAGTTGTGAAAGCAGCAATTCTGAATTATTTATATTTTTTTATTGTTATTTTCCACATGACCTGCCCTGGGCAGCCATAGCTGGTTCCCAGCTTTTTTGTTAGTCCATGGTTGTCACCCTCTATCTTCATACACTGACACTGTGGCTTGCTCAAACTCCAAGGATACTATTTTTTAAGACAGCTGTGAAAGGCCAGCAACAGTATTAGCCTGCATTTTGCAGTGTGGTGGGAGCAGCCAGTGAATTCTGGCTTTGTCCCCAGCAATATTTACAGCTGTTTCCAAGCAGAAAGTGGAAACACATCTGTCATCCCATTTTGTCTCATTTTCTTGTTTGTGTTGCTTTTCCAGCTGCTTCCACCAAATGCATTCATGTTCTGTGTTGCCATGTTGGCCATGGTACTGGCGATAACTGCAGTTAGGACAGTATGCAGAGGGAAGCAATGACACCATTAAAGTCGAGAAAAGAGTTTTATTTATTTTGTGTATATTAATGTGTTGATGAGCTTTCACAGGCATGAACAACAAGGAAGAGAAAATAAAAAAGGTAGCGAGGCAATGACCATGTTTAATAAAACGACAGCCGACAGTAAGACATTTAAGGTGAAAGCGAGGATGTAGAAAAATATTGGCAAATACGAACTAGCTAGCAATTATTTTTTATTGTACAGTAAGTGAGTATTATGATAGAACCTTTCAGGTATGTATGCATTTACATAAAGTTTTATTGTCAGGTAGAACTGGAGGAGCACTTCAGCAGTTGATGACCCCGCTCACATCTGAGTCTTGTTTATACTGGATGACTTCTGGAGAAAACAGATACCTGTATTTCTAATGTTCCTGATGCCCTCAACATTTTTGTCTGGTTACTTTTTGTGTTTTAATGGTTTTAAAACAGCAAAACGAAAGACTCTTTTGTAGAGGGAGTTTGAAATAGGTGGGTTTTAAAGTGGCTTTAACTTCAAGTGGCAAAAACAAAAAAAACATAGGCCAAATGTTCTTGAGAATACCTCATTAACTACAGCAATTTCCGTATGCTGCCAATTGATTGGAGGCAAGATGTCGACTCTATTTGATTTCCCCTAGTTTTCACAAGACTGGCATATTGTGAACATCCCACCAGATGCTCTGGCAAAGCTTTTCCCTCGAAGAATGAGAGCAATGTTTGGAGAACTTAAGCACCCTGGGGGGTTTTGTTGAATTGCTACCAACAATTATTGTGAGCAGAGTAGCTTTGCGTGGTTTTTTTTGCTTTTATTTATTTATTTTCCTGTTGTTCGGCTTTGATGGAAAAAGCAAAAGGCTGGAGTGATGAAGTAGCGTGAACTAAATGCCTCATCCCCTCCTTTGCTCTGTGCCACTTGAGATAATACCTGTTTACTTTGGGAAGTGTTCACAGAAACTGTGATGCCACTCCTACCTTCAGTTCAGATGGTTTGTGGCTAAATTACATGCAGATTTTTCCAGTGCCTATGAATACAAAATGGAGAACACAGAGAGGAACACTACTTTTCAGTCTGTTTTCTCTCCAGTTATACTTCATTTTCTCCCTCACTTTCTCTTCCTCTGTCCCTGTCTTTGTTTGGTGTGATGCCCACACTGTTTCCATGTTAAGGCCTGAGCTCACTCCCACTGTGTGCCAGACGTTAGCCTGTGAGCACTATAATTGTAATCGTGGGTAATTGCCAACCTCTCACAATTGCAGGTTTTGTTATGATGCCCGTGGGCGCTCGGTCCAGCTCAAGAACTGCTGCTTGGAGTCATTTCATCCCCCCTACCTTTTAAGTACACAAATGACAATGAACTGAAACTGTCATGGTAATCTCCAAAGTCTTAAGTGAAGGTGCCATGAGAAAATAAACAGTTTGGCTGGACTGTTCTCGTAAAGTGTTTATAGGTTTATTTGGACTTTTCTCATCCAAGTTGTGTTTAATGAATTTTCAAAGTATAGCTGGCCTTCTCTGCTGTTTTTAATTAGCTATTTCTGCTTTGGCTAATTACTATCACTGAGGGACTCCCAGTCAATCCAGAGCTCAAATGAAAGCAGCAGACAGCTATGTATCATCAAAGCACAGTCTGCCTGCACTGTTTAGTGTCATTTCACGCTACACTGTACTCAGAAAGCAGCTCTGTCCTTGAGTACAAGGCCTCTTCCTTCACTAGGTGTTTAAACACCAGTACACACACACACACACACAGAAAGACACACACACTCACTGCCGCCAAATCTCATCTGGCTACTTAACCTGATAACATTAAAGTAATTGCAGTGGTTTTAGTGATGTCTTTTATTTTTAAACAAATTAAGGTTTTTTTTAAAAAAAGAGACTCCAATCAAATTTTGGAAACCAGGGGAAATCATTGTGGGCTGGTGTGTTCGCAAATCTTTTGTTATTTATTTCCCCAACACTCGCAGCAGCTTCATCAAAACAGGTAATAAGGACGGTTTTGCTATTAAATTTGCACCTCAATCTATTCAGTTTGGATGGTCTCGAGTGAGAACACGTGTTTGGATCACAGTGGCCCCTAGTGGTGATCGAGTGTACTTCAGTCAGACAGAGAGACATTGGACCAGTACCACTGTATCAGAATACATGGCAGCTGACTTCCTCTTTGCACTCGCCTGTTACAGGGGTGTTACATAGCTCAGGCTCAGCTTTTTACAGCACCGGTTCATTTTGTTTTGGATCCAGTGAAGACAGTGAGGTTAGTAACGAGGCGCTGTTATCAAAGCATGATTCTCCCACTGATTCCCTGATGTGTCAGTTGTGCAGTTGAAATAGCTTGTACACACACACACACACACACACACACCTCTAGATCACCTATTAGTGAGCAATGTTTGATCTATTTTTAATGGATAGCTTATAGGTTAAACCTATAACAAGGGTCAGATGTCATTGTGGAGGTTTGTAGATCCATGATAAAACTTTAATTAATGTTGGTGAATATCTCCATGACAGCAAATAAGTATGATACAGTAGTAACATGATATCAACCTCGTACAACCCGTGAGTTTGTTTTTACTGAGAAAGTGAGGAGGTGAGCACACTGTGCAGCTCTGAGGCTTCTACTTCATTATTCAGCTGGCAGATTTAAAATCCCAAACCGTGAACACTGGACTCCCTCCAATGAGCCGATGTCTCTTTTGTTCTCTCCCCAAATAATTATGTTAAGAGCCGACTAAAAGCCTGTCCCATCTCTTTAGGACTGAAGTTATATGGAGTAACGTCAGTGTGAAGTAGTTTCATTCATTAATGTGAGGGACATTTTCTAAGGGGGTGTTGGTAAGTGGGTCTCTCTTTGTGATCCTGTTGTCTGTTGTGGCAGGTAAACCCAACTTGAAAAATTGTACATGCTACTACGGACATTAATTCCTCAAAGCAGAGACATCTGTATTGTTGCCATTGCCCCATGTCATTTATTTATCCATGTAGAAAGTGGTATTAAGCAGAAAATCAGGGATGGGATCTTGTTATCATATTATTTATATATTTATTACCGTGATAGATGGGGCACGCCGGATAATGAGGGTTGTATTTTAACCAGAGAGATGCAGTGAGTGGGATGTGAAAAGCGTTCCACAGTGATACCAACCGCAGTGAATGAGATGGCTTTCTTTACAGTCAAGGATCATCAGAAAGTCTGTCCTTGGTCTGAATAATGTTTGACACATACCCACAGAGTACAACATGCATTCATTTATAGTGTTTTAAAGTGATAGTCAACCAAATATCCATGCTTTGCATATCAAACAGTGACCCCCTGTAGGCTTAAAAGGTAGCTTTAAACAGTTTGTAGTTTGCTTCTTCACAAACAGAAGCAGCTCTGGTCAGGTCGGATTCATGTCGTTTACAAGAAGGATTCCTGTGGTGACATGTCAACACATACAAGAAATATCTCTTCCTGCAGTATGATGCACTCTTCTTCTGTCCATACATGCACACAGAAATTAAAAAAACACACTATGACAAGCACTCAACACAAGTTATGCGAATTATGTAATTCAGAGGAATACAGCTGATCATTTGGTAACCATTTTGCAATAAGATGAATCCATAATGGTATAATAATAATAAATAATAAAATCTTGTGAATTCCCATCCCTATCTGTCAGCTCACTAATTAACATGTTATATCCTGTATCCTGAAATGAACTTGGTCTTGTTGTCACCATCAGGTTGCCAGGCAATCAATGGAGACTCTAGTGTTTCCAATTTTTATGCTAAGCTAAACTAATCAGCTGGCTGTAGCTTCATATTTATTATACAGACAAGACTGGTATCAGTCTTCTCATGTAATCCTCAGAAAGAAAGCAAATATAATTTTCCAAAATGTCGATCTATTCCTTTTAAGTTACGTTTGATACAGGAGTGCCTCCAGCCAGTAGGAACTCCCTGAGGGGTTCAACGTTCCTGTTTGGTAGCTAATGAGTTGGCCCACTCATTGCAGGCAATCTAAGCCCTCCAGTATAGCAAAGCGTCATAGAGGAGCCCAACAGACAAAGGCTTTTAGCCCACTACAGTGGTAGATGCTCACATTAAACTACTTTAAAGCACAAGGGCTTTGGTAGCAGAAGAGCTTTTGTGTGATGAGCTGAAAAAAAAAAACACTTATGCAGATTTTTGTGTGTCGGGAGAGCTTGATACAGGCAGGTGTTTTTGGTTTTCAACATTGGGCAGTAGGAACAGTGGCTTGAACTTTTAATGGTGAATGTTTGTGTCCTGATCTCCTTTTCCGGAGGAGCTTTTAGTATCTGAATTTGCATGCAGGCACACACAATTTTGCACAAAGACAAGCAATGATTGTACATTTCGACACATAGCAAAACTAGATAAAATCAAAAATAAGTACACAGATACTCAGGATACACAAAATATTGTCATACAGTGCATGACAAGAAAGAAGATAGGTCCTTGCACAGATTCCTTTTTTATTAAATTGAAGCATCTACTATAGATTCCTCTCCATGTCTTCTTCCTCCTCCAGCTCAACAGACATTAGCTTCAGCTCTGTATGGCTCCCAGGTGGTTTCCTTTTGTTTCATCTGGTAATAATTCTTGGAGGCTTGGACCGAGCTGCAGAGTACGTAGTCATTTATATGGCTGTTAGCAGAAGGAAACATGCTAGTACTTCCCCATCTCATCTACATTCTTCAGTGTAAGGTAACTGCAGTGAGCCCCAGGACCATCTTTGCGCTTTAAAAATATTCATACATAGGTTATAAATGGTAAGTAACAGTGCTAACGTGATTTGCGAGCGTGAATAGACCCTTTTACCGAGTCACTGTGAGTGCTTTCTTGTATCCGACACCAGGAGGGTTGATGTTGCCAAACGGTCACAGGTGCAGGATGTGAGGCAGCAGCAGCATTTTTGGCTCATCTCAAAGACGGCTTTGATTACACTTCCTGAGGCAGGTGCTGGGAGGTTTCCTGTTTCTCTTGGCCAGTGTGGGATGTTTCTTGTCTTCGTTTGCCGACTAGTTTGGCTTGAATATCCCTTTTGCTTGGGGATTCCACCTCTGAAGAACGGGTGAAAGGGTGACAGGAGAAAAAAATGAAGTAAAGGAAACGAGAGGGTGAATCTGTCCTTGTAAAACTGCACTTCCATTCCACTTGCCTGAGCATGCTCCCTGGACGCAACTTGTGAATGTCAAGCAATTAACCAGGCTGTGATATAAGTTAATTAATGACACACAGCTGGCTCAGAGGGGGGAAAAAAAGAGGGAAGGAAAAGAAAGGTGAACACGTGATAATAAGCATCAAGAGGAAAACAGACAACCGTGTGATGTTATGAAATATCAACAGTCAGAGCAGCTGTGCTGTAAGGACATAGATGTCAAAGTGAAGAATACAAAGGTGGACAGACACAGTAAGAATACATAAAATGTAAATAAAGCATATATTGTCAGTTTGGAAAGATAGCTTGAGGCAAGCTCAGCTTTAAGCGAGCAGATGTCTGGAAAACAGCCTTGCATGAAAATCAAGAGAAAGCAGGAGAAGAGGCAGATGCAGAGGAGAAGAGAAAAAAAGGATATGTTGTCTTTGAGAAAATTAGAGCTTCTGTGAATAACTACAGTGCACCACATTCTTTATCATGATGCGTGGGTGAGGTGCCAGGGGATTAGAGAGAGTGTGTGGCAGAGAGATAGATGAAAAGGAGAGACCCAGCCTCCAACGAATCCAGCAGCAGAGAGGAGATTGACAGTCGGGTTCATGTGTGATTCACCCCTTTATCAGCACGCAGTCACAGCCTCATTAGACCAACAACAGCAGGTGTATTTCATGCTCTTACTTAAAACGCTTCAGATCTGAGAGTGCTTAATAACTTGTGGACTACACATACTGACTTAAAACAAAGAAATACTGAACATGAATCACCTCAAAGCATGTTAGCAGTAGTATACGTGGCCGCTTTAAGGTAATTACACTTTTTATTTACAGTTCTGCAGTTAATAAGTCTGTATGTGCGATTGTTTTGACAAAAGAATAAAACAAAGGCTGTCATTCTGTGACGGCCTAGCCAATGTCATGAATCATACTGCTTGCTAAAATCACTCATTAGTAACCTGGAAGGGAAGCATTTATATCATTATTGTTGATGTGCCCTGTGGGAATAGATATGCATAACACGTTTTCTTTCTCTCTATTATGGTGTAAACAACTTTATATAATTTAACCCACCACCAACATGTTACTTAACGCATAGTTATTTTCTCTCTTTCTTTCCTTTTTCCAAACACAACACATGCACTATTGCTGTCACACATACGCACACACCAATGCACAGACAATTCACTGCACAAGTGTCTCTGATGCTAGCTAACACCTTGTCTCTCTCTCTTTGCCTCGCTCTGTCATCCTTCCTTGCAGCCATGAAGTCGGACCGCAAGCGTCTGAAGGCGGAGAAAGCAGACCTGGTGAACCAGATGCAGCAGCTTTATGCCACACTGGAGAGCCGGGAGGAGCAGCTCCGCGACTTCATACGCAACTATGAGCAGCACAGAAAAGTATGGCACCCATGTTCTGACCAACACAGTCACACGCAAGTGCATGCACAAAAAAAAGATCCATAGAAAGTAAGAAAAATCTCTTGTAGCTTGTGTTGGTTGGATGTACAATACATGGACCAATCTACCCAAGTGTACAAACAATCAAATTGTGGCACTCTCTGCATATATGACTTTGGTGACTGTGAGGGTGTTAACATGACTATCAATGAGAAGTTTCTCTTGGAGTTAGATTAGATTAGATGTTCAGGTATGTGTATTGCTGTTGTATTTTATGTTGTCATTCACAAGCATAGTCAGCAACAGAACATGTAGCATCTGTTACATATACAACAATCTTAAGAAAGCTGTGATACCTGTCAGTCAATCTGCCTTTGCTTGACTGACAAAAGCCTTAATGACATCTCAGAATGATTTGAAATTTGGTTCAGTGCTATTATTTAGCAAGTTTGCCTCGCTCAGTTAATTTTTGAAGGTATGCTTGATATGTGAACCAATCCATCAGGATCTCTGTGTCTACTAGGAGAGCGAAGATGCGGTGAAGGCGCTGGCCAAAGAGAAGGACCTGCTGGAGAGAGAGAAGTGGGACCTGCGGCGGCAGACCAAGGAAGCCACAGAGCACACGGGGATGCTGCGCTCCCAGCTCGACCTCAAGGAGAACCGCATCAAGGAGCTGGAGGCTGAACTGGCCATGGTGAGACAGAAAGACAGACAGAAAGACAGACAGTGGGGGTGGGGGGTAACTACGCTGACAGGCGGACAGGCAGGCAGGCAGGCGGAGAGGCAGACTCTCTCTTTAATGCCTTTTTAAAAACATGTAAATTGATGTAAGTTGATTTTTGTATCCATCTTTTTTTAATATAGCTACTAATTAAAAAGCCAGAATATGGGAAAGAAAGAAGGACACTATATGCATATTAAACTGAAGTACAGTTATCGAGGCTCAGACACATATGCACAGGGAAAAGAAGATATTTTCAACAAACAATAGCAGGTCATGTAAGTTTCATTACTGTTTCATGGGTGTACAGTACGCTGTCTGTCACTGCACTATTTTGGATATACTGCATATAGCCTTTGAATGTACAGTATAGCTATCCCTCATGTCTCCAACCCCCTCCACCAGATGAGTAACTGTGTCAATCAGAGAATGGAGTTCCGGGTGTTTGAGCGGGTTGCAGAAAGGGACTACTCTCCTAGGGTCATGGCGGTAAGATGGGCCCCGAGCTTTTTAAATTTTGACCTTTCTTGATCCTCCCGCACCCTGGAAATCTCTCCTACATGTGACCTAATTGTCGTTTTGGAAAGCCCCTCCTCAGATGCACGTTTTTTGACTAACCCCTCAGCCGACCCTGAATGATCCCAGTGATCCTAACATAAGTGATCCCACGGAATTCCAGCCCTGATTGATCTGAATGTGTTTTAGGTCTAATTAAGCGAAGAAAATGCCTGGGGAGAAATATACAACAATATTCTAGCAACTAATGATTACTGCAAAGGTGTGTGATTGTATTCTGTTTTGCATGTGAAAGACTATGATTGATAATCGTTTGACCGTTGGTAGGTAGAGATGATTGCAACGAAGCTGATTGTGTGTTGATTTGCAGCCTGCCGTCGCTTGGCATGATGATAAGATTCGCACAATGATTTCAAGCATTTGTGAAACACCGACATGTCAAGGCTAATCAGAAAACATTCACACAAACGAAACGAAAACTTTTGACAGGCACAAAATACACAGGCACAAACACATATCCCAAGGCTCCAGCAGTTTATTGTTGTTCCTGCTGAAATATGGTGAATTGTGCTTAGTGTCAAGGCTCTACAGAGCAGATGTATTCATTAAATTATAGGAAAGCTTCATTATTTCCACCTTGCCATTCCTGTAAGTACCACCCCCAAAAGGAAGCATACAGCAAACGCCTCCTCCAGATATTCTGTCCTTTTTTTCCCCTCCGTGCTCTCAGGAGTGGTAACGAGATTTCACACAACAAAAGACCAACATGAATACAACTGCATTTTTCATGAGACAACAACACCATGAGGAGCCCTGGGGAGAAAATTCTTGTGTCTGCATGCACTCAGATACTTGTAGTATGATTCTGATACATAACTCGACATGTATATGTGCACACACATATGATGTATGCATAGATACGAGTGGAATCAAAACTCAACTCAAAAACAACCCTGAAACTGCATAAAAGTGTAACATTTCTCTTCAGGATTGTTGCTTTTTCTGACTGACTGCATCTGTCTGTCTACCTTCTTAAGGCCAAACAGTCACTAGCCACCCTGACCAAGGACGTGCCCAAGCGTCACTCTCTGGCCATGCCCACGGAAACGGTTGTCAATGGCAACAACCAGGAGTGGGTGATGCAGGCTGACCTCCCCCTGACTGCTGCCATCAGGCAGAGTCAGCAGACCCTCTATGTCCACGCGGGGCATCCCACTGACAGACAAGGTAGGCGAACATGACCGTAACACCCTCATCCTGTACACGAACTGCCTCACACAAGGTGGTTTTACAGTCATTTACCCTCTGCATGTTCATGTGAACCTGCTTCACACACATTCACTCCTGCCATCTGCTCAGTATGACCACATTGTTGGCCACTGATGATGCTCCGGTCGTGACATTTCATGCGCTTTATGTAGCTGTTACAGTGAACATATTTTTGGCTTTACGGCTCCCATTTGTCTTTGCTGCACAGAAATGTTTCCTTAGAGAATGGTGGCAGCTGAGGATCAGTTGGGTGTCAAGGACTGTTTTGTTCTGGTTAAATGTATTTTTACAAAAAATTAGATGTAAATGAATTCATACATTTTGTCTGTGATGTTGGAGTAACCTGACCGAGCTTCTAAGGAAAACGTCTTTTTTTTTTTCAAAGTTACTGTCTACATTTTTCAGCCTTTTTCACCTGGCTGTAATTCATTTTTGGCCCCTATTTCTACTTTCCCGGCCCCTCATAACATTTGCTATTGTACGTTCAGCATTTACATGACTTGCAGATATACACCACAGACGGAGGAGGAGAAGCAACATTCTCTATCACTGCTTAGAGTACGTGAGCCATGGCTTTAGACATTTGCAGGTGAAATGCATCGCAAACTGCAAGCCGAAGCATCAACCATCATTGAAATTCCCATTTGAAATTCAAAACACAGTCAACACGCAGCCTTTCTTTGCAAAGCTCAGCCACTCTGACTTTTGGGACTCTTGTGACTGGAAAATAAAACTGTGTCCTTTCTTTTCCTGTGTTGCATTGCAGCAATGCAGCTAGCCAATCATGGCTCATCCTGATATAAAACGGGGAGTAGTTTTCAGAAGTGCAAATGCGAATGATAAATAATACATTTTGCAGTGGGCATCAAGCAGGACCACAGCAACAGGTGCAACCACAATCCGAGGGAACCTGTGAGACGAGAAAGCACAAAAACTCAGTACAGATAGAGAGGAGAAGAGAGGAGCT
Source organism: Dicentrarchus labrax (assembly GCF_905237075.1). Classification (NCBI taxonomy): domain Eukaryota; kingdom Metazoa; phylum Chordata; class Actinopteri; family Moronidae; genus Dicentrarchus; species Dicentrarchus labrax. Next base: position 18,858,823 of record NW_026136715.1, read on the forward strand.
CAGTGCATCATGGGAAGTTCCTCAGCAGTCTAGGCCGGTAGCAGCATAACTAAGGGATGGTTCAGGACTCACCTGAGCTGAGTAGATCCTGTTCTACTTTTGGAGACTATACAAACCTGTATTAGCTCTGAATTCTGGGAACACAGTGTTGTAGTGGAGTAGTAGGGTACTATGAGCTCTATGAGCTAATGGTGCCTGACCATGAAGAGCTTTGTAGGTAAGGAGTATTTTAGATTCTATTCTGAATTTTACAGGGAGCCAGTGCTGTTATCCAGGCTGTCAGACTGAGACGTTCCTCCAAAACTTCCAAAACCATAAGAGTAAACATATCTAAACTTAGTAGCAACAACTGGACTAGTGGCACCTCCCAGCCTAAAAAAAAAGTTCTATACAAATTACTCTTGCTTCCACTAAAGTAGGAGTTCATCTCAGTCCTCCTAGAGGCTGTTTTAAAGGGCAGCCACAGGTTCAAACGGGTTGCTGACTAATTGGGGACGTCTGGAGGAAGAAGCAGAAAAAGACAAAAAAACAAGGAAAGTGTGTGAACAGTCACGAACCCCCAAATTGCCATGCATTTGGCTGTACTATATGTATCAGTCTCACTGGTACATACACACACACACACACACACACACACACACACACACTCGCTCAACCTCTGTGAAGCTGTTTTCACTGTTGCTTAGCAACTGCAGATGATTGCAAATAATTCCAGGCTTTTGAAATATATTTTTATTTAAGGGTGTTGTGGCATTGTGTCCCTGTTCACTACTTTCGCTGCCCAAACACACACCCCAAAGAAAACAAGCCTTTTTTCTCTTTTCCCTCTCGTCCCGTTTAGTGGCTGCCGTGCGGGTGAGCCCATGCCACTCGCGTCAGCCCTCCATCATCTCTGACGCCTCTGCAGTCGAGGGAGACCGGTCATCCACACCCAGCGACATCAACTCGCCACGCCATCGGACTCACTCCCTCTGCAATGTAAGCGCTGCCCACCACTGCACCCTCCAAAGTAATCACCTCCTTTGTAGTAACTGCCGACTGTCCTGCTCCCTGGCCGTTGCCGTTTTCCTTCCGCCATCGTTCTGGCTGAATTCATGTTTGCCCCACGCAGCCTGTCGTGTACTCACTCTGCAGCTGTGACTTGAATTTATGTGAAAAACCAGTTGTGTTTGTTGAATAAGTGCATGTCTGCCAGCATGTCAAGTGTCATTTCCCTTCTGTGTTGTGATCTTTATCTATCCTGGTCTTTATCGCCCACTCTGCACCCCTTCGCTGACTTCTCTGCTCTTGCATCTCTCTGTTCCTTTGCCCATCTCTTCATCTTCTTCTTCCCTCTGCTCTCCCTTTCTCTTTCTTCCTCCAGTCCCTAGAAGATCTGGAGGAGGCGAAGCGTAAGAAGAAGAAAGAGAAGATGGGGCTGGGCTCTCTGTCGCGTGTCTTCGCCCGGGGAAAGCAGCGCAAATCCCTCGACCCCGGTTTGTTTGATGGTACTTCAACGCCTGATTATTACATAGAGGAAGATGCAGACTGGTAAAAAAGCACACATGTCCGAGCGAGCCACCCGGAGAGCCTCTGTGGCAATTATCAGAAGACAGCATTGTGTTAAAACGCGAGCGTGAGAGGATGGGCGTGCGTTTGATGTCAGTGTGTACAGCTATAACAATGTGTGTGCTTGTGCAGTCTCACATGCATGCATACTTGCGTGTGTATGCGTGTGAGAGTGTGTGCATGCGTGTGTCGTCCATGGTCAGAGGCCATGTCAGAAGCCGGAGGCGTTTCTTGCTTCGCTGAAGTGTAAACCTTAACGAGCAAATTGCACCTGTATGTATGTACAGTCCTGTAAATAGAGTGGACAGTGTGACACAGCGACCATGTGGATATGTTCTATTGTATCTGCCCTCCAAAACGGCTGTGTTATTGGATCTTTTAATTGTTCTTTACATTTTGACTTTTTGTTTTCACTCAACTGGAAACTTGAAGGACTGCTGTACTTGTAAATAACAACAGTTGATGTGCACTTTGTGCGTGTAAATGTCTCCTTGTCCTGAATGCCTTTTGTTATTTTTGACATGTACTCCCCTCCCCTCACTACCTTTTAACTTAAACTCCTCCCTGTTTATTGTCCTGCTTGGTCCATCCCCCTCCTTCCACACTGCCATGATGAGAACAGTTTCCTGTCGGCAACATGCAGACTCCTCAAATCCACCTCCAATTTGGTTGTTCAACACATCCCTCAATCCGCCAAGAAAACTGTGCACTCCTTGATGTTTTGCTCAAATGAGCCTTCAAAGACACTGCTAAGCGAGGAACGAACTTTCTATGCAGAACAGTTTGTTCCACGGCATCATGAAGCCAAACAGGAAATATAAGAAACGTGTTTTCTATCTGTTAAGATAGAAGGTACATGCCTGAGGTACATGTGTGACATGCATGCACATAGTCCCAGTCCCTAAATGCATGTTGAATAAAACCCTACTAAACAGAAATGTCTTTCTCTGGGTATGTTGTTGAGGAGGTGATAAACTGTCTGTAAAAAAAAAAAAAAAAAGAGAGGTCAGTTACTGATTTCATGGTGTTTATTCATGATTTCCTCCATTTCAAATGAAGTTATTAGATTTGTTATTCAGAAAACATTATGATTAATGTTCAAGAGATTAACACCCCAAAGCAAACATAGAGCGGTTTAATCTGCACCTACAAGGCTCTTGTATGCAAAAATACTTTTGAAATATTAAAGGTCCGCAAAGTCAACAGTAACAAAGAAAACCCATCGCTAAATTTTTTAAATTATTAAATAATTATTAAATTTATTCATGAGGCTTTCTACCGTTTTCCCTCTGTATGATCTTACAGTAGCTTGTAGCTATACAGTTTTATTAATACTTTTGGGAGTAGAATTATTCTGGGAAAAGTTGGTCTAAAAAAAGAAAGCTAGTATCCCAAAATAAGTGGTAGCTTAAACATCAATTATACTAACATAGTAGATATCAGGCGGATGGATATTTTACCAGAAAATCAGAGCTTCAATTCAGAGGCCCGAGCATGGAGCAGGCGTTAAATGAACTGTTATAACAATAACGAGTGCCAACCCTGGAGGTTAAAAATCAGACTTAAGCAGGCTAATCAAACTGAAGCAAATGCATACCTTCTCCCATGACCCTGTGAACTTGCCAAAAAAAATCAGATGCAGAGTTCAGGCCATTGCTGAAAAAGGCAATTAAGTGTGTGCCAAAGGTTAATAGCATTTCTTCAAGCAAAAGAATGACTACAGACATTGGATTATTTTCATCCTTTCATTGGATTGAGCCGGAGTCTGCACTGCCACCCCCAGGAAATCTTTTCTCTCCCTGATATTAAACTAACACTGGGTATTTGTCTCATCTGAAACACTATAGAGTCACAGATTACATTGGAGCTGTATTTAACCACAGAGCTTGTCAAAAGGGGCGTCCATGTAAGCAGCAGTGAGGGGATTATCATTTAACCCTTAGCTCAACCCACATTTGGGCTCGCAGATTTTGGATGTAGAGGTGAATCATTAAGGTAATTCAAACATAAGTCACCATGTATTAAATTGTATGTATAAGAACTACAGCTCAATCAGTTTATTTCATTAAACATTTAATGAAATGTATGAAAATCCAGGCTATTTTTTATTTTTTTCATTTAACTAACCATTATGACCCTCTGCTGATGGGGGTAAAAAAAACATATCAAATGAAAAACATTGTATGATTATTATGTTTTGAGCCACGGTCTCTCTGTTGTTGTTTTTTATTTTCCTCAAATATTTTACTTTTTTGTAAATGAGATAACATTACAGAAATAAAAAATAATATTATTAAAGAGTTTTATTTAAAGTCAAAGATGTAGGCCTCAGTGGAGGACTTCTATTGTGAGGTCCTGAGATGTTTAGAAGTGGACAGTAGCGAACCTTTAAAGGCATGGCAACAAAATTACGCTTAAAAGAACTTAATGAGAAAAATAAGATTATTTTAAAATAAAATAAATAACGTTGAATTTCCACGTGGCTGTCCTCTCTTTCCCTGTGTTAATGTTTGTGTGTGTTTGTGTTCATTTGTTGTGGTATGGCTCTAATCCTGATCCTGGTCCCTTTATGCTGGGGGGGCTGCCATCTTTAACATATGTGTTAGCCTCCCTCAGTCCTGCAAGTCCATCTGTGAGAGGACTGCATCCCAAAAGCTTCCAAATGGCCTCCTTTCCTCTCTTTCCCAATTTGAACTCCATATACACACCGAAGAGCATTTTCTCCTCTTCTTTCCTGTGATACCGCAATCAATAATCATCACGAAAATATAGAGGCGAGGGGAAAGGAAGCCATGTCGGATTGTCGGAACAGAACTCATATGTGTCAGCACATGGTGTCAATAATTGTTCTGCTTTGATTTGAACCCCTGACCTCTAACACTGACCCCTTTTGTCTGACCTCCTCTGGACTCTCAACACAGTGAAGTGACCCAAGAAGTAATCAATCAGACTCAGTGAGACCAAGGTACACCAGTCCCAATTGCTTTTAGATATTAGCTCTGTTGGGTTGCAAGCTGTGTTTGCAGATGCCTTCTAACACATCACAAAATGACCTTGGGATTAAGCACTTCTTCAAGTTGAATCTAATTCTGATGCAAAAATTGAGTGCCATAGTGTATATACTGTATATATGCATACATATATATATGCTTCTGGGGCAAAAGCAAATGTTTTTTCCTGTGTACTGAACTGATATTATTATGACATTCTGATATTATAGACTTCACAAAACTTCACAGTGGCCGCTTAAATTTAACATCCGACATTATGGGAAACGTACTTATTTGCTGTCTCGTCAAGAGTTGATACCACTTTCATGTCTGCAAGCTACAGCCAGCTGCCGGTTAGCTTAGCATAGACTGCGAAGCAGACTGGCTGTAACTTCATTTTTACTGTACAGACATCAGAGGCATCAGTCTTCTCATCTAGCTCTTGGCAAGAAAGCAAATAAGCATGTTCCCAAGGATGTAAAACCTATTCTTTTATCTACCTTTAAATAGAATTCAAGCTGCTTCGATTCGCTAAGCGCAAAGGCTAAAAACAGACTGGCTGTAGCTTCAAATTCATCATACAGACATCCAAGCAGCATCGATCTTCTCATCCCTCTGCAAGAAAGCAAATAAGCGCATTTCCCAACATATTGATCTATTCCTTTAAGCCAGTTTACTCTCCAGATACAGTGTACTAGGGACAGCACTGGCTAGCCACCTATGGTGTAATCATATTTCTTGAATTGTGAACGTATGTCCATCTAGGCTCTTGACATTCAGCTGTAACATTTTAAACATGGTAAATCTGGAAAATGTCACATTTCTGACAAATGTATGATGTGCGTCTTGGTCCAGAACACTACCTGCTGCATCCAAAACACTGCAGTAGTGGCAGTGACATCCATTACACTGGCTATTGACGGGCATGTTTAACGATCGACTGCTTAAGCAAAACAGTCTTCTGTGTCTTATGTGAAGTGTACGTATGACTTATGTCTACATACAAAATGATTAGTAAGCCATCGCAGTGTTTACAGAAACACTCATGGCCTCAGATTAAAGACACAAAAACTATTTACAGTAATCGGCTACATAGCCGTCGGATGATCTTCTGGCCCACTCTGCTTTCAGTGGGTTTTAAAAAGGCATAAGAGGGTCAACCCCACAGGAGGACCTACCTGTCAGGTCACAGAGGCTCCAGTCTCCAACAGTTTGGCCTTCAGCTGGATGTCAGACAGTCAATTCTGCAGTACTTAATGTGACATACCTTTGTTAGGACTCTCTCCGGAGTGAAGAACAGACCTTGTATCTGGACAAGAGTGCATTTCTGTCCATAGAGCAGATTTATTCAGCTTAATATGAATTGCTCTCAGAGGAGCTCTTGGAAGTGCACCTTCAGTTTATGCATTGCTCTTAGACGGGCTCATAAAAGCTTCCAGCTTGAGATGAATTGCTGAAGTCGAGTTTAATAAGAATCAGTTTATTTGGTACCTATAATCATTCAGTCGTGAATCTCTTTTTGAGTAAACACAGTTGTACAGTAAAGCCTGCCAGAAAGTAAGGTTTCCATTTGCTGTCTCTGCTTGGAACAAGGACACACAAACAGACAGAACCACAGATGAAACAAAGAACCTGTTGACAAGCAAAATTTCAAACTGAATGATTCAGATAGAAAACATCATTCAATTTCACATCTTTATTTTTCCACTGGAATAACAATAACAAAATTGATGTTTTGGCGAGTAAAGCATCCGACAAGTAGAGCAAAGACTGCATCCTTTATGACTGAACTCTCTGTGGTTTTTGTCCAAGACTCATTAGCATCCCAGGAATCCTTGCAGTTTTAGCCTTGATGACAGTCAGCGGGAGAGCCACAGAGTACTGCTATATTCTGAGGACTGCACCAAGATCAGTGCAGTATTTGTGCTGATGTAGAGGTTTTCCAGAAAGGGTTAGAGGTGACAGGTGACTTTGAGGTATGTCATTTTTGGTATCAAATAGGAAAAAAATAAGTGATGCTGCACAGGCACAACTATTTGTCAGTGAAAAACAAAACATTAAAAAGAGACCTCACACCTCAGGTGGATAATCGTTTTCCACACACACATATGTGTCATGAGCAAACAGAGCAATAATACTATGTTCAATATTAAAAGCAATATATGATGCTTTACCAACTGCTGAGCACTAAAACTGGTACTATGTTTCCACCTGCTGGTAAATACAGAGAAATGTCTCTCAGTGAAACTAAATGAACTGTGGTATTGGCCAATATTTTCTTGGCCTGATTCCTCCAGACATTGAAATCTGACAAAGAAAAATGTAAACAGGAAACATTTGGCCCAATCTTGTAACAAAACAGGTAAGCAATGCAAGACTATAGGGGATAATCTATGGAGCATTTAAAAATAAAAGTAAATTATGATATTGTGTGGCAGATTTCCTGTGACAATAATGCATCAAAATATGAGTATTTTCGTTTCCATCAAGCTGTTGCTGCAGGCTAATTTAGACAGATGAGTCATGTTAATTCTACAGCTTAAACAGCTGTCCATGTAATGGACTTCTTAAGTGAGGAGCTTGTTTTTAAAAGCGGCAACTTTGTTTACAGCATCCCTGGCAAGCGCATGGCTTGTTGACATGCAGCCAAAAGCTTAGGATGTTGTTAAAAGCATGTTTGTTTAGAAGATATTACTCACCATCTAGTTACGTTCTTTCCACTGGGCTGATTTTCTGTTCAACTCATTTGAATTTGTTACAGTACGTTGAAATTAACATTTTGTTTTGTCATTGCTCACTATACCCACAACCACCTCTGCCTTCACTCACACCCTCAACTACATCACCCACATGTCTCCCCCTCACCCACTCACCCAGACTCGGACAGCCTCTCCAGCCCCACCCGCCACAGCCTTAGCCTGTCAGATGGGTCGGAGGACCAGCTGGACCGCCTCCAGCAGGTGGAGCTGGCCAGGACGACCCCCATGTCCCAGTGGAGGGCGGGCACTGTGCAGGCCTGGCTGGAAGTTGTCATGGCGATGCCCATGTACATCCGCACCTGCTCAGAAAACGTCAAGAGTGGAAAGGTAGAATGAAATTTCTCACATGAAGTGGACTCACTCTGTATTTTACATACATAATTACAGGCTGCAGTAAATTGTACCAGGCTACTTTGATATTTTGCAGGTTTTACTTGGACTAACAGATGAAGACCTGGAGCTGGGTTTAGGTGTCAGCAGCTTAATGCATCGCCGGAAACTCCGCCTAGCCATTGAGGATTACAGAGATGCTGAGAACGGTAGAGGGTGAGGAAGGGAAACAGAATTCTTGTATAAACTGTACATTATGTGGTAGTGCAAGAGGGCCATCTGTTGGTGATATACGGTTACAACATTCACAACATGTAGTCCGGGATCATCCCATTATTCTCTGGAGTCATAATATTGACTTTAAATACAAATGTTTAGACATGAAGCTTCCGTCTCACTGTCTGTACAACTGTTACAACCTCCAACAGAAGCAGGTTAGTCTCACTTCCATATGAATGTGTCTTTTTAGTCATCTGTCCACAGTATGGCCTGCCTTTATGAACAACAATTTTAAATAGATTAAAGGGTCAGTTCCACCTCACTTACAAAGAAAACCTATTGTGTCCAGGTTTTTTGTTATGCGTCCTCAAAGAATTGGATTACACAACATTCAATGGCAATATACCTTTCCAGAATCACTCTCCCTTACACCACCACAATACCTTAACTATGAGGAAATGAAATTTAAGTTTTGCATTTCCTGTAATATTTTTGTTTCAATATCATTAATGTTCCTATTACACGTGTGGCATGGTTTCTGAGTCATTAGCACTCACAGCAAGAAGGTCCAGGGTTCAATTTCTGAATGGGGGAGTTTGCATGTTATCCCCATGTTTGGTCCTTAAGTGTCACACAGGGGCTGTCCACTGCTCCTAGAACAGTTACAATTTGGATCTGATGAGGGTGTTGGTGTAAAGATTAATGATCACCAAGTTATTACAGTTCATCTTGAAAGAAACATCTGTACCAAATTTGATACAATCCATCCAATAATTGTCAAGACCTTTCTATCCAAACCACACATCTTAACCTCATGGTGGTGTTTGAGCAAAAGTCAGAGGAATCAAGGGTGAGTCCTTGCTGCAGTGTCAGTGAGTTGGAAGCTGACCTGTGGCCCTTGACTGCGTGTCACTCCCTCCCCCTCCCCTTTTCTATCTATCTTGAGCTGTCCTATCAATAAAGGCCCAAAAAATACATTAATCCTCTGGGAACCTTGAATGTATGTGTGAAATATCATGGCAAGTCTTCTAATAGCTGTTGAGATATTTAAGTCTGGATCGACCGACAGACATTGCAATCCATAAATCCACACCACTGTTATATCTTCATGTATGGATACCACAAAATGTAAGTATGTTTCTATATGTGAAGTGAAGTGACCCTTTAAGAAACTGTTTGTCTGTAGGCTGTCCAAGGCTGCAGATATGGACCACCACTGGGTGGCCAAGGCCTGGTTAAGCGACGTGGGTTTGCCTCAATACTCCCAAGCCTTTCACAACCACTTGGTGGACGGGCGCATGCTGAACTCCCTGACACGTCGTGACCTTGAACGTCACCTCAACATCACCAAGAAGTTCCACCAGGTCAGCTTGCTGCTGGGCATCGAACTGCTGCACTTACTCAGTTTCGACAAGGAGGTACGTAAGTCCACAGTGTGTCCACAAGCAGAGGATAACAGTGAATTTACTTGGTTGTGCTCTAGTGGCGGGTGATCCGTTGAGTAAAAGCTGTTTGTGAAAATGGTTTCCAGGCACTGCAGGCTCGCCGGATACAGTGTGAGCACCAGAACGTGGATCCATTGGTATGGACCTCTCATCGGGTCATCAAATGGATCAGAGATATTGACCTGAAGGTGGGGACATAGAGAAAGACTGAACACATGTAAAACACTCACTATGTATATATATTGTCTTTTTAAACTCACATTCTAAAAGAAAAAGCTGAAGCTGACAAATTTTCAAGCAAAACATGCCCAGCAGTCATTGCAACCAAACAAATATTTTAATAAAATATTAATAATCAGGAGATACTAATGTATTGAGCATTAGAACGACACTATCACTTGGCATTGTGGGTAATCTGGGCTCTTGCGTTTACTCAGCGCTCCCTATCTCCACAGAGTGATAGAAGGCCTTTGTTATTGTACTTCTAAGCTGCTACTAGTTGATTACAAAGCCTTTCAGATTCCAGCCTCTGTGGTGTAATATGAATCTCCCCAGTCAACATTGTCTACTGTCTTGGCATAAGAACACATGTTTCCATTATGAAGCATGACCACATTCAGAGTGCGCAGAGATAAGGCCGTCTGGACTGACTTCCTGTTAATATCCTTGGGGTGTGTGAATTTATACTGACATCAGCAAATAAAATCAATATATTCTTTTTTCCAGGAGCACATTTGACATATTTTTTGTGAGACTCTTGATATCAGTGCCTTTTCATTTAACCAGTAATGGCAACGGTATTACATCAGAGAATTCTAGATTTGATGCTATGAATGAAACAAGTAACTTTTTTCCGCCCACCTGTCCAGGAGTTTGCAGAAAATCTTCTAAATAGTGGAGTTCACGGTGCTGTCATGGTACTTGACCCCACTTTTAACATTGACGCCATGGCAACAGCGCTGGGGATCCCCAACAACAAGCATATGGTCCGCCGACACCTTGTTGAGGAGATGAAAACCCTGATTGGCTCGGCCAGGTGAGAGGAGACACGACACCAAGACAGACCCTACTGTCGATCTTGGATAACATAAACTGTGTTTGTCTGTAGATTTTGTACAAAGAAGTATTCTAGTGTCTTCGCAGTTGTCCCCAACACTCTCCTCCTCCCCATCTTCCCTGCAGGGCGGATGCCAAGCAGGACTATGAGCGTCTGGGCCTAGGAACACCACCAACCCTCCTTCGCCAGAACTCCCTGGGCAGACCACCCAGCTCTACCGGCCGGCACACTGATGACGAAGGCTCGCTGAGAAGGAGAGCTGTCAAGGTGGGTATAAAGTTACTGCAATAGAAACTTTCATGAGTCATTTCACTTGGTTTTTTCTTTTTTTAAGAATCCAAATCAAGCTTGGTCACTTTTACTCAGAATAAATACTCAGAAACACATTAAAAAATATTAGAAGAATACAATACAGATTTGACACAGCAGCAGTACAACATTAAAGGTGCACACGAGACAACCTGTATGGCAGCAGGCTGACAACGTATAAGAACAAAACTTAAACTAGGCTTACACAGAGAATATTCCCCCCATGAAAATAAACAATGTAAAAAAAAAAGCCTTGTGTCAGTGTATTTGTGTTTCTGTTCTAGCCTCCAACAGGGTTCAGCCCCAAAGCCCGCAGTGGGCGGGATTTGAGCTGCCATAGCAGCTATGGCTCCCTGCCACGGGAAGTTCGAGACCAGACTCCGCCCAGAACCGAGGGAAGCCCGATCCGTGGTTTCACCAGCATCGAGGTCACCAACGTGTGAGGTCATCAGACATCAGCTTCATCACAGCTAAATCTACATCATGGACATTTGTCTTCCATGTGCACCTGAACATGTTATTTTTTTTTCTAAAGATGAGCCTTTACAGGACAGATTGCACTTTTTAAACGGGACAGGATTCTTTTTTTTCCTGGTTTAAGAAAAACTTTATAAGACGCATTGTGGGCAGGTGCTATTTTAACGTTTTTGAAGGCGCTCATTTCCCTTCCTCAACGCCAGAATCACGAGATGAAGGATTCAAGCTAAATGATCATTTTTCTATTTTTTTGTGTGTAAATGGTTCTTTGTGAACTAGGATGGGACTTGTTTTTGTTGACTAGTTGCTATTAACAGTCTGGTTCTCTGACCGAAATGATATAAAGACTGTAAAATACAGGGTACTTGATGACGAAATGAAAAAAAGTTTCTATGTAAATTGTTCTTGTTTCATCCAGTTCTGCTGTTCGTGAAGCCTTGTCAGTGTAGCTGAGGACAATGAACAAAAAAAAAGACTAATTGAATTTAAAATTCTAGAGTTTATGTTTGACAGTCATTTTCCATCTTGCACATTTACACAGTTGTGTCTAAACAGATGTAGCACTCTCTTCTGATGTTTTATACTGTGCAGTAAACATGGAAAACTATTTGAACAATGGCAGCAGAAGATGACTGCTGAGCTGTATGTCCATGGGCTGGTGGCTGAAAGGTGTGAGGATGCATATATATGAAAATAAAAGAGTTTCTTTTAATGAAATAAAGATGACATCCCATATTTGGTAGTCCTGTTGTGCCAATCTTCAGCAGAAGGTTCAATAAAAATCAATTAAAAAAGAATCTGAAACTATAGAGGGAAGTTTTGGGATTAGATTCAAATGCACATTAAACAAAACAAAAATTAAGCCCAATCCTACAATGAGTAAATTACTAAATGTAATGTTAAAGGGATTGCTCACAATTACAAACTTTCAGAAAATTATCAGCCAACTCTGAAACTGTATTTTAGCCTCTTTTAATTCATTGTTTTGGTTTTACGGATGCAAATTGACCTTACTGTTCAGTGCTACAGATCTCAACAAACAAAAAAAAAAACTACTGTACGTTACATTCCTACATCAAGCACCTCAGGAGTTGATGGAGGGGGGAGCTATAAGGAGGAGGAATATTTTACAAAAATGTATCAGGCCACCAAAAACACCAAATGAAAACTAATGTTGCACTGCCTCTGCTGGATGTTTAAATGGGCAACTGTTTGCCAAATGGTGTAAAACAGCAACTTTATAAGGTGGTAATATTTAAGGGTTCTGTGTCTGTCAACTTTAAAGATCAACATTCAACAACTGCCTAGTTTGCGTGAAGGAAGTTGATTGGTCAGATTTGTGGTTGTGTAGGAAATTTATGAATGAGAGGAGCTTTGACAGTGTGAGAAAGAGGAAATGATGGAGATGCTGGATGGTTCACTACCTCCACTGTAATGCAATCGGGGTCCATACTAAACACAGATCACCTTTGTGTGCTACTGACTCTGTTCAGGTGACTGATTTCTCAACAGTATTTTGGTGAGTCACTCCAGTTCCTCCTTTCTTTGCTCTGTGTTGGACTTGTTACCTCAAGCATCTGTTTAGTTCTCTACGCAATACAACATGGTGCAACTTCCTCCTCTTACTCACGGTGGCTGAGCCTTTGGGGCAAGATAAGGATGATACAGCACCACATGAGACAGCTACTGTATGGCTAGCAATGCTGCCTCTCTTAAATTAATTACCCTTCTGGTAATCCACCCACAGCTGGGAAAAATATAACAAATGTACTCTGGGATATCAGAGGTATGACATGGGAAGGCGTGTCAGGTGAAGTTCCACCTGAGAAATGAACTGAACTACTTGTTAGGGAAACATTCAGTTGGGAAATGTAATAACATTCTCGTATAGCAGCAATAAAACCAAGATCAATAATTACACATTAGTGGATGTGACTGAGTTTACAAGTTGGATTACAACGGCAAAATCAAGATTAAAATCATTATTTTATTTGATTTATGTATGGTTTTATTTGAAATAAATATACACTGCACAGAACACTGATTAAATAATCTGATAATGCCACATTTCATAGCAAGTTAAGGTTACGAGGCTGCTGACATATCACTTAATTTGATTACAGGCTCACAGTGATAGGAGATCAAGCCAGACTTCCAGATGTAATCAAGACTTGTTCACAGTAGTTCTCTGTCTATCCTCTGTGTGTGTGTGTGTGGGGGGGAAGAGTATGTGTATGGTAAATGGAGGAACCAGACAAGAGCTTAGGAGGAAGAAAACCTCCCCAGAGATCTGGGCCTCATTGTAGAACATTTTCCTAAATGCTTGTCCTACCCTAATTTAACTTATAAAGATGGAGAGTAAATCCTATCTTCCTATTACAGGAGTGATTTCGTAAACTCATGGCTGTGTCCTATCTATCCTATTTTAGCTTTGATGAGTTGGGACGTAGCACAAAAGCATGTTGGTCAATTCAAAATTGTCTTGGCAGTCAAGATATACCATTAATACACAGTCTTGGAAAATTAAAGTGTCATATAGTTTGAGTTGCCTTTCAGTCATTATATTCTGGTGTTCACGTTGTTCCCCATCTTCACTGTCATTGCCATACAGGTCTAACAACAGTGGTGCTGCCATACATGCACCATGTCTCCTCGAAACTGCATTCCAAAATTGTTCTCATAATTACATTGTGGTAACAACCATGATTATGTTCAGATACAACATAGTTATTTTGAATTTAAGGCAGGGTCTATGCCATCCTTACTGAGGAAATTATTTGGTTAGGACAGTTCTGTGATAGCTCAATTCCAATCCTAAGATAATATATGTTTTTTTCTTCAATACAGTTAGGAAACTGTTTCTGTAATGCCAAAAATCCTAAATGTCACCCTAACCTAAGATATGATAGGATTTCATATTTAGGAAATTTCCGTAATGAGGCGCCCAGAACAACAGGGTTGCCCCACTTAAAAGGAACAATACAGTTGGGACTGGTTTTGTCATTAATGTAAACCAGCCCAGTCCTCGTTCAGCAGGCCGCTACAGATGAAGACACTGGGACAAGGAAGTGGAGCCAAGTGGGGCCTGTTTTCACTGTCTTGAGTAAATACCAGCATGTAAACAAACACAAACACTCTAGCACAAGCACACAAATGTCTGTACTGTGTGTCTAAATGCATTATAGAAGAGCATGTGTGTCATGTGAGTGGCTGCAGCGTCCTCTGGGTTGGTTCTGTCCAAAGGGCTCAAAAGGAGTGACGGTGAGTAGGTGATAAATTTACAAAAAGGAAGTAAAAAATCCAGTGACATAAAACTGACTGACTTGTCCGTGTTTATTGCAGGAGGAAGTATTAAGTAAAGAGTGAGTCAGCGACTTTTAGTCATGGATTTCGATAACAGTATGAGACACAGGGTCTCATATATTTTCATGGGCATCACCGTTTTGAAGCCAGATTTGACTCAAAAGGGGATTTATGCAAATCTAACAGTGGTGAAAACAAAAAAATAGTAAGCAGAGTGAAAGTTACTGATGTCAACAACATAACACACAGTCAACAACACTGTGTTTTCTCAAGATCTCCTCAAACCCTTTCAGTGACCCCTGCTGGCCCTCAGGCCTCACTTCACCGGTTTACAGCAACTGGACTCCTTTCCTGTATTTTATTATAAGAGTGTCAGTCAGAATAAACAGAAGGATCAGTCAGTCTGACTGTAGCTGTCACACATAATTAACACATTGTTTCACTTCTGCTGGGGTTTGTTCCTCTATTAGTTTTGTCCACTACAAAAATATTCCACTCTGGGATTTCCATTCAGTTCATAGCCAAACATTTCCATACAGCACCTCCCCAAAAATTATTTCTCAAGGTCTTTGATGACTAAAACATGTGCCAACATGAAGAACAGTGTCAGATAGAATGTGATAAAGGGTGCCCCAATGAGCGTCACCCTTTGGTTTTTACGGTCATAAGATATGATAAATCTAGACTGTTAAATGTTTCCCGGCAGTTTGCATCGCAGCAGCACCAATAAAGGAACCAGCACAGAGAGAGTACAATGCACTGAAAACCACCCAGCGTGTTTAAAGACGAGCACCAGTTCATATCTCCTGTCTACAGAGCTGGACTCTGGGAAAGCGAGCAGAGCCAACATACCTAAAATATTTCCTCACATACTTTTTTCACAGATCCTCTTGCGACACGCCCGAGACTGAAAGGGTTAATGAAACTGGAAGTGAAGATTTGAGCCCCCTCCCTCTGCTTCTCCCCCCCTCTCTGCTTCTCCCCCCCCTCCCTCTCTCTCTCTCTCTCTCTCTCTCTCTCTCTCTCTCTCTCTCTCTGGGCCCATCCGTTTCAAACAGAGGAAAGTTTCCGACCCTCAAACGCAATTTGTCCCCAGATTCTGCCACACACAAACGAGCTGTCGGCGTCGGCAGTTTGCAAATAAACCCCACACCTCCCATATCTGAGAAGAAGAAGAAGAAGAAGAAGAAGAAGAAGAAGAAGAAAAGGAAGGACGAAGAAGCATTGTCAAACGATGTAAAGGTGAGCGTAAAGCCGACGCAATGCTTCGCTGAAGTATCCCTTTTTTGTGTCGCTGAAATGTTACTAAGAGTTACACAATGGCCGAAGTTTGTAACGGTGTCAGTCCTGGAAAAGTTTTGTTGCGCCGCCTTACGTATCCTGCTGCGGGCAACGTTAGAAACCCGCCCAGCGTTAAAGTAAAACGGACACTGCATGGTAGGTGTGGGCGAGACGAGCAGTACGAGGAGTGAGGCTCAAACGTGAACCCCCAAATATCATGAGCCTGTTCAATGTAACATTTGAGACATTATATATATATAATGTGAGCGAGAAGAGGCGTTTTGTTAACAGCTGGCTGCTGAGTGGCAACTTTTTCCTACAGTGGAGAAACTCTTTCACTTCACACACATGATCTAATTACATGTTGTACAGGGCTTTGTGGAATTAAGGTTTTTTTTTATGAGCAGGAATGTTAATGTCTTACTTGACTGTGAAAACTTGTCCTGTGGCATAAATGCTTTGAGGCTGGACTGTAAACACGCCCACAATATGTGACATCTTCATACAAATGTTACTTTGCACCTCTGGATTGCACAACTGTAAACAGGCTTGTGAGGGGGTGTAGGCCTGTGTGTGTGTGTGTGTGTGTGTGTGTGTGTGTGTGCTGGTTTGTCTGTGTCCAGCTGTCATCATGAGCATAATTCAGTGTCATGCCATACATTCTTCAGGGAGAGGGTATTCCTAAATTGGAGATGGGTTCACCTTCATTAGACTAGCCCCCCTCTCACCCTCAGCAGGTCTAGGCATGTTTGCGGACTACACACTGACACACCTTTGTTGGTGTATTCGAAGATTTATCTGTGGTATGAGTACTTCAGGAAGACATTGAGTTGTCTCAGAGGTTATATATAGATAGTTCATATCTTTCTTTTTTTTCTCTGAGTTTATTTATAGTTCCCGGCAATTCCCTCTTCTACTGACCCAGCAAAGATAAAACAGTTCCAGTGCAGACTGGCCTTGTGATCAATGGCATGTTCTAAGTATGCAGTAAAAGTGCGAGTCTGCTCATTGGACATGCTCACTGCATTTCAGGGAATTGTGTTCCTGTTAATAACCGTTAAATGAATGCTGAACTAATGATGTTTCCTTTGATCTTTGGCTTTGGAGTTACATGAAAGCACATAATGATTAGTGCGATAGATTTAAATGAAGAAAACAAGTTCTGTAGCAAACCTCCATGTACAGCCAAGATATGGTAATATTTCATGAGCTCCTTTGTTTTACAGTGGCCATAGCTGTCCTTATCTACCCTCATAATGTGTTGACATTGGATAACTAGTGACTTTGAAAGTCTGCTGTAAATTTTTACCATGCAACACACCCATTCTTAGAAGCCTACTGCTATTGAAAAAGGGGCTAGGACTCTCATAAAGAGCAAATCTCGGAGCGACAGCCATATGTCCAGTAATACCTGGTGAGAGCCACTTCAGGTACCAGAGTAAAGGGGGATATTTTGTGTCTTTTCAGGGCGAGTGGAAAGTTTTTTTATATGAATTAATTTTTTGTTTTTGTATGCCTTCCTCTCTACAGTTCTTGACCTCACTGGAGCTGCTGTGATTGAAGTTTAGGGACTGACAAGATGCGTTCCAGTGTGGAGGTACCACCGATCCCCCTTGGCAGAGGAGGAACTGGCAGCAACAACAACAATAACAACAACAACAACAGCAGTGAAAACAGTGGAAACTCAGGTTCCCAGTATGCACTATGTGCTCTCGGGGTTGGGCTTATTGCCCTCGGCATCGTGATGATTGTGTGGAGCGTGGTACCTGCAGATCCGGCCAGTAATAGCAGCAGCTCAGGAGGGCACGGGGATTCTGGCGGCAGGAAGAATAAAGCGTCTTCCGTGGCGTTTGTGTTGGTGGGATCTGGGGTGGCCATGCTGCTGCTGTCCTTGTGTGTGGGAATGAGGAACAAACAGCGGGAGCAGCTCCGGGAGGCCCAGAACCGTGCAGCTAGTGCGCAGGGCCAAAGAGAAACGTGAGTCCAATCGTAGCTTTCTAGTTACAACATTTAGGAATAAATACATGTATCTCTGAGATGACTGCTTGCTGTTGTTATGTCTATGAGCAGGAAATTGATTTAAGCATGTAAAAAAAATTATCTCGTGCATGTGAGAAAGATTTGCTAGTAGCTATTATTTTTCTTAAAACTTCTCAAAAGATTCCACCACTTTTGACTATTATATGGGTCACTATTAGACACAGGTCAAGTGCTTCTTTGAGATTCTTGGCTGTTTAATGTTTTAATTGGAGAAGCTATCCAGATTATACATTTAGTAATATCAATCTTGTCTTATCTTTTTTCAAGTCCATGTTGCTTGGTGGCCAACTCTCAGGTCTTGAATATTTCCCACAAGCTAGCACATATTTGACAGCAGTCGCACTGATTTTACATGAAACATTTGATGATGATGTTGACTATAATCACCAATGTATGAGCTCCAGTACAGGACCTATCTGTGTACATGTAATGATTCATGTGTGTTCTTCTACAAATGTCTGCAGTGCTGAGGAACAAGCCCAGCGTTACGCTGTACCCAGCTATGAAGAGGCAGTAGGCAGTGGCCAGTACCCTGTCCGTCAGAGCAACCTTCGCCCAAGCACCTCCCAACTACCTTCCTACGATGACCTAGTCCAAGTTGATGGTGTGCAGTATGAATTTGAGGGGTCAGAGGTCACGGCTCCTGGATCACAGCCTGCTCCGGCTTCCACTGCTTCCACATCAAATCATAAACCTGGGAAAACTAGCCGCAAGCTCCTGCCTATCAAGATCCGCAGGATTAAATCAGAGAAGATGCACATGAAAAACATTGACAACTCTCAGCCAGCAGCTGGAATCAGTATAGAACCACTTACTCCACCACCGCAGTATGAGGACAAAGTGCCTCCTATTTAAGATCAAGCTGATCGTGTTTAAAACAATCTACTGAAATTCCTGGAACTGTCTCGGAGGTGTTTCTGATCACCTTTTGTGGCTCTGGATCTGCCTTGTGAAGCCGAGACTTGAAGGTTCTTGCAGAACATTCTCGTGGCACTTTGTTATAAAATACAGCACCTGTTCAAATTCATCATTCACTCTAAAGCTCTGAACAGAGACTCTCACTGGATCTCTGATACAGATGGATATTGCCAGACGCAGTTCCTGGATCCTTTGACACATTGGCTTAAAAGCACACAGCAAATGCAGTTTCCTTCATGTCAAAGCAGTTTTCTGTCTATGAATTGTCTTTATGTAACTGACTGCCCGTGTGAGGTGACGGTGGAAGAGATCATAGGACACCAGTGCGCGGTTGTAGTGAGGATTTGTTTGCACACTAACATAGATATGTGCAGGGCACTCATCTTGTGAAGTAGCTGCAGTTTTGTGTTTCACCCTGGAGGATTACTACTGCCAGTGGTTTACCAAATGTAGACTGAGTGACTGAGTGCTGTGTGTACTCTGCTGGACTAGCCTGATGTGGTATGCTACACTGAAACTCTCCCCCAGTGTCAAAAATATTGTCTCTCCTGGTCCTCTAGAGCTTGTCAGCTAAAAGGAGACAATTTTGATAGATGTTGATCGGTGTTGGAGAGAGTCTATACAGAGCTGGAGTCCTGTCCCACTTCTATGTTAGATACTGTTTAGTTTTTGGTTCAGAGGGGTTTCTTTACATATTCTAAGATGGGGTTTTGGACCGCACCATTCAAGAATCCTCTATATTTACCCGAGACAAAACAAATCCTTGTTAGCAGTTATCAGCTACAGCTCCCATGACTCTTAGCCATAGGCACTTTACCAAAACCTAATGGGAATAGTAGCACTATTTGTAAAATGCTAACAAAATATCTCTTGTTTTATCTTGGAATGTTACTGTCCAGTGTAGGTGTATATTTATTTAACAGAAAAGAGAACCCTAGTTTAGTTTCTTTTTAGAAAGACTAGTTAATAAAAGAAACCCTGTACAGTACATGGTCTGGCCAAGGGCAGTGGAAAGGGCTAGCTTTAAAATGGGATGAGACATTAACTGTTCATGATGTTAAGGTTGTGCATATTTCTTTTCTTAGGCAGTACAAAATCAGTAAATGTATGCATTTAGAAACAAAGCCCTAGTACACTGTCAGGTCATCATATGGTCATGGTTAGCATGCCACTGGAGTTGTGTTTCTGGCTAACAGACAAATGAAAGTCCAAGTTTCACTTGCTTCTTAGCTCTGGTTTGGATTCCACTGCCTCCCGAAAGATAGCTGGGTCTTTAGCCTCCTAAATGCTAAACTCTCCTCACTATGAAGTGGTTTACTTTGGTCGTGGATGCTTTGTGTTAGGCAGAGAGCAGTCGACATGTCTCCTGAGACTCAACCATAGAGTCTAAAGGAGAGAATGGGAGGGTGCTGTTATGGATTTTATAGCTGAAATGTATATTTATACTTACTAGTGCTGCACTAATGGTCACCATTAAGGGTCACCATTGGTTTACTTTTTAATAGAAATTACTTTCTGGGAAAAAAAACAGTCCCCAGGAAGATGACAGTCTCATTTCATGAAGTATTTAAGGAGTGGTAAAGCAAACTGTTCCTGACTTTTCCCTCGGGTTATACACACTAGTACTAAAGTGCCTTTGTGTTCCTAACATTTCAATGGATATTATAAGACTGAACCTGAGCTCTAATGCTGCTTTTCCAATGCAGTGTTGGTTTTACTCTGTGTGAGAGCATGGTGAACGGAGCTTGTGAATAGTTGAAAGCCTCTGCCCTGTAGCCATGGTGAACACTGTTGAGCTGTGAAGGCAGTAGTGTAGTGTTTTTTTTTCTTACTCGAGATGACCAACAGAAAGACTCATTCACTGTGCAGCTGCGCCATAATAACAGCAACTATTGCTCAATGGTTTGCTCATCACCATTCCTCCAACCACAGCTTGACTCACTGCCCTGTTTTCACTTTGACATATGCAGACAGCTCTACACTCTGTTCAGGGAAATGAGTGCCATCACCATGTATTATTGTATCTATACCTTCAGGTTAGACTCTCTAAGATATGAACAGCTGAAGCCAAATGGAAGGATTTATCAGTCACTGACAAACATTACGCATTTTGTGAAAAATAATTGCACAACTATTTTTTTTGTCTTGTGGGACTAAAGGAACTTTTCATTAGTGACTTCATCACCCAGCTCAACACAGTACACTTTAAGTAAAACTCAGTGTAGTTAATGCAGAAAAGCTACTCAATCATTGTCAGGTTTTCTGTCCAGCAAAAGGCAACAAGGTCACTTCAGGTTTGTCATTGTAATTCACAACAGCTACAGTGTGTCCACATTTCTCTGACTTGTTTTTGAAATTGAAACTGGCCACACAGTTTATAAATTCTTTGGGGTTTTTTTGTCCTGTTTAGTGCTGCAGACATTGTACCTCATTTGCAAAGGACCAGTTAACTACATGATTGATTTTATTACTATGTAGTGTTTGTAAGTGTTTTACAGTGATGGAAACATTGAGTGTTTTGATTTAGCAGTCAGTTCCTGTTTTACATACTGTAGATGAAACGTGCAGTTTTGTTGTCAGTTTCATTTATCATTGCTTTGTATTACTTAAATCTACATTTTTATTTTATATGTACTGTGAAAATGTCCTTTTCTATGATAACTCTATTTTCTATTTCTATTTTTCTGAGTAAAAACAAATGTATCTCATGAATATTTTATGAGAAATAAAACAAAGTGTTAATTAACCTAATGTTTAAGGAGTGTATTTTGATGTGCTCTGAATAATTGTAAGTATAAAATTTTGACCATCCATATTTTCTAACTTTGTTATTGTTCACCAATTCTTGGTTAATATGCAGCTATAAGGTGAGTGAAACATCTGGAGGCTATCTAGTTGTTAAGGCCCTGCATGGCCAAGTTAAAAAAAAGAGCTGTTTTTAACTGTTTAGGACATGGACAGTACTTTAGCTTAACATTAACATGTATTCCACTTGTTTGCACTGCTCAACAACATTTACCTTGTACTTTGCAGTAAAAAAAAATGAGACAACACATTATAAACCATAGTTGTTCTTATTGCTGACCAAAGCACTTGAATAGCTTCTTCAGTAGTTGGTCATAACCTGCAGAGTAAACGACAGAAAAACACAATTATAATCCACTTCCTGTTTTTGAAAGCTGAGGCTTTTGTTGGCTTCAGGTTGCATTGTTTATGCTGGCAAGCTCATCCTAAAATGAAAAAGTTCCTCACTGTGTTCATCCAGTTTATGTAGGAGCTGACTTGTGTAAAGACAGTGGGCTTCTGGAGGACGTTGCAGCCCTGACCAGAACCGAAGCTCACCACACCGTGGACGTCCCAGGAGCCATCGGGGTTCTGGCAATTCAGGGGGCCACCGGAGTCTCCCTATGGGGTAAGCACACACACTGTTTGCTAGCATGTATACACTCACAACAGACCTTTCACAACATTTCATAGTAAATCTCCTTTTCTTGACTCTTCCCTGAATCTTTTACCCAAGGTACAAGGTTATTTATTAATTCAATACAGCCATTAAAAAGACACAAGGTTGCACAATGAAAAGAAAGTTGTAGTTCCTTCATGCTACACAGAGAACATGTCACATAATTAAGCAAGGATATCATAAAATAAAAAAAAACAATATAAAAAAACAATATAGAGTTATTTATATACATGTATACCTGTGCTAGATGGACATGTTACAGATGAAATAACTGATAATAATGGTAACTGACCATTCAATTATAGTTTCAATTTAAGATGAACTCACGTTACACCCAGCAGTGATGCCGTCACCTCCGGCACACACCATCTTGTCTGTTGCCAGGACGCTCCACCAGTCGGGCTGTGAGCAGGTATCATGGCCAACCACTGGCAGGAGAGCCTGCTGCAGGATGTCAGCCGGAGGGCCGCTGGCTGTAGGGGAAGAAACACGCTTAAATCGGGTAAGAAAAGATAATGCTTTGAGGGAGGTTTCAGGGGACAGGTGGGGTGCTGGATGGAGATAAAGTTTTCTGTTGCAGATGGGGTCCAGGGTATGGCTAGTACTACCAAAGTCTCCTCTCAGTTGCAACTTCTAACTGAGCTTAAACACAGTCCACTGGTAGTGCAGGCCCTAAAATTGCAGTCTGGTTATGTGAGAATGTGCAGCAGTGTAGCCTTTTAATTGAAACTAAAGCTACAGTTTTAGTAACATCTGGGTTAAATAATAGTATCCCTTTTCTTTAATCTATAAATGGATAGGCGTGCCCCAGACTCTCCCCTGGTAAAGCTGGGCCTTCGCTGCATGTCACCCCCCTCCCCCCTGTCTATCTCTCAAGATGTGCTGTCTAACAAAGGGAAATAAAGCCCCAAAAATATATTTTAAAAGTATACATAGATAACCAATTGTGGACTCTTTGATCATTATAAATATTGTAGGGAAATCACTGCATTTCATCCAAGGTGGTTTGTAGAACCATGAATGTATGTATCCCAGCCCTTTTTTTTCTTCTTCTTTTTTTTTTTTTTTTTTTTTACAAAGATCTCTTAAATTGATCATTGGTAGCTGCAGTAGGAAATGAATCCCTGTCCTTGTTATAATTAGGTCTCTGCTCATTTAGCAGGCTGATGGTTTTGTCACATTTTTCTGTCCAATTAAAGGTTGTGAAAGTCTTTGACCTGAATATCTGACCTAAATTGACTGACAGGTGCAGAGACATCTTCTAGACACCATTAAGCCGGCGTTTAATAAGTCCAAGATGGAAATTTGTAACGTGGATTCACAGTGCATTAATTCTGCTGAGGTGTGTTCACTCACTGGAGAGTCGACCCCAGCCGGTGACGTAGCAGGGGGCGCCATGGGGAAGGACGACGCCCAGGTCTGGGATGCAGGCGGGCGTGATTGTGTCAGAGAAGGTGACGGGGGAAGACAGCTTGATCAGGGCAATGTCGTTACTGCAAAAGGCAAAACAGTACATGCACATGTAGGAAGTAATGTCAACTAAAAGTGGAAAAAAGGCATATACTATGGTTTATGTTTTTGTTGTTTTGATACATCAACTTCCTCATTTGAAAAAATACCAGTTCAGTGGTGACTGATACCTGTGACTGATTACACACGGTGACCTGCTTTTGGACTGATGAGGTGATACTGAGCTGTGTGGGCGCCTGTTGCTGTTACCGGCTTAGCATGGTGTTGTAGTCCTCATGAGTGATGATTGTAGCTGCTCTCCGAGCTACTGAGCCCTCCTCGCTTGTCTTCAGGCTGTGTTTACCCAGCTCCACTCTGTAGTTGTAGCGGTCACTGTGGTATGGAGAATGACACAGTGTTTCCGTGGGGGGGTTTAGACAGTTGTACTGACTTTTCTGCACTGTGATTAAGCTGATAGCTTAATAGCTAGTCCATGCAGGCAATGCATGGCTGTTTGAGTGACCAAACTATTTTTTATTGTTTGGTCACCCTTTTCTGTTTGGTCAGGCATGGCAGCCATTGCTCCTGATTTTTGACGAACTAGTCTTAGCCTGTGCTTCTGTTCATTCCCAAAACTAAGAGCCCTTACAGTCACAGACAAAGCAAAACACATAAT
Source organism: Dicentrarchus labrax (assembly GCF_905237075.1). Taxonomy (NCBI): domain Eukaryota; kingdom Metazoa; phylum Chordata; class Actinopteri; family Moronidae; genus Dicentrarchus; species Dicentrarchus labrax. Next base: position 18,883,087 of record NW_026136715.1, read on the forward strand.
TTCCTGTTAGGCAGAGGAGTGTTTCTTGGCACAGACCTTTGGTTTGGTATAGTAAATATGAATACTTTCATGAACTTGAAACACTACTGAGTGTGAATCATCATCAATTTACAAATTTGTTTGTTCCAACTCTGACCACTAATATACATATTTGTAACCATAAACATCTATGTTCAAAAACGTACCCACCCTTAGTGAACAATCCTTTTTAAAAAGAACATGTTGTATTGTAATTTGTATTATATTGACAACCTTCCGCCAGAGTTTGGTTACACATACTTGATGCAGTGTGCAGCAGTGAGGACCCAGTCAGAAGAGATGAGGCTGCCTCCACAGACGTGCCTCCAGCGCCCACTGCTGTCTGACTGGAGCGAGATCTGAGCAGAGCGGGCAGAGGACAGCGAGCATTACTACACATTAAAATGTCACTCCAACACCCTACAAATCCATTTTATCTGTCATCTGTCATATCTGCTCTGGGGGAGAAACCATTATCAGAAGTTACCAGAAGACTCAGAGAGTGAATGTATAAAAAGAGGTGTCACTTTTTTCATCTGTTGTGATAAATGAAAGTGTTGTGTTGGCACTGTTCTGCGGTTGTCAGACTGAACTTGTTTTTGCACATTTAGAGCGGACATTACCTGCCAGGGCCAACTGTGAGGCTTGACGTCCTCCCCTGCCACCACCCTGCTCAGCACAGGAGGGAAAGTGGGAAGGCCACATCCATATGCTGGGATAAGGTTAGTAATGTATATTGTGATTTTTGCACCAGACTATATATTTAAAAGTAGATCATTGTTTTACTGTGGCAAGTTTTGGATTAAATATAGGCAAAAATGAACATCTGAATTCAGTGAAACTTAAACAATTAATATCTTTAAAAACAAATTTGATTATTAGCACTCTTTGCAAGACTAATATGGGACTCTTCATCTTGATTACACTACAGCAAATTACTTTCAAGTAACTCATGTGAGAAGATTGAAACTGTCTTACCGCTAGCTACCAGAAAAGTGAGAAGCACCAGGCTCCTCATGATTGTAGAGTATGTGGTGTAAGCCCAACTCCTGTGTTAAGAAGAGGCTTGTATTTATACTGTATGTTAGCAACTTCTAAGCAGTGAATAGACTGTCCTGGGAAACCTGTCTGACACGTCCAGAAAGACAAACAACTGTTTGGAGACTGAGGTCACAGCATGTGGTTGGTGATATGTTTTTCCCATCACAACTCCCATTGGGGGACATTGGATCTGCTATTTAAGTATCCTTGATAATACTTAAAAGATGATATATTTGTCAGAATAAAATTAATAGAGTATTCAACTTTACTCCTCATTTTTGGGATTCAGTTATACTTTACTGCTTTTTTGAAATATTTTTGGGCAAGCTGCTAACCCAATAATTAAGAGAAAAGGTTTTACAAAAGACAACATGCTACATAATTGTTTAATATTTTATTTATTTTATATGTGCACACTGTGGCTTTGATCCTGAAAGCCTGCCCTCTCAATAGGCCACCATTTTCTGTGGAAGAGATGATAGAAACATGTTAGATTTAGTGCAGCATCATGTTTTCAACAATAACAAATGGGACATATATATACAGCATATATATTTTAAACTGATCTTTCTTACTATTTTAATCACTGAAATCCACAGATAAAACAGCAAATATAGTTTTCATGACTTCAACCTCTGAATTGATTTAGTGAGAGGTTCAGGAGCTTACAGAGTTGATCCAGTCGATATAGGAGCTGACTTGGGAGAAGACGGTGGGCTTCTTGGGGAAATTGCAGCTGAGGCCGGAGCCAAAGCTGACGATGCCGTGAACCTCCCAGGTACCAGCGGCATTCTGGCAGTTCAGAGGGCCGCCAGAGTCACCCTGATTCATGTGACAGCAAACATATAATCAGTGTGCAAATTCCACATGTAACTGTAAATACAGTCAGTGTGCGTGCTTAGTGTTTACATCTAACATAATCTAAGATACTTAAGATTTTTTAGGAATGGCATAGAGTTAAGAAGAAAAATCTCAGTTAAAGGACTAAGGTTTGTAATATTTATTGTCATCATCGATCAATTTATGGATTATTTTCCCTATTAATCAATTAATTGTTTGTTCCATATGTAAAAAAGAAAAAATGCCAATCACAATTTCCTAAAGCTGAAGTTGACATTAAAGTGGTTGTTTTGTCTGACCGTACAGTACAAAAATCAAAAGATATTTGGTTTTATATCATAGAAGACTAAGAAAACCAGCCAATATTCACATCTGAGGATCTGGAACCAATGAATATCCTGTAGTTTTTCTTAGAAAATGCCATGAACACTATCAAAATAGTTGCTGATTAATTTTTTCAATGTTGGACACAGAAGTGAGTCAATGTGTGTGTCAATTATTTTAGACTCACGTTGCAACCAGACACAACTCCATCTCCACCTGCACAGACCATGGTATCCTTCACTTGAGGACCCCACCAGTCAGGCTTGGTGCATGTGGCGTGGTCCACCACGGGCAGGAGTGCCTGCTGCAGGATGTCAGCAATGGGACCCCCGGCTGTGTGGAGGACAGATGAATACAAGTTCAGCTCGGGTAAAGGACTGGTGAGGCATGTTTCATCAGACAATAGCCTTGAGGAAAACAGTCTGGTTAGAAAGGTAAACAAATATTGTCCGTCCATCCTGTCACACTTCTACAACAGTTACAGCTGCAATAGCTTTTAATTTCAGAGTAATTGACCACTCTGCAGTAAAAGGAAATATAGCCAGTATCTAATGAATTTAACTAGAACAACAAAAACATATTTTAAATAACTTTGCTTTTAATTAAATAATTTATCTTCAGTATTTCTGTCAGATACTGTAACTAGTATTGTCTTTGGTTATAAGCCAAGTAATAGATCAGTACATTCACCTTAATAGCTATAGAGCTCAAATACTACAAATATATAGATACAAAGATAATACTGTATACAGTATATACTGTAATTTTTTATTATCAAAAGTGCAATAAAGAATGTTATCTCCACTGCAACTGCCAGACTTCGTATTACACACAGTAAACTGATTTTAAAGAGAGGGAGTAGACTGTGCACTCACTGTAGAGGCGACCCCATCCAGTGACGTAGCAGGCCTTGTTGTGGGGGAGGATGAAGCCAGCAGTGGGCAGACAAGCAGCCGTGATGGTGTCAGAGAAGGTGACAGGGGACTCCAGCTTGATCAGGGCAATGTCATTACTGCGAATGACACACACACACACACACACACACACACACACACACACACACACACTTAGATTCACTATAGACTTACAGCTGTAATTTTTACAGTAATTATCTTTAACTTTTTGATGTTCCGTAAATTCATCGCCAAATCCTTAGTGAGACGCAACTTTTTACCGGATGAACAAGGGGTTCCACTTCTCATGCACAACGATGTTTGCGGTGCCCATGAACACAACACCCTCCTCAGTCTGGACCAGGTTGTGCTTTCCCATGGCCACTCTGTACTCTCTGCCATTGCTGCACGTTGACAGAGAAGAATATGAAGCAGTGACAGATGAGTTCAGAGATCCTTTTCAAACATTGCATTTCTAGATTCTTAAGAACAATCACTAGCCAATTAGTCAACCATGTTTTCAGATTCTATAAATGGTCCTCATAACAAGCATTTCAATCTACTGTTAAGTCCTAAAAGTGAAAAAAAAGTGACAGTGAGCTGAGATAATTTACCCATCACTTTACTATCTACTAAATAGTTTCCCTATGTAATTAACTGCAAATTTATACTCATGGATTATTCCATATACCATGATATAGATGTTTGTGTCAGTGCTTCCTGATTTGTATTAGCTCATTTGTCTCATACCTGATACAGTGAGCAGCAGTGAGGACCCACTGGTTAGAGATCAGAGTACCTCCACAGGTGTGTCTCCACTCTCCCTGTCTGTTGTACTGCAGGGAAATCTAAAACATATAACACAATTAATCTAACCACACCTTTTTTGTTTGTTTTTCTTTTTTTTTTTTTTTTTTTTACCAATAAAAAAAATATTTATTTTCCCTGTTATTGTCCTGTAAACATTGTTCTAATGTATTTATTTGCCTTATGTAAAGCACTTTGAAATGAATATTTCTAATAATACTTAATATTGTGAGAGTTTTAGTGTCTAAGGTACTCACATATTTCTCTTTAGCTATAAGCCTTTAATTTACTCTGTTGAGGTCTGCAGTCTAAAATAAGTCTTTTTCACACAGTTGATGTCTTGTTTTCTGAGGAAAACTCTTCCCAGCATGCTTTACCTGCCAGGGCCAGCTGTTAGGCCTGACATCCTCTCCACCAACCACCCTGCTCGTCACAGGGGGGAAGGTGGGCACGCCGCACCCATAGGCTGAGGGGACAGACAGAGACAGATTCTTTTAAAATTGTGAACAGATGCACACATATGAACAGTTTCACTTTGTAGAGAAATACAGCATGTGAACATGGCTCAAGACAGACGGTTGTAAGAGTGTTGTGTGTGCTTACCGCCAGCCACAAAGAGAGCGAAAACGAGAAACTTCATCATGTCTGTATCTCCACAGTTTTCAGTACAGCATCCAATTTATTTATACCTTTCATGATGTTACGCAACCTTCAAATTCTCTGATATTTTCCCTTCGACAAATCATAACTCAGGGGTGGAGCTAATGGGACATGAAAATGGCCAGAAATGACAAGGAATACTAGGCCAAGGCCAAAGTGTCCTGGAGTTCTGTGATGTATAATTTTGAACTTGTTTGTTGAACGGGTCAGTGGAATGAAGGGTTTTTAGCTTTTATCATAAAGAGTGGGAGTTGACACAAAGAGCCTCGCTCCCTATCAGATGAAGCCCTCCCTACTCTGATTTCCTTTACAAAGAAATGTTTCGCCTGCTCTAGGAGCTAAAGTTTCCATTGCCTGTGAAAGCACTGAATTTTTCCCATGACTGTACTGTATTACATACATGCAATCGAGTAGTGCAAAGTTATTAATGCCGTGTAATACTGAAATCCCACTTACCTTGCATGTATCTACATAAAAAAAGGACTGTTAATAAGGTTCTTCTCCACAAACCTTTGCATCAAAGCAAAAATATTGCAACAATTGACTAAACATGTGATTTTATATACTGTAAATGTCAGCACTGGTGCAAAACAAATCTATGCCTTTCATAACCAAGTACCCATTGAGGAATACCACTAGACTACAACTCCAGAAAACATTTATTCTCCAAAACTGCTGCACATAAAATATGAACATTAATTCTACACCTTTGAAATTATATGTAATTCTATCAATTGCATCTACAAAAGAAGTGTTTATGTGTCTAAACTTCTTATTATCACTTTAAAACACTGATGTGGGATTAATTAAAATTAATTGCCTTGTTGTTTTTATTCTAATTTGCTCACTAATATTAATATATACTAGAATAATCACATTATTACATATTTTGCCGTTCTTTCAGATTGTTTTCATCCATATGCAAACATATACAGTGAGATGCAGAATTCCTGGTGCCCAGAGAAAAAAACATGTTCTGTTATGTTAAAAGCCTGTGAAGATTGTGTATATTCATATATAAAAAAGGATAGTACTTTTATTTTATTTTGACTGACCATTTTCAAATGAACATATAACCGCAGAGTGTGAACATCATCTCTTATATAAAGTTAACAGACCTGAGCAACTCGGGTCACTGTGAGACACCTGTGAGGTTCACACAGAGGTTGAGTTGGGGAGATAAGGTGTATTTAGGGATATCTGTGGTTACTTATCTCCAAGGTTGATTTATTTTTCCCACCAACTTTTCCTGGTCACTCTGGGGCAAATGTTAAGCAACAGGCTTCTTTAAACAGGTGTGTTAAAGCCCTATATAAGGAGTAGCAGGTCCCCTGAATGTCTGCTGAAGACAGTCACCATGAAGTTTGTGATCTTGGCTTTGTTTGTCGCTGGTGGTGAGTTCTCATGCTATTCCGACCAGATGATTAAAAGCGCTGCTGCACACAACTAGTCCACATTCTTTATAAGTGACGTGGTGTGGAAATTTGATATGAAGCACTGAGTTCATTGAGTTAACAGATTCACATTTTTACACTAAAATACTGCTGTGAGAATGTTTTGATATTGAAAGAATACAGTTTTTGCATATTATTGCTGGTGTTAAGGCACAGTCATAAATCACCTTATTCTGTACTGATTTTTCTTAGCCTATGGGTGTGGCTTGCCCACCTTCCCTCCCGTCGTCACCAGGGTGGTTGGTGGAGACGATGTCCGTGAGAACAGCTGGCCCTGGCAGGTATGCCACTTTAACATGCTTCTCCTTTAAATTCTCTCTTCTGTCCATTTCTTAAACATTGCTGTACTGTCGTTATTTGTCCTCCTCAGGTGTCTCTGCAGTACCAGAGTGGCAGCAACTTCTACCACACCTGCGGTGCCACCCTGATCTCCAACCAGTGGGTCCTCACTGCTGCTCACTGCATCGGGTATGGCTAAAAAGTTAAAGAAATCTGAATGCATTCTTACTTTTTTTCAATGAAATGATTCAAGAAAAGCTATTTTATAGACATCAGGATATAAATAATCGGTAATCCCTCCTTTGTTAACACTGGCAGTAGTCCTATAGTGATATAATGGTAGTAGAGGTAATTGAATTGATTATAATTAAGTGAGACATTTTAATAAAGTGTTCTTGAATAAAACCCAGATCAAAGCAACTCTGTTCCTGTGTTTTTTTTCTGGCCGAGCAGCAGTCGCACCTACAGAGTGTACCTGGGAAAACACAATCTGAAGTCCAACAATGAGCCTGGCTCCCTGGCCATCAGCCCCTCCAAGATTGTTGTTCATGAGAACTGGGACTCTTACAGAATCCGGTAGGCTCAGTCTTTTCCCTTCCTCTTGCAGAGTAGATTATATACTGTTACTGTTTTTTTTTACCCAGGCTCATCAACATCCTGTTTCTAATTGTGATATTCACATTCCTGCCCTAGTAACGACATCGCCCTGATCAAGCTGTCAACTCCTGTCACATTCTCTGATTCCATCATGGCTGCCTGTCTTCCCAACTCTGGGGACATCCTGCCTAACAATGCTCCCTGCTACGTGACTGGCTGGGGCCGTCTCTGGAGTAAGTTCTACCAACTAAAGAAAAAAGAATCTGTCAACCAAGGCTGGCAACATTAATGTCCTGCTATATCTTTAATGGAGTTCAGTTTTTTCCACTTTCCACAAACTTTTTCACCCACTTATGAATGGAAACTGGATCTAGCGGACCTAGTTTTGGAAGAGACTTGAATAAGGTGGTCTTGATTGCAGCCCTGAGTCTCAATGCACTGTTCTCTTCTAAAGCTGGAGGTCCTATTGCTGACATCCTGCAGCAGGCTCTCCTTCCTGTGGTCGACCATGCTACTTGCACCAGGTATGACTGGTGGGGCAGCCTGGTCACCAACAACATGGTCTGTGCTGGAGGAGATGGACAGCTGGCTAGCTGCAATGTGAGTCTGATTCACTGTATTTGACGAGTCTGATTAACGTATGTAATGTGTAATAAAAGTTCCTGTGAAACTAAATTCCAGCCTTACACTCAACATTTGTCTCTGTTCCCCTTTAGGGAGACTCTGGTGGTCCCCTGAACTGTCAGAACCCTGATGGCTCCTGGGACGTCCATGGTGTGGTCAGCTTCGGCTCAAGCATGGGCTGCAACTACTACAAGAAGCCCTCCGTCTTCACTAGGGTCAGCGCCTACATCTCCTGGATCAACAACGTAAGTAAAGCCAAGTCAAAAAACAGAAAGACCTGGACAGCCATTTGTTTGTGACTATTGCATGGCTTCTAATATCAGACAAATATCTGAGAAATGTTTTATTCAAAAAGGAGCATTTTTCGTCTGTTGCAAAATTCTATTATTTTCCAGAAATAATACAAATTATGAAATAGATAGATAGATACTTTATTTATCCCGAGGGAAATTCAAGTATCCAGTAGCATACAAAATACAAAACATACATTACATACATTAAACATACATTTAACAAAAATTAAAAACCCTAACCCTAAAAATAAAATAAAATAAATAAATATAAGATAAAATAAAATTAACTTATAACACAGTAGCTACAGTAAACACCACTGTAACAGTCATCTCCATTTGAATTTGAACTATTCAGTAACTCAGAACTGTATAGTGGAAATGTGATAAAGAAGCACAGATGTTCTAGTGTCCTCTAGTGGAGCATTTTAAAACACTTCACGCTTTCCTTTTTTTTTTCCCAGGTGATGGCCAGCAACTAAAATGTGGATCTTTGTGTTAGTGCTGGTTGTTGCACTTGAACATCAAATAAAGAATGTAGTGGTTAATCTAATGTCTTCTGTGTTTTCTTAATGGTATTTATGTGTTTGTTAGAAACCTTAAACAAAATACCCATCAGCTAAAGCCTACACTAAACTTTACAAGTTTTTTATTACAATTACTAAAAATCCAAGTCTTAAACTGAGTGTTCACTGTTTCATCTGAACTAGTGATTTTCAGCTATAGTCATATGTTTAGTCATGGGCCATCTCCTTAGTTAAATGCCTGTAATGCAAAAGGTCTCACTTTGGCAAATGATAAGGCTCCCTAACTGCTGTAGACACACAATTTTAGATTCCCCAGAGAACAGTTGACTGGAAGCAGAGGTTCATGCTATCTTTAATGTGTGTTACTGTGATGGCCACAAGTTACACAAATTACACCTGATTAGTAATAACCACCTTTTAAACTTCCAATAACACCTGGTGTTAACAACTTAAAGTAAACTAACAAAAATATTCTCTGGCATCATTTCAACATACAGTTATCAAGACAATGCACCCAAACATACAACTCTGCACACAGAGAAACATGATAAATTCTTCTCATCGTGTCTTCCTGTTAGTCTTTGTCACATGGCCTCCATCTCCTCTTTAACAATCACTGGAATACCGGTCTTAATGTTGGTGAGACCCGCACACAGCGTCACAATGTCATCCAGGAGATCTACCTGGCTGATGGGTATCACAGTGTTGAGTATCTGAAAGGTTTTAAAGAGAATAATCACTTGCTCCATGCGGATGTGGACTCTTGACAGCCAACAGGAACAGGAGCCGTACCAGTGTGACTTTTCTTTTGTCAAACGTGGAATTTTTAACGACGCTCCAACACTCGCCAATTCCTCCTGACAAGAAACCTCCTGTTAGCGAGAACCACATAGCCATCTTTAAGCTTCCCTAAAAAGCCAGACTCTGATGCCATTATCTTGTCAGAGGCCCTGCCACCAAATCCATCCGATGAGAAACAAACAGTCCCTGCTGGTGTTATTCCAATTAGATAAGCTACTTGATAATGTGTTGATTTTTCTGACCTGACCACGTTTCAGCTCGTGCTCGATAAGCTCTTGCTGTTTCCCTGCTTGGCCAGATTATAAAGGGTCGCAGTATAGAAGACAATAGAGGTATCCACTCCCTGATGATCTTTGAAGCAGTGAAGATAGATAGTCCAAATTTCCCAGCAATGTATCTGTTTGTGAATCCATGTTTGACCTTCATGAGAACCAAAAGCAGATGGTCTTCCCAACTCAGCTCATCCCTTAAAAAAACAGCCATTTATTTAACAGCCAAAGGAAAACTTGCAATGACAGCACTCCTGTATAAAACTGAACTTTGGAGTCTTCATCCTTAATAGAATCAAACCTAAAGTTTGGTCTCCCCAGTTGCTCCTTCAGTTGTTTGTTTTCTTCCAGTGTTGTCTTCATTTTTCGTTTCAGTGCTCCACAGCTGTTAAATAGCTGGTTGTATTGCAGGATGAGGACATCCATCTGTTTTCGTGGCACCTGGTCACATTTATCTGCAACACTTCAAAGAGAAAAAAAAGCCACAAACTTTAACAATCTGAAAACAACCAGTTATATATATACAAGCACATATAAATGATATATTTCTCTTCTAGCATTGCATACCTGTAGAAAACTCAAACAATGTGAGTTTTCCCTTCCCAACTCTTTCTGGTTCACTCTTCCTGTGAATTACACAACCAGCCTGAGATAACACTGCACGATATCAAAGTGGAATACACCAAACAAACATGGAAAACGTTCTAGTGGCTAAGAAGAACATGGTCACAGATTAAATGACAAAACCACCAACCTTGCAGTTCCCCGTGTGGTCTTCTGGACGTTGTGGTTAAATATAGAAGGTACAAAATATAGGCTGTCACAGTCCATTGATGGCTTCCCTGATATGAGAAGATTGAATGTAAAGGCCAGAAAATAATGATGTTCATAAACCTAAAATTTGTAACAGTGTGACACAAAAGAGTAGAGATGGGTCATATGATAATATATACCATGCAACTATATCAATCTGTAAAGATCTTGCAATATTGTTTATACCGTATTAGCTGTCAGAGCTCAAAATTTAGGATGTCCCGTTGTTCCGGGGACAATAAAAATAACACCTAGGACAAAAAGATACAGTGTGGAATATATATCATTTTAATTGTTAGATGTTAAAATTCAAAATATTGTGGCACTGGCACAAGGTCTACGCTACGTCAGATGAGTGTTTACACACAGAAAACCAATCATAGAGAGAGCCAGTGTTGCCAACATGGCAACTTTCTTGCTACATTTAGCAACTTTCCAGACCCTCTTGGCGACTTTATTTCTAAAAATATATCTAGCAACAAATGAAGTGGCTTATTCAGACCAAAAAGGGGAGAAATATATTCAAGTATATTATATTGTAATTAATTCCCATGCATGCTACTCAGAGTCATTGCAGTCTACAGCTCTTCTGTCAACAGTTCTGGGGTCTCTCCCTCTCCTCTTGTGTGCCGTCAGCCAATAGGTGTGGGGTGTGGTGGGGCACATTTGACCTTTTCTTTTACTCTCTCTGCACATCTCTGGATAATTGTGTTGCTTTAGCTTTTATGTAAACTGCTTGTTTGAGTTTGTAAATATTGAAATAGTTTATTTGATCTTCTCCCTCCCTTTGTATTTGTTTTTTTTTTTTTTTTTAATTTTTTTCTTCAAATAGTCAATGCAGTGAGTTTCTGATTATTTGGCTGAATAATAGGCTAAAAAAAATTAAGTCTGTATCCTCCGTAGCTGGAAGGGATGTTTCCGTCTTGGGATATTGAACATTTTCCACCCATCACTAGTTCGACTCGTTCAGTTCACAGCACAACAACTCCGTGCCATGTTGTTCTCACAATAATGTTCACAGACTGACTCAGTTTTCATTTTATTTACTTATGTATTTATATACCTTCGCGCACAACCTACCTCTTCTTCGTCTCCTTTCCCAGCGTCTTCCTCGTTGTGTTTACTGGCGGACCGTATCCAACTTTAAACATGCATACCGCCGCCTGCTGTACCGGAGTATGGAGCGTCCTGTCTCTAAATTATATAAATAATAATAGAAGTTTGCTTTCTTTATCCTTAGCCTGTGCTGTGCTCAGAAACCCTCTGAAGACCCATCCTTGCCCCCCTCTGCTCAGGGCCGGCCATAAGGGTGAGGGGAAGCACTGACAGTATCAAAAAAAAAGGAGGAAAGCTTCCTAATGCCCAGCTGCTAGGGGGGGGCTCATGGAGGACAGCAAAAAACCATTAGTTATTAAAACAACAAAACCAAACATTTTGTTTAGCCAAAGCAACATTTGTTGCTTTGGTAAAAAGTAGCCTAAAATAATGAGTAAGCTAATGTTTGAGTAAATTTGCTTGTCATGCCCGCTCCTGCACATAAACTGGGATACCAGAAAAGAAAAGAGATGAAACAGAGGGAGCTGGCAAGGGCTTTAAACCCAAATAATAATGTATTGACCAACTTTTTCAGTCAGCTCAGACACCGGCTCCAAGCCTGGCTGAAGAAGCCACTAATAGCCAGGAGGCTGTCGCTGTTCAGGAAACGCTCCTCTGTCCGACCATTAACGAGGAAGAAATGAGTCGCCATCTTGGATAACCTATTTGTTGTATGCAGTTTAGAGGTACGTTCTGTGCTCAATCAGAGTCATTTGTGTTTTTGTGACTTTACACACTCCTGTTTTCTAGGTTTCATGTCGTCGAGAAGTGTACCTGCCCTTCGGTAGGTTAGTTTGTTTAATATTCGTCCTTTAAGCAACTTTATTATCACCAAATGTTTGTAATCAATGCTTCTTTTGAAAAGCCACTCTGGGTTAAATGTTAGAACTTTGAAAAGTTGTCAAAATAACTATTACAATTCCAAGGTGCTCAAATTCCACTCCATAGCATAGTAGTCTGAGGTAAACAGGCCACCATTTAGGGGTGATATGTTAAAGAAAATCATATTTCGATTGTTCTGATAGATATTGCGATATGATTCACAATGAGTGGGAATATTAAAATCATGATGATGTGAATTTGTTTGGGTTTGTACCAAACAAACGTGTTTTCTTACATCTGGAGGATAAGATTTGTAGGACAGGGCATCTCTGCAGAACTACAGTGCTTCATTATGAAGCTGTTTTGTCACACATTTAACCTTTATCCAAAAATTTGGAGCTTCTGCGATTTGCACTTGGCTGTATTGCAATTTCGATAATACTTTGATTAATTGTGCAGCCCTAGCACCATTGCAGTGACATTTCAGCTGTCAGCCTGCTCACAACCCCCCCCTTTGTGACATTTAACTTTTTGCCTTTTTTTGTACAGCTGCAGGACATTGTTATAGTTCAAATAGTCATAAACAACCTACTGTCAACATGATGGGCATGTGTAGATAAGATGTCTACAAAATGCATCTTTAACCAGGTCTGTTAAATTTAGTTGACAATGTTAAAGCTATTATAAGAAGGATAATTCTGCATACAAGCTAACATTAGAGGTGGATTTCCCTTTTTCCAGGTCACACCAGGTCTGATTAAACATATATCTTTGGTCCATTTAACTCTGGATTGCAAAGTCAGTGTATTGTGCTCCTGCTGCAGCATTCTGACAAGATGAGGGACCAAAGCTTCATTTATTTCCTAAGTAAAATGTAGGCTGAAAATTCTGTACTGTATGTATCCATACGTAAATTGTGATGTGGCACAGCTAGAGGCTATATGCAGGTACAGCTTGTGTGCATGATGCCGCCACAGTTATAGGTAAGAGGACAAAATTAGTAGAGGGTTGTCTTTTAGGTGTTCAGCAAAAATAAAAACAAATTCTGAGGATGTCAGTGACATAATTTGTGGCATTTGGGGGAGTGAGGTATTTGAACCTGTTTTAAATGAGCACTTTGGATCCATGCATCTCCTTTCTAATTGTTCTGCTTAACAGATAACCTTTTGAGTGTATGACAGGTGGAAATACTTTGTTGTTGTGATAGTTTATGTTCAGCTGATGAGTTTAAAGGATGTAATGAGGTTACAGAGGAGAAGAGCTAGTACTTGTATCAGAGGCTTTCTATAAGATCAAACAGCCTCTTCATTGGAGTGAGCCTTGCAGTGAGTTTTTAAGAAATAAGAAAAATTAGTGCAGTCTGCTTCAGTGTCTTTAAAAAAAATTAACTTCTGTAAAAAGTCCACACTGGTTTTGAAGCAGTTCCTTTCAGTTTAAGACTTATTTTCACAGTATCTAAACAATATTTGTTGATCTAAATATTTAGCTTTAAAGGATTTTAACTTATAACAGTTTCCCTTTTGCTCATTTTTATCAAGTCCTATAGCCCACCAGTGATTGTATGTTTGAATTTGATTTAAAACATTCATAAGTAATGTACAAAATCCCAGGGCCCTTCTTTTTCTTTTATTTTCCTCTTTAAAAATGGGTTTTAAGTTTATATTCAAAGTTTTAGCACGGTCGGTCTTATGGAGTGTTTGTTTCTAGTATAATTTCCCATATAAAACTCATATCTACATGTTTTTGAATATTTATCATTGCATAAGATATGATAAACTCTAGTGAGCCCACAAAGGGAAATTAATGTGTCACAGCAGCTTAGTAAAATAACAGATGCATGGATAAGTAACTTTAACAAACAACTGGAATACTATACACATTATGCACATTTACACATTATGCACATTCAGTGTGCACCACCATGTGTATTTGATTATCTTTCCTTTGTTATTGATATAATCAAATTAGTAGGCCTGCCTTTACGTCCTGTGCTGGATCTTTTAGCAGTTTGTTTTTAAAATACAAGAGCAGACCGTTAAAACAAGTGACTGAAAATTCAAGGAGAACAAGGGTTTTTAAAATTTAGTACCGCAATGGGTGAAAGGGTACTACTCCAGACCAAAGAAAAATATTTTTAATTATGATAATTTTCTATACCCATAATGGATCACCTTCCCCTGGGAACACACGCACACACACACGCACACACACACACACACACACACACACACACACACACACACACACACACACACACACACACACACACACACACACAAAATGAACAGAAACCATTATTATAACCACTTTCCAATACAATTTTTCTATGTTACAGGTTCTTTAGTCACAACCTCAATTACTGTCCTGTCTTGTACCTGCAAAGATCTCATTTATAACCATGATGTTCCACAGTAATTATTAACAGAGAACCACGGTGCCACTATTTAGCTCCCAGGGCTCATTTGCATGTTAATTATCATTAGCAACAGAGGAAAACAAGTCATGGCAGCAACCTTAAATAAGCAACCTTATCTTTCCTCCACCATTCATATTCAGGTGACTTCCATTGTATTTTATTTTATATCACCTTGGTTGTTAACATTTTGCTCATGACCTCTATGTTAATAGAATAGATGTTGTATCTTATCAAGTGACTTAATGCTTTTGGGCAGTAATATCAGTCACATTATTAATCCATTTGCCAACAAGGCTCTGATGAGCCTCTTGAGCTATTGTTAAGACATGTGGTTGTTATATAGAGGTGTAGAGAAAATGATATAACTGCCTAATGTAAAATGACTCATATAACAATTCATTTGAAGTCATAAATTCTACCAGAAAGATGGGTCATATTGAGTTCATTGCCAATTAGTCATGATACATTTTTGGCAGCCATTAAAGGTCTGTAGATCAGGACATTGATATGTGAGTGAAGACAATATAATCTAATATGGAGTAGAAGCGCTTCTGGGTCTTAAGGGTGATCACATTCAGGTGCTCTTGAGATATTCCAGGTATACTGGGTTTATTCCATCTTTTGAAGGCTTCATTGCGTGGGTAAAATATGATCTCAGTAAAAATTTCAAACGCAAGTCCAACAATCCAACGCACACTGTAGTGTAAAATGTGACCAAGTCAGCTCTTCATCAGGGTCATTGTCAGCAGTAGAACTGTCAACTCACTTCACTCCACTTTCATCTCCAGAACCCGGTGGAGCAGGCGGATTCAAAGGTCTGGACCCAGGCAAGTACAGTACAGTATACAGGGATTTAACATGAAAAATGTATATATGACACATGAAGCATTATTTGTAATGGTCATTTAATTACTATATTCTCTTGCTTGTTTCTTGTTGCAGTTCTTGTCACAGAAAGATTTATATCATAAAACTGTCATGCATTATATGAGCTTCAGAAGCAAGGTTGTTAGTTGGTTTATTCATTTCCAGGTTACACAGTGGAAATGAATCAAGAAAGACTTCGCTGGGCAGATGCCAATGGAGTTTTGAAAGACAGGTAAAACTTTGATTTGCTTGTTGTTGACATTTAACAGGAAATTGCTTTACATATGATTTATTCTATGCAGGATATTCCTCAGTAAATATTTGTGTCTGTTTCCAAAAAATTATGAAAATCAATAATGTCGATGTGCCTGAAATGAGTCCTTTTCCTGAAAATTGACAGGAGTTCAATGGTTCATTTTTTGTCTTGTGCCACAAGATGGCGACAAATCACTGTTTTGGAGCCTTTCACACAGTGAAAAGGCTGTTAACCTTTGCATTATCCAAATAAGAGGTACTTCATAAACTGAACTGAACAGAAATCGGGCCACAATGGCACACAACACAATGATTAAACATTTATACTGTATATTGTAAACCATTTCATATTACTTAGAATTACACTACCCATGTACACCTTTTTAAAATTGTTTAATTTTTAAAATGCTCTAATTTCACCAACAACAATCATTTTATTGATGAAGAAAAGCCTCTCAGACCTCTCTTTAATAAGAATTACTTAACATTTTAAAAACTATAAGGTAAAGCTAAACCACACACATCACATGTTACAGTCATTAGCTATGTAGCAGGTGGATGGTGGAGAATATTTATTTTATAACCAAATCAGCGCCCCTAAGCTGTGGATTCATTTTGGGTAGTATTTCATAAAAGTCAGATGTTTTGATGTTAGAAATTGAGTTCTTATGTTTTACAATTTACCTCCTCGGGCAAGATTAAAAACTCTTAAATTAATCCTTGGCACTGGTTGTTTTTGTTTTTCACTGTCACTGCGGTATACTTTTATATCTATACTGTTTCATAACCTTATAGGCTCACCAAAATAACTACACAACTCCTTTTTCATTGCAATCATTTTTGATTACATAAAAATATAGCTTTAGTTTACGGAAATGCAATAATCTGCTTTGTAGTTGAACAGATTCTCTTTGACGTGGAACAGCAATGAGCTGAGCTAAGACACCAGCAGGTGTGAGGTTCCCAGTCCATGCACTGAACCCAAGAAGCAGTAATGTTGAACAAATGTAACCTTTCAGCCTCTCCTGTGCTGCGATGAGATGTTTTTGGCACTCTGTAGAATTCCTGGATGGCTCTCTCAGACTCAGCTTTGACCCTCGCCCATCTGTTCCCATGTCCAGGGTTAGAAGGCTACCGAATGCTACACATGTTGTTGGCCTCAGGGTGTGGGCAAAATGTTTTGGGTGTTAGGTGGAGGCTGTGATGAACTGTGAGGGTAGACATTTGGCCCATGTGCGGACCTTTCAAGTTCAAGCACAGTTGAACCAACTGTATATGCAGTGTATCTGATGCAGCCGTTTCATCTTTCATTCAATTCCTAGTTCAATAACATTTCTAAATAAAGTGACAACTGACATTTCAGTTCAGAAATATAGATTTATATATAGTTCAATTTATTAATATAATAAGTGTTACCCTATGCTATTTGTCAGGGGTTGCTGGCCAGGGTGGGTTTGCTGCTGGGAAATGGAGTTTAAACATAGCACAGGGTAGAAGCTGTTAAGTGGCCCCTCTCTACCAACTCTGTCAATGCATATGACCAGTGTTCAGCACCACTTCGGCTCTGTAGAACACGATATAAGTGTGCCAAGTGACAACCGCAGTGACTTCATGCCAGACATCCTCCAAGTTGCCCGTAGCCTTTCACTTTACACCCCTGGGTGTGCTAATCACCTTTTTCAAATAGGGCCATGAGATCACAATCACATTTTCTTGTTGTAAAAGACCACTGTAAATGAAAAGAGCTGCAGGTGTGATGTTGCGTTGGTGACATTAAATGTGCTTACTTGTCACCCGCTTGACTTTGTACAGTTTTCCAATAAGGATTATTGGCTGATGAGATCCCATTGTTACAATTCAGTAAGTAACAGTTCAATATTGAAGTTTTATTTGCTGCACATATGTAATTGCTTTTTTTCGTTCTCATTTAATTGTTTTTTTAAATGCACTACTCAGTGTGTCTGATCTTTATTAGTTTCAGCACTACACACATGGCATGTTGGCACGTCTGTTTTTGCTTTTATCCAATGACCTGTCTGTCACAGGCCTAGGATTTGGTAGTACCAGGTGTTGTTTTAGCATGCACTGGTGCTGTAGTGGATAGCAGACATGCAGACAGGCAGGCAGACTTTAATACCAGCACAGTGGAAATGAACAGCATTGAAAATATTAGTTTTGACTTTTAGTTGAGCTGTTTGAGAAGGGGTACAGTGGGGCAATGCACTATTAAAGTGTTACCATCTAGGGAGAAAATAGTACCTTTATCGACATGGGCTCAATGGTCTTGCTGATGTCATCATCACCCAGTGTGCGTGTGTGTACAATGAGGCAGACTCTTCCCGTGTGGGCATCAGGGGACAAAGTAGTCTTTATGCAGTGTGCCGAGCTCCAAGGCAGAAACATTGTTGAGCAGTAAAACATTCTGTAACTAAAACCACATGTTCCAGAGTGGAGGACAGACAAACACAGGCAGCCTCTACAGCTCCACATCAGGAGTGGTGCCCTATCATCAGGGGCTCAGGGGCTCCTTTTTGACTCCAATGCAACACTCTCGTTCAACATGGTGCATTTTACATGTATCAGGAAACTAAAATCGAGAACAGATTGTCCCTGACAGAAATGCTGCGGGATGATGCAGATGGGTGTTTGAGACAGTTTAAAGAAATGTGGACCTTACTTACCTTTGATACCAGCATAACATTGTACATTGGGATGTTAAACTGTATCTCCCTGCATATAGGCCCCAGCTCACAGTTACTTATACAACATGCCAAACATAACTGCCAATCAGCCATGGAATAACTAGGGGCCACCTATGAGACAAAATATTAGCAAAAGTTTATCTGAGTTTATCAGAGTTTGTGGGCAAAAGCATTTGACTTTACGGTGAAGAGGTGGGGTCAATGGCGAATTGTCAAAGGCAACAGAATTATTCAATTTACAGCAGGCCATATCAACTCTCATTCAGTGAATTTGATATTTCAGCCACTTTAAGCCAGGAGGGTGGATTCTAAATCAATTTCAATGTGTATTATATAACTCCTTCCATGCATGATATACAGTTTTGTATACCAATTCAGATCGGGGATGTAAATCCCAAGTGGCAGGAACAAGATCAAGTAGACAGAGTCTAGATAGCATTACATAATTTCCGAACATTTCTGTCAACTACAGTAAAATTGTTGATAGTAATTTTAAGCAAAAAGGAGGAAAAGCAAAACATAACAAAGGCGATTTGATCCAAAAAATCCATCCAAAACTCCCAAAACATTTTTCCAAAGCCTCTTTAGGTGGATAACTGTTACCAGAGCTACTGTGTTTGCTCAATGGTGGCTGTCTAAGTTATTGGAAAACATGTCAGTTGTGGTGTTTTCTTTCATAAAACTGATGTGCAGGCTAGGGCTGCTGATTCACTCCTGTTGTTCAGTGTTATGTTTCCATTCTTCCCCCATTCCAATAAAGTTTTACAATTCCCTCATAGAGCTCTTACCAAATGTGCACTGTGATAATTAGCAAGTTGGTAGGAGTTCATTTTCAATTGATTCCCCACCCTTCTCAGATCATTAGGTGCTCTATCTTGAAATGCTTTAAAGTACTGCTGCCTCCCTTGGAGGTCAGCCCTAATTAAAGGGACAGTGTGCCACATTAGCCATGCATGGAGTCGGAGCCGGTAACAGAATTTAGATTAGTCAGCCCCCAAGGTTAAGGCTGAACCCTTGACCCAGACCCAGTGCCCCCATTTCCCTTTTCTTTTCTAATGCTTGTTCATACCCTACGTTGCTTAGCTTAGCTGAGTGCCTTCCCACTTATACCTGAACAAGGACCAAACAATGTCTCATTTGGTTCCCTCCCTCGCTCTGTTTATGTTTCTTTCCACATCTCTCAAACCTACAGTACGTCCTCTCAGCTCAGATTAGGGAACTACTAGGCTGTAGTCAATAGAAATTACTGCACAATGTTTCTCTGTGTAGTTTTTTTTAGTATTGGTCCAGTTGCCTTTTCAGTGTTTTGTTTGTATTAGATGAAAGCCATGAGGTTATTAAGAAATTAAAAGATGGATGTTACTTACACAGCTGTGTATGCAATTTAATGGTTAATAACCAACCAATAGTTATGAATTCAGTCATATTCTATAAGACTACAAATCATTTCTTGAGTACAAATGGCCTTGAACTTTTGCAGTTAGGGGGACAGCGTAATTAATTTGTGATTGTTAGTATGTGTTTTTAACTGCTTCAGCTCAGACCCATAATGGTTTCTTTTGAAGTGCTGGAATTGTGTGTCGGGGGCCATGTTTGTGTTATTGCAGATCCTCTGAGAGCCCATTGTTTGGAGACCTCACAGGTTCCTCCTAATCTAATTGTCCACGGATGTCCTGGCTCAGGACCTTTCTCCATGCTCTGGGGATTGACAGAGCTGTTCATGGCTTGAAAAGTCACTTGTCCAAATACAGCCTTGTTTAATTACAGGTGGGGGATGCATGCGTATCACCGCACACAACTCCCCCAAGCCCAATAAATGCCCAGTCTAACTCTTTTCAGACTAGATATTCAACTCCACCTCCAATAGAATCTCTATCCAAATAGGAACTGGATTTGGGTCTCCTCTCCTCCTTATCCCAAAGCCCTTAAGCAACCTCCACTGCTCTGTTCACCTTCACTTTGCTAGTGACATACCTCCCAGTGGTTCTCCATCCAGTGTAAACACAAGGAGATCCTCCTGTGCTATTACTTACACCGTGCTTCCATGATCCTTGCTCCCACTGCTGCCCCCAAACCCTCCCATCCCCAGCCAATCCCTGACCACCTCAGCCTCCACCTCTATATTCCGAATTGCCAATCCCAATCTAATTTATGGAATATTTTGGAGGTAACTGTATACGGCGGCAGGGGAGATAACATCTCCAGGCCCCTGTGAAGGACAGGAACTCGGCAGTGTGTGCTTAATAACATAAACTGCTGAAAAAGGGCCCGGGCCCGGTGCATTGGCAGAGGAGCAGGCCGGTGAGACGGATAGAGAGAGAACTGAGAGAGGGGACCCAGTGTTCTGGGGTGGGGTGGGGGTAATTGAGACCATGTGAGCCTACCCCAGTGGAGGGATTAGAGAAGAAACGGAACTCTCTCAGCCCCGAGATCGCTTTCAATTAGATGCGCCCAGAGCAAGGGTACTGGGGAGACAGGGAGGGTGAGAGACCAGCATGGCCCAAAACGTCTGGGCGAAGGAGGGGAGGAAAGGTGAAAGAGAAGTTAGGGTTGTGTTCCCACCTCCTCCTCTTCCTGCATGTCAGTGCCAAAGTCTGGGCTGTCCGGGTCATGTCTGTGTGTCGCAGTACACCATATCCATGTCATAAGGGAAAACACACAATGACAGCACCACCACCAGCTTGTTTTTTTCTGTTTTAACCTGCATTCATCAAGCAGACTAAGCTAGCTATTTCTTCCTAGTGATGCTCTGCCCTCAAATGCAGACATTCAGAGTTTACCATAACAACTTCATCTTCTGCTGTGGCCACTGAACACAGCTACACTGGACCTTTTGTGGCCTTGCTCAAGGGCACATCAACAGCCTTTTGGTCATAAACCCACTTCTCTTCTTCTGGGTACTTTTGCCATCGGGGTCAGTGAGGTGAAAAGTATTTCTTTCAATGCATATACACCAAAAAATTATTCATCTCACACACATAACCATATATTTTAATCTTAATATTTTCCTTAGCATTTTCGTTTCACTTTTGGAAAGCAGAAATTTAAATCAATTAGATGAGAATAATGTAGAGTATATGGCACTGGCAGGCCAAATTGTAAAAGCTTTCAGTGTCCTTTGTATGTCCTCAGAAGGAGTTATGGATATGATTTCTGGCGTCACAGTGTCATCAGCCATAATCAGAGATGGCACATGGCTGGACCAGGGTTTCCATGCCAGTGAATGCCACTGAATATCTAGAACAGCACAGATGTAACTCATCTTAGGAACTGGAACCTTTCGGTCATGACACTCGTCTATGTGACATCCGTTGGTCATGCTGCCCACTGCACACACAGACGCTTTAACCGTATCTGTTCTGCAGTTATAATATGTCTGCCTGATGACCTGTAGTTGTCCCTTTTAACATCATACAGTAGCTGTCATATACATCAGTGTTGACGGGTTGCCAGCTGTACAAATGTACATGCCTTGTCTATTTGTGGTTTGCCCAGTTTCCCTACTGACGGTGTCACAAACAGAACACATGCCATTTTCCGTTTTTAGGTATTTTCACAATGTATTATCAAGCTGTGAAGGTCAAATTAAAAAGGTTTTACATGGAAAATGTGAAAGAAATTGGTCATGAAACATAAAATATTTAAGGCAGTTGGAGCAATTCAGCAGTTCACAGAACAAGATAATCCAAGTAGAGTACAGGAAAGCTAAAAATGTGACCATGTGCTGTGATGCGTGGCCACTTCGAGGAAAACCCCCTCACGGTACAAATTAAGTTATGTCTCAACGAGTGGTGAGCGACTTGCAGAAATACACCAGGTGTTTTTCTGATGAGGTCTTTCTCTGAGATGTCTGATGAGGGAGACTGATTTAGATTTTCTAAAGCTGAGTACCCCTGCTGAAACATTCTTAATGTTGCAAAATGTTGTTAATAAATAAACGACGTGCAAAAGCGGAAATGCATTTGAAATCAAATGATATGATCACTCTAAATTTGGCTGATGAGCCTGAAACCCCCACAGATGTTGTAAATAGAGTCTTACAAGGCATCACTTCATTTCCCCGTCATGCCGATGCAGAGTGCTGGGCTTTTGTATGAAATGCCACATCGGCCCCTCCTGTGTTTAGGTTTTTGTTGGCACGGCCATGCAAAAGCCCTGGTTGTTTAGAATTTGCTGTTTATTTTCACAGTCTCTAAATGTTTTAGAGAAAACCCCTTACCATAAAAGAGTGACAGTCTGAAATCTCTATGTTATGCTTTCAGCATCATTTAACTCAAACTGAAGGGTTTATATGCATGCAGTTTCATTCCTGCAGTCTGCTCCTGTCTACTTTAAAACCTGACTCCTATGGGCATTTGTATATAATTTTCCAAAGCTCATAAACTCTCACTATGCCTGACGAAGTGTTGCCACACTAAGAGGCTAAGAGAATATTTAAAAGTCGCTGTTTTAAAAGATGTTCATTACAGCTGCATTGTTTTTGCCATGTATAAAGCTGCTCTTAAACAGATACCTAAGACTTAGGCTGCCCCCTTAAATTTCATCATACAGATTTGTGCAAGAACCCAAATTCAAATCACCGTTTTTGTTAAGTGGCCATTTAAAAAAAATCCTCCTGTATTGTTTTTCACATAACAATCATAATAAAATCAGAATATGAGTCTGGTCTTGTCTTGTCTTATCTTTATATAATACAATAATATATATATATATATATATATATATATATATATATATATATATATAAATATATATATATATATAATACACAGTTCAGTAGAATGCATGCAATGACACAGCAACTTATATAAAGAACTATAGAGTAGCTAAATCTAGGCAAGCAATTCAAACACAATTGCAGTATATTTATACATATATGGCAGATTATTTTTCTTAGTAAATGGCAGTATTAGTGAAGCCACAAGATAAACAAAACCAGAGAGAGAGAGAGAGAGAGAGAGAGAGAGAGAGAGAGAGAGAGAAAAAGAGTGTGTGTGTGTGTGTGTGTGTGTGTGTGTGTGTGTGTGTGTGTGTGTGTGTGTGTGTCATAATTTTTCCACTGCACTTGATGTGATGGTGAATTTGCACAATTGGTTTTCTCCACAGTCCATCCTCTTTTAGCTGAATAGTTTACGGAACAGTAGCTAGTCATTAGTAATACTGGTAAACTACTACGTTCATTGTTGTCTCATTTTAGTAATGTTGATAATTTGTTTAATTGTTTTTTTTTTTTCATTGTCAGTGCTACATTCACAGTTTAATTCTGGCATGACTGTGGCCACATCTGATTTGTTTACAGTATCTTTCATTCAAAGGATGGCAGGATTTTCTTCTTCATTTGGTAGTAATGTGTGTAAATAGCACGATGCAAGGCAATGTTTTGAGAACAGTTTTTTGACAAATCTTTGTGTTTTTATTAACAGTTATAGTTAATAGGTGTGTTAATAGGTGTGCCTTGGCCTCTCTTGACCCCTGGGAGAAAATGCCACTGTATTTTTGGGAAGTCCAGGCTTGTTGTCATGGGGTCTCTGGCTTCAGTTGGACCCAACCAGCCTGATCTGTTCCTTTTTAGGAGACTTGAAACTTACTACAGATATTGTAAGTAATCCAGCACAGTAAACAGCATGTCTTTTGTGTTGTCAATTTTGTTATTGTTGGCTGTCAGTTAGGATATGATATGTGTCACCATATTGGGGTTTTAATTCAATATATTGCCATACTGTAAGCAAAGCAACATTTTGTGATTTTAAAAGAAAATATAATTTTAAGAAAACTGTCTTCTTATACACACCACCATGTGCATAAAATATGAGTAAAAAAACAAATTGACTTTTTTAATGCAACTAGAACAGTGGGATCTGCATTTGTATTTATCACAGTCCCTGTAACATCCAACAACACTGCTATCTAGCAGTTACGGTTTTAAACATAAAAATGTACAGTATTTTTGAGAATCAATACAACATATAAACAAACAAAAAATAAATTAAAAAAACCCAGATAGAATATTTTTTATATTATCTTACACTCCAACTGGCAATGCCGTAGAGAACTAGTATTTTAATGCTTCTCGGTGCTTCATTCCTTGCATGTGGAAAAGTGGGAAATGAATTCATCAGTCTAAAAGCCTGTCTTGCTTTGAAAAAAATCTAGTGTCTAGTGTTGGCCATCGGGGTGGATTTTAGACTGATGAATGAATTTTCATCAGTCCATACATGAAGTGATTAAGAACAGTTGAACCATTGTAAATAATCGTTAGGGTCATTAAACAGCCAATATAGAAAATAAAAAATAGAAAATCTCTAAAGAACCAAATTCTCACACCATGCAAACATATGTGGTCTGCCTTTATTATCTAAACATTATGTGCAGAGTATACATTACACTGAGTTTACATTTCTTTTCCTGAGCTAAAGGGACAGACTGGAGAGTTCTAAGTGTACTGGGTTAAAGGCCAGAGTCATTGTCAGCCCCTATGAGGTAATTATGTGTTTGTGTTTATAGCATGTTGACTCCACACTCTGTCTCTCCTCTGCACTCCATCTTTCTGCCTAACTCCCCCACCTCCCCCTCCCTTTCTCCCTTTCTGTTCTTTGCACAAGTCGTCTCCCTCTGGGAAGAGGTGCCTGAGATGTTGGTTCGCCCATACATCTCTGTCAAAATCTCTATGAATAAATTAACCTTTTAAAGATTAGTCCACCCTAATACCTCAGGGTTTTTTAAACAGAAGAGCGGAGTCCCTCCAGCCCCCACCCATTCTACGCCAAGCCTCACCAACTTGGTGTTAATAGTGGAACGAGAACTTTTAAAGGCACAGATGTAATTTTTTTCAGCTGTGTTTTTCACTTAAATATAATGATGATCATCATTATTTTTAGAATTATTTTTACTTTCTGCACGTTAATTTTGATTATTTAATTTGAATGATATTGAGCTTGGGGTGCCTATAAACCTAGGGTTTAAGGTGCACGGCAGGTGGATACGCTTTTCTCTGTTTGGATCCCTAACTGAGGGCTGTATGTATTTGTCCATTATAATCGATTATGATAACATTTTGAGTAGTGCTAGTTGCACCTTACTGAAGAGTCAGGATACATAACCAAATTATAAACAAATCTCTAGTGTAATCCAATTAATGCAACTTAAATTATTTTTAAGTGAAAATAAAAGTGAACATACCCCCCAAAAATGCTCAACAATGTAAACTATGATCACAAAAGACAGTTTAGGAAATATTATTAATATTTAATAAACACAATTTTCCAAATATGTTTTTAAAATGTTAAATATGTTAATTAAAATGGTGCTTGAAATGACAAAACACAATTATTTAAATTAAAAAAAGATACAGACACAATACGTTATATATAAAATATATGTACTATTATTTCCTGCTCTGCTGTCATATAGGTATTAATTGTAATTGCACCCTGCCACCCTACCACGTGGTACATAGGAAAAAACATGCAAACTTTCTGCAGAGGCATAAATACTCTACTTCCATCCATAATGTTTGAGGAGAGCTCGTCAGGGGAATATAAACTTTGACATTACTATACTTACACATTCCATTTACACCACACAACCTCAGTAATTATTTGTATTATGAAAAACCATTAGCAGTTCATTGGCAGAAAAAGATGCTTGTGTTTGTTATTGAAAACGAGAAGAAAGAGATTTTCTACACAATTTAAACCCTTCAGTTGCACAAGTTTAAATATGTTTCCTACAATCTGGTTCAACACAGCTCTGGGAGGATGTCCAGTAATTCTTGTTGTTCCTTTACATAAAAATGTCTCCTTGAGACCTGTAGTGAGATTCCGCCAAATGCAGGGAGCAGTTGGACCGGGCTCTCCCTGGCCTTTTTCAATGACTTGGGTTATTTAGATGGAGAACAGCACCTGGAGTAGCTCCAAACACCCGTAGGCACTCAGGCTGAATGTATGTGACTCTGGCTGCCTTTACAGCATGCATGTTGATCCCCCAATATTCTGTCTTTGCTGAATTCTTTGACTCAGTAACCACAACTGCTGAGAAGATATGTACTGCTTCCACTGCAGAACAAGACATTTTGTCATTGTTTTGGAAATGTGAAAAATTATGTCTTGCTGAGAAGCGTATTTTTTTAACAACCAAACATAACAGTGGTCTCTTGTTGGCAATTGGGCCAGACCTATCCACCTTGGTTTTTCAAACAAATCAGGATAATTATGAAGAACAGGTTTTAGGTTGAAATTCCTTGAAAAATAAACCATTCTTGACTGAAGGAATATGACATGTATTGGCTATGTCACTGGTTTTAGGTTTCACTCTCAGGGCAGGCAGAGGCGTCTCCTGGACTTCCTGAGCTCTAACTTGTGCCAACTCATGTACTGGGGAGCTGGAGGTCCCCTCCTCCTTTATTTTGGGTGGGGAGGGGGGTGATCAGCGTGGGAGGGGTGAAGG
Source organism: Dicentrarchus labrax (assembly GCF_905237075.1). NCBI lineage: Eukaryota > Metazoa > Chordata > Actinopteri > Moronidae > Dicentrarchus > Dicentrarchus labrax. Next base: position 18,909,926 of record NW_026136715.1, read on the forward strand.
ACAAGAGTTTCTCCATTTCGCCAGTCCTTCTGGTTCTCAGTCTCCCCTGTTCGACCTCATCACTCAATCTTCGTTTAGCCTCTGACATGTTTTAGCCAAGCACTCCTGGCCTAATTTATGTCTGTAAAGACAAGCCTGGCAAAGGGGAGCTTCCAGTAAAAGGCCACTGCCTGAGCCACTGACCCACACTGCGGCAAAGTGGCTAATTTAATTTCTTTTAGATGGGAGGAGGAAGCGGTAATGTCTCTATTACCACGAAAAGAAAAAAAATCTGCCATCTTGGAAACTTGGGGGCAACACAGATGTTCTCCTGGATGTGTTTTTTTCCCTGCCCCATCCAGACAACTTGTGATGAGAGTCAAGAGGGTCATGCTGACCTTTGCTGCGAATCTGCAACGGTTGACAACATGTGGCTCCCTAATACACGAAACACATCCTCTTATAGTAGAAAGGCCAACACTGCAGAACACCGCCCAATTATCTTAGCTGGCCTCCAGACAAGTCTAGAGTGCCCTTGAGATTTATGGTCTGAATTCCCATGTCTAATGGTAAAGCAGAAGTTATTAACTTTTCAAAGTACGTCTGTCCCTCATACCCATGCACCCATGTCCCCCTTCATTTTTGTGTCTGCACAAGCTTAGTTTAACTGCCTGATTAACAATGAGTACAGCTATTCTACAGGGCAGGGGATTTGGGCAGAAAGTAATTTTATAACTTTATTTCCATGTAAATGATGATGTGATATCATACATCAATACTGTTTTTATATTAATCAATATTATAAGTCTTGAGTCTGTAAAATAGAGGACCAGAGATAGACTGTTGCCTTCACTCTGATACACACACATAGGTTAGGGACAGCCCAGTGGGGATGAGAGACAGTTCCTGCTTTTTCTCAGTAGGAGGCTCCAGAGATCACAGAATGCTCTTGTCTCTCACTAAGCCAAAGAGTACAGCCCATCTTTTGGTCGGTTTCCCTGCCCCTTACACTGCCAGACCCACAACAGCAGCAACAGTCCACATATGGAAATGCTTGATTTGATATAGTGTCATTTTACTTTGCAGAAATGAGTATATGCATGTTCTCCGCCTTTCTGCAATCCGCCACCACCACCACAGTAACCCATGGAGTGTGGAATGTGAGCCAGGTTTACTAACCAGTGCTGTTAAAAAACAACACATTTATTATTAAATAATTATCTACTGACACAAGAAGATTATTGATTGGAGCGTGTAGATATTTTTTCACTCTGAGAATCAGTCACTGTAAACCTAATAAGAAGGCATGGTACAGTATGTATTACAAGGCTTGCATAAAGGAGATATGCAAAGCATATTACCCCTGGATTTTCCAATGGTACCTGGTCATAGACATTTCAACACAATACATAAGCGTTGAACAATACTGGAAAAAATGTCCTACATTCATTGGCCAAAATCTTTTCATAGGGTATTTCTTATATGCCACTACAATATTGTGTCAGTTCTGTCATTTCACAGAATTTAAGGTATTTACGGTTTAAATATTTAGGTCTATGGTGATTAGTTAATATTAAAGACGATACGCTTAGGTAAATCAATCATAATCCTTTTTTTTCTCCTTACATAAATCTTCCTTACATAAATCATACTGTATTTTTAGGAGTGGTTGGCAGTGTCTGTGTTCTATTCTCTACATGTACGACGTCATTAAGACCTTGGACTTACTTTTTTTTTTTCTTCTAAGTTTTCCTTTTTTTTTACCTCAACCATTCAAATTATATTCACCACACTATGCATTCACAGGGCACCAACTCCTTATTTAACCTTATTTCTCAGAAACTACATTTCTTAGCTTTCTCCATGTAGTATTGCTGGAATAGAAAGGCTACGAGTAGAAACTATAAAGCTGTGACAGACTGTGTAAGGACTGATTTCCATTAGTGTTCTTAGCCTGTAAGCAGAAGGCTGCAAGTACAAATGTGTGTTTGGGTGGAATCCAGGACCCATAGAATACAGTACAGCACAACCGCCAGCCAAGTTTTCTGAGGACCAGAGGAGAAAGCTAGAAGGACAATGTTATGTTGTAAGCCATCAAGCCTTCAAAATAACAGTGCCAGTTGTGATTTCCTGAGATTTCCCAGAATCTTTTTGTCTCAAACTGCTGGTAGTAAACGGCATTGCATCGTCAGGAAACTTTAGTTTTCCCCTTCTTTGGGCTGTTAGCTGTTGTGAGTGGAAAAAAGGTCCCTGCTCCAAGTGGTCAAATAACTGCAGCTTATTCAGCTTCTGTGTACAGCCCGCCCGCTGAGATGTAAGCAAGGGGCCAGACAAAACCAAACAAAACAACAGTAAGCAGGCTCAATGGACTGGCTTGCCTTTGCAAAGGCAAAAGTAATGTTATTAGAGGGCCTTTTGTTTCAGTGCTCTGAGTAATCCCTTTTCCTAACATTTCTGAAATCTATATGGTCAGTATTTATTAAATATTTTATCCATCATAATGTAACACATTTTGCCAAGACATACAGAAGTCAAATAAAATATTCTGGAGGTGGAGATGTGACGATTATGATATCGTAATGCACTGTAGTCCACCTTGTTTTTCAGAGAAGCATTTTCTCCTGAAGAATGTGCCGGGATTAATCCTGTGTGACCACCGCAGGATTTTCACTCCGGGGATGTCATGGGGAAAGCGAACAGAACACCTATCTGTTACCTTTTACAAAGGGAACCAGAGTTCCTCCTAACTGAACAAATGGACCTGTCTTGCGCGAGAGGGGGACAAAGGCATTCTCACTTTCAACACCCACGCCACTGCAGCCCCCAGCCCCGACTGCTGCCTAAAGACCAGTAAAACTGTTCAAATGTTTCCTCCGCCCCAGAGTCTGGGCTAGTTCCCCTTAATCTCGCACTAGTTGAGACCTCAAGAGTCTGTCACCTTTCCTGTCACGCTCGGCTGCCTGCAGCCCATTGGCCGGCAGCAGATTTATTTCTCCCTGTCAGGGCCAATAGCGTGGCGATGTGGCTCAGCCCACTGTTTAGTTACAGTGACAAACATGCTGATTAGAGAGGCCCGGATGATGGATGGCTCCTCGTCGGAGAGCGGCCCGAGTTTTTAGCGGGTCATAATGGGCCTGACACTGCACAGCCCCTCTCTCTCTCTCTCTCTCTCTCCCTTTCTTTCTGTCCTCTCCTGGCGGATAGACCCCTCCCCCACAGGTCACACTCAAAAGGTCAGGAGTTAACGGGCCAGCCTTTGCGTATTGCCGCCAAATCAAAATGACCCTGTTTGGAGTCATATTTGTAGACACTCCATCATCATCATGGCCACTGCGACACCTCTATTCCCTTCTTCCTCGTGGCCTTTTCTCCTGTGACCACAAGCTCCCACATGGGTAAATAGGAGGGTACACAACCCTGCTGGCTTATTTAAACCGCTGAGCCTTCTTATTCACTTTTGTGCTGCAGAGACACTCGTGCACAATACACACACAGACGCACAAACACCTGCTCCCTCCTTTAATGCAGGCTTTCTTATAGTGTATTGAATTTATTTCTACCAATTGGATTGAGCATGTAGCTTGCAGAGTGTGTCGGGGAGTGTTTGGTATTGAGTCATGCTTGAGAGACTGTTCTATCTGGAAATATAGGTCTACCACTTAATCCACTCTGAGGTCTGCAGCACTTAGACCTCTGCTGGAAGCCTGTGCCACTAAAACCTCTGGGATGATTTCACCAAAGGATATTTCAGCTGACCTTGACATTGAGGCTAAGTTTCTTTCACTTTCTGCTACCTGGCTCACACTTGGTACATATAGTGGTGTGTGTGTGTGTGTGTGTGTGTGTGTGTGTGTGTGTGTGTGTGTCTGTGTGTATATATAATGGCAAAGTCTGAACCTGTGTCATTTTAAAATTTGCTGTTAAACAGTCAATACACAGCAGACCCTTTGTTCTCGACCTGCAACTTCAGTAAGAGGTAATGTGAGCCAGCAAGTTGGTTTGTAACAGAGTTGCTGCATAGCTTTGAATTTGAAGGGCCAGATGTTTAACCTGACTAGTGATTTTAAATATGCGGCCAGTCAAATCCAAAGAGATGGTTCTGACTTAGCACTGTGGAGTCCAGGTCCTAGGGGCCACTTTTTCCCTGAACATCAGGATGTTGTGCCCAGAGGCACAGTGTGTATGTGTGTGTGTGTGTGTGTGTGTGTGTGTGTGTGTGTGTGTGTGTGTGTGTGTGTGTGTGTGTGAGAGAGAGAGAGAGAGAGAGAGAGAGAGAGAGAGAGAGAGAGAGAGAGAGAGAAGCTGGGAAAAAGTGAGAGACAGCACCTCATTTGTATTCTTTTCGAAACAGATGCTCGGCTGCATTAACGACTTCTAACTAAAACATTCATAAAGTGTTATTGGATTTTTAGCAGTGGGGTTAAGAAGTGTGACCTTGGAGGTCTGAAGGTTGCCAGCTCTTCTCTCTTTTTCCCTCCCTCCCAGCCTCCTCCCCTTTCCTCTTTCTCTCTGTTTGGACGCTCTGGTGACATCACAGCAGCTCCGCTTCAAATTGGATGCAGAGAGTGAGAAGTTCAGCAGTAGCCCAGGGCATTGAATATTTTTCCATTTATTTGGAGGGCTGGAAGAGAGGAATGGGGGGGGGGAAGCAGGACATGCAGACAAAAAAGGGGCAGAATACATTACAGGTTAAGTAATAAGTAATCAAAATAGTACCTTCTGTGTGTATGCATACTCCACTCAATCTCATGGTTAAGTGAGCCATATCTGTGCTTGGGTAGAATCCCCTTTGGACACCTGGCAGTTTTGATGAATAAATCAACAAAGAGGTGGAGAGAATGTGAGAGGGGCAGACAAAGTAAAGGGGCATCGAAGGTTGGTACCTTGCTTGTTTTGTCATAGTATGAAGTGTAGGCATTATATTTACCCCGCTGATGCAGTTGCTGTTGTACATCCTGGCACAGCTATTGATATAATTGCCATATTCAAACATGACTTCCCTTATTGATTTTTTTTTAGCAAAATTAATTAATCTAATGGACATTTTAACACAGAAATTAAACTAATTGTTTTTACCAGCAAAGCAACGGAGTATTGTGCTGAAACTTTAGTAAATCTTTTATATCATTGTGCTTGCTCATCAAAACAGACAGTGTGCAAGATTATGTATATTGTAGGCACTCTGAGAGTGGAAATCAATTCTTAGAATTGTGGAATATGTACAGCACATCCTGGAAAATGTTTTACTAGGTCAGTGCTAGTGCATTATAGCTCTTTATTTCTCTCTTTTGTTTCTTCTATTAAACTTACTGTTTAGGTTTCTATTACTGCTAAGAAATTGTTTTTTCCTGTGTAACTAAATCAGCTGCTCCTGTTGCCCTGAGAAAAGAGAGTAATCTGGCTAAAAAACACATTGTGATGACACAATGACACATCCATTGACTCATTCTGTAGCCAAAATGGCAACTAGGCCTAATCCTTCTGACATTTCAAAGGCTCATTTATCAATAAAAAGGAATAATGCTGGACCTAATGAGGAAATTCTCATCTGTCCTCCTGTAGCATAATGACAGCAATAACGTATTTTTCATAGAAATTAGTGTTCGTTTGCATCTCAGTAGACACAAATGGGGAGGTTGACTCTCACATGCCCTCAGGTATGGTGTTTAAAAAGCTAGTGATGCTTATTAGTCTCATTTTTAAATCCTCATAACCTCCACTGTTGGTTTGTAGTTGGTATTAGGCTGAACTGAGGCACCATCACATTTCTCCCACTATGGTTAATAGACCAGTATGAGTCACCTCATTCTTCTGCCTGTCCCTCTGCTAACTGAATCTGTCCATGTACGCGTGTGTGCACATGTGGTTTGTGTGGACGTTCATGCACGTGTATATGTGAATATGCGGTGGAGAACGAGGCCCACAGAGAAATCCAGGAAATCCAGGCTCTGGTCCCATTTCTTGAAAAGATATGTGTTCCCTGCGTGTCTAGTGTGTACTGTGCACTTTGTGTTAGTGGCTTTCAGCCTGAGCCTGGAGGAAAGGCCATGTAGAGAGAAGCTCATGCTCAAACAGTCATTAACACAATGCATATCACATTACACAGCCTACGCTCTCTGAGTCAGGCTAACACTCATGTAGCAGTTATGGTTCTAATCAACAAATCATTCTTGACATTAACGCCACACCTTCAAAATGAATTGCAGTTGCATCGAATAAAGAAAGTTGTGGATTGACTTGGACTGTAGTGTCTATGATCCGTTCTTATTTGCGCCCCTTTCACAAGCTTTCCACAATAATATCTGGTAAAATGGATTGGTCACTGGATTGGTAAATCAGTCTGAAGGGCTGGACCCTCATAACACAGCAAGTGTAATCTAGTGAGAGAGAAAGTGCTAAGCCACCATGAAATAGAAGTTGGGGTTTGATGCCAGGCCCAGTTTGTCTTGTCACCCTGCCAAACCATCTGTATAGACCAGAGGGAAAGTCAGAACAGTATTTGCTCTACTCCCCATCCATCTTTAACTAAACCGACCAACCAGTGGGGGCAACCTACCAGTGGGACCCCACAGCCTGAACTGAATATTGAAATCCTTAGCAATGAAAAAGCCACTTTCAATGAACATTCGCTGCATATATGAATGCTGTGGGGTTACCACGGAGACAAAATATTTTTGACATTACGCAGTTGTTGTGCTGTATTTGTCTGGTGGATTCTTGCTGGAACGGATCTTGATTATATTCCTGAAGAGATGTAGCCCAGAGACTGCTCATTAAACTGGCCACCCATGCAATAAACATATTAAATAAACCACAGATTAGAAAAGGCTGTCTTTTTGTTTTACCGGTCTCTCAGCAAAGAAATTGTGCTGCCCAGTTTGAGATGGATTTGATGGCTCTTAATAGTGTCTGCCTCTTTTTAATAATGCCCAGTCTACAACGCTAGACTGTGCTTTATTGGTCTGTTTGAGTCCGAGCACAAAGCCATTAGCAGGGGCCAAAATAGCCCATAAAAGTTGGGCCAAGTCTAATTATGTGCCAGTCTTATAATATTAAGTATTTTGGAATGCGTCAACATTGCTCTATAGTTGATATCTAGCCTGCGTCTTTATGGCAATTAACATAAAACAGTCAATAACTGGTCAGTCATTCTTGAATTTCCTCCTTCAAAGACCTACACTGTTGACGGACCATACCCTAATTTTTATTTCTTAATGGTCCAAGTTTCAACATTAGGGGGGCATTCTTCACTGGGCTTTCCTATTCAAGGTGGTGAACTTTATTTCACTTTAGAATTACATGCTTGGATGTGGAATGATTAGCATAATTGTCCCATGTTCACATATGGCTCGTATCGACAGTGGAGCAGAACTGCATATCAAAGAGGACTGCATAATCACCATAATTACAATTGAGGATGCAATTACTGATATTATTGCCTTATTAGTGTTGATTTTGTTTTGCACACTTACCAAAGCTGAACAAAGAAAAGAGAAAAGGACGAGGTTGTGCTGTACTTGAGCACTATTATACTTCTTTAACTGCTTGCCTTGGTGGCGTTAATTCTTAACCTCCACTGACACAGCTTCCTCGGCCTCTTCCTCAAGGTTAATATCTTTAATAAGAGTTAATATGTGGAAAAGCTAACACTCTACAGATCTTCCCCACCAGACTAAATTAGACTTCTCTCTGGACGTGGCCTCTCTGTATCATTTTTTTGGGTGACGTGTGAGGAGCAGCAAATTGCTTTCTTATGCTAGTGTTCCTTCTGCAGGCGGCCTTGTGTTGTTTGTCTGACCTGCTTTTATTTAAACGTTCATAGCTGCGGCCTGGGGTTTGGCGGAAAATACAGTCAGATAATGTGTGTGCAAAGCCTCTCATCAGCTTAGCTTACCCATCACCTTCCCACCTTTCTTCTTCTTGTCAGCATCTCATGTCAGCCAAATTTCTCTACAGACTTCTTCGGGTACTGTTTAATATCTTCTAAAGGCCTTTTCATTATAGCTCATTTTGGCACTTCAGCAGAGATTTTGATGTTTCTCAGGTCTGTTGTGCTGTGTGAATGTTCATGAAAATGGCAAATGTTTTTTCTCTTGCCATAAATGTGTGGTTATTCTCCTTTATTTGAAGGTGAGATGGTACAGTGCCATTTTTTGCACCCCATTTCATCTCATTTACTTAGATGCCCTGAGGAGGAGGATTTAGTAGAGTGTTCATATGTGCAAAATATGTACATAATATGGAATGTGTTCTTTGTGTATGATAGAATGACACATATTTGTATGTATGGGTATACCAAGCTTATTAAATTTTCTGTGTATCCGTGTGTGAGAGAGCGTGTGTGTATAGACAGATGTGCATGGAAGCGTAAAGGGAGCATACCTTGCACGCAGCCACAGTCAAGGCCTCGGGCCATGTTTGCACTGGGTGACAATAACCCCTTTTATTCTGCTTCTGCCTTCACCAATGTTTTGATTTCTACTTAAAGTTTTATGTCAGTGCCCTCCCTCAAGGGTGCCATTACCTTGTATGCTAATAGAGCTATGCATATTCTATTACTGCTGTCAGGGCAAGATAAGGGACACATTCAGCAAAGGAGCACTTAGGGGCCAATGAACCCAGCGAGGGGTCCTGCTGCTCCTGCATTATCAGTCATCTTCACATCTGAATGGAGCTGGCTTATGGGCCCTCTCTTCTCTCTCCCTCTCTCTCTCCCCCTCTCTCTCTCTCTCTCTCTCTCTCTCTCTTTCTGTAGTAATGACTAAGGACTGTCTTCCGTAATAATCAGTCACTGGGAACCCGCCGGATCCCTATCTTAGCGGCCACGTGCGCGCACACATACGCACACATTGAAACCATGCACAGCTGCAGGCTCAATCTCAACCGACCACAAAGAATGCAAGAGCAGGGCAATAACACTAACACTGTCACACGGAGACAAACATGTCTCATTTGGGGTCAGTTTGGATGGGGCTAAGTAGGTCTTTATTTTCAGACTGACTGAAGTCTTCTCTCCCGCATAATGGTAATGAAGCCATATGGTATGTGGAATTGGATTACTAACAAATGTTCCATACCACCGTCTTTCCTCTGGCTTTCTTTTTTTTCTTCACAACTCCCCCCCCCATTCCCCCTCCTCTCTCACTCTATCTCTCCCACTCTCTCTCGCTTTCCCCCTCTCTCCTGTGTCGCTGTCCCCCAATAAAGCAGCCATTTCAAATTGGAACAGCATGTTGTCTAGGAGTGCGCACCTCATTTATAAGATTAAATTAAAAGCCAGCCATGCTCGGATGGCATTTTGTGATGATGAGGAGAAGGAGGAGGGAGGTTATGGGAGGAGGGAACTGTTTCAGCTGCACACAATCATCTTCCTGTCATGTGATTTGCTGGTTCCTGGTGGTGACACCTTCTTCCTGTCACCTGCTATGATGTGTCAAATGCCACACCTAAGACCCTAAAGCTAATGTATCCAGGGTTATGAGCTCTTGCCTTTTTTTTTTTTTTTTTTTTAAGTTTAACCATACTTTTGAAATGTTATGGAAGCCTTCTTAACACGTGTTATAAAGTAGCTAAACATGGTTACAGGTTTGTGCCTTGTCACAGACACAATGAAATGATATATCACACTCTTAGCTAAAAGGGCCTTGCAAATTATGCTCTATAAATGGAGGAAAATCTCATTCTGTTCCCTACCTAAAAACAGATGAACTTTTATTGAAAACGTGGAAGCGATTAGTTTAAGGGGCGTCTTTTAGTGTAATTCCCAAATGAAACGAGCAGACCCTGTATTTATGAAGCCCGTAGCACAAAGAAGGGAGCTCTTAATGAGGCAATTAAGCTGAGGGGTCGAGAGACTTTGATCTAGAGCGCAGTGATTTTTACAAAAACATCGCACAGTGATAGATACTCATAACTCAGGGGCCTTAATTGTGCTTAATTTGTTTGGAATAGGAATGTGTTTTCAATTAGAGTGTGGATTTGGGCCCGTGTGTTTAAAGGAGGCTGTCAGGGAAAATTAAGAAGCAGTTTGGTTGCCCTCCCGTGTTACTGTTTTTTATCACGGCTAGAGAGAAACAGAGAGAGAGTCAGCAGATAGACAGATAAAGAGACCAAACAGAAGGGAGGGAGAGAGAGAGAGAGAGAGAGAGAGAGAGAGAGAGAGAGAGAGAGAGAGAGAGAGAGAGAGAGAGAGAGAGAGAGAGAGAGAGGTAATTAGGCAACAAAAACAGACCCCTCAGAAGAAGCAATGGATGGATGGCTGGTTAGGGCAGATGAGGGAAATATTGCGTGTCTCCCCTCTATACGTGGTTGTCTGGCTCAGCAATAAACAACAACTATTCTTACACCAACAAAATAAATACTATCAACAGGACAACTGTTTTTATATTTATTTATTGGTCATCAGGATAGTCTTGATGACAGTTCTTCAATCAAATGTATATTGTTATATTTATTCTTAATCATAATCAAGTAATAATTGTTGTACAATTGACTTGAATGTAGATATGTTTAGCAGTATTTGGGGCTTTACTTCTTGGCTTGTCACTTTTTATACTTCAATCACATATTATATCACTATGCCACCACATCATAAGCATATAAAAGTACATAATAATAATAGTAATACAATAACATTTGGCACATGGATCATGTTTTAATCAAAATAATTTTAATGGAATTGAATCAAATCAAAATTCCCAAAGCAGATGTGTTTGTCATACAGTAACCATCTTATTGTAGTTTAGTTTTTAACTAGTTAGTTCTGATGGTGGTGTTGTATGAGGCACTTAATTATAGTCCCGGGGAAGAATATAAGCAATGCACTGCTGTGGGCAGGGAACCAAATGTATTTTATCCACCTAAAAAAATCAATATTGGAATGCCCCAGTAGCTCACCTGGTAGAGCTGGTGGCCCATGTACAGAGACAGAGAGAGAGAATGCAGATTATGAATGAATGACTTCAGACTGTCTCAGTGTGGCAATAGGCCCTCATGCAACTCTGCAACTTCTGGTCTTGGTCAACAACTGCAGCTCAAATCGCTCCGACATGTTCTTCAATCAGTTTACTCATGCACGTGTATTTTTTTTTCTATAGAGGAAAAATCTTCCAAAATGCAGACTTGCCAGAACTCATACATGTCATGGTATTGCCGCAGTTTAGATCAGATGCAGAGTTTATTAAGTGCTGATGAGGATTAATGTTGGTATTAGCGGTTATAATATAAGACTGCTCACTTGAAGCCCTCTCAAATATAGTAATATTATTTCTGTATGTCTATATTTGTTTGAGTGTAACTTATGTCACTTGACGAAGAATGGTGAAGAGGAGGTGTAGCTCAGGTCCTATCTGTTTGGCTGGGAAATGGGGAATGGGCTCGGGAAAATGTTCCTATCCAAATTGAAGGTTAAAGAATATAGGGTGTTGTATGCTGCACAAACTGTAAATTCCTTGGACGTATTTTTGTGATTTTGGCCTATAAATGTAACTTATAGCCAGTCTTATACTGGTAGTGGATATACATTTTTTTTGTATAACGGTAACAATAACGATGTATTGGCCAATAGTAATTTTTTTAAAAACTCAAAAACAATCTTGATACGGAGCCAATGGAATTCTTATTTTTTTGTTTTTTTATTGACACATATACACACTGACAAATCTACTTGTCAGTAGTCTATAGACTATAGTATGTCATTTTTCCTGTTTTGATTGTTTGGCATTTCTGTACTGAAAATCCTTGTAACTTATTGTCTGACATTTACCACTATTGATGTGTCTGCAATAAACTAATCTTGGCCAATTTATCGGTCTAGCTATAATATATATAAAATTGACTTGAGCTTTCCTTAAACCAATATTCACCTGCTTATCTGACTAGTAATGGAAAAGAACTATTAAGTAAACTCTGGACTCAAGTCTTTTAAACTGTAAACGTTGTGCACCTTTCATATAGTGAAATTCACACTATTATATATGTGTATTTCATGTATGTGTATATTGTAGCATATAAATTATTAAAAAAACAAATGTTGAACCGCTGCCCACAGTGATAAAGTAAACCACACAACAGGTATTTTTTCAAGTAGACCACTGAGTAAGCATGTATTTGTGTAGATTCTTTATTTTTTTGTGGCTCATTTATACATTATTATTATTACTTATATATAACGTTGACTGATAAAATGAAAACATTATGTCTGAGTTTAATCTTCACTACATGATGGAAACATTCATTTTTGAAATTATTTACATTACCCTATGTTACATGTTTGTTTACATGGATCAGTTGGCTAAAAAGACAAATTATTGTAGGTTTCGAGTGTTTTTTCCGTCACCTGGGGCCTTACTCTGAAGCTTGTTGGAATTGAAAATTTGACTCTCCTGAAGCTTACCCTTTTTACAGATGTTGCAGTACTATTTGAAGCACACACAAAACCCGTCTTCCGTCCCTTTAGTTATAGCTTCATCCAGTCTTCAATTGACGATTTTTGTGATGCAATGTTGCAATACATTTTTAAAGGCAATTAATATTCCAGAGAAATTAGTTCATTTGCCAAGTATAGATGAGGAAATACTGACCTGCTATTCACATAATGTAATGCTGGCAGCCATTTACAGATATCCCTGGCAAATTGATCATTCCTGTATGATGAATGGAGTCAAGTAATAATTTCTCATTTTATAAATTCCTTACGAGTAGATCCAAATTCCAACAGGATTTTTTCTAATTCCTCGCTCACCCATCCTGCAGTATGCTCCTAACTACGGTTCAGGTGTTGCAATGTACTGACTGGCAGCCTATTTCCAACAAGTGTCAGGGAGTTAAAGAGATGAATGGGGATTGTCTTATTAATTTATCTCTTTTGACCTGAGTGGTGTGTTTGCAGGCCTGTGTGTGTGTCTGAATGACAGACTGAAAGAGACAGTAAAAGATGGAGAGAGAGAGAGGAGAGTCTGTGCTGTGCTGACAGGCAGATGGTCTCTCTCGCTGTCTCCCGAGGTCTTCCACTTCACACCCCATTACACCCGCCTCTTCCCATCAGCTTGTTGTCTGTCATTCACTGAGCTCTAACATCCACTCCCTCTCTCTTTGCCGCTCTCCTTCTCCCGCTCTCACTCACGTGCTCTCTCATCCCTCCATGCTTGTCTGCTTTGTTGGCTGCATGTCAAGTGTCAGGTGCAATCCCAGCTGACTGATCTGCAGTGGCGTGTGCGTGGGTGTAAAACCAGTAAAGTGATGTCCCCCGCTCGCTCGCTCCCTTTCTCCCACATCCCTCCCTCTGTCCCCAGAGCTGTCTGCATCGGTAAAGCTCTTTCTTGCTTGTTGAGAGGCCAGCAGGCCCTCAGCGGTCTCCAAGGAGCTGTTAGGGTGAAATCCCCCCAGCAAAGATACTTGCCAGCCATTTACAGCCACTAGGGACAGAACCTCTACTGATCCCAGTGTTGTACCGCCACTGTTGGTGAGTAGCAGGCTGTGTCTCACAGGCCATTCACGGGTTGCAGTCTCCGAGACTATAGCAGTGCTCAAGTGACTGACTTGTTAATTCAGGGCTCATGGTTACTAGTGTTAAAGGTCAGAAAGATTAACTTCAAACCCCAATATGTTATATGACACTTTGTACACTAATAAAATAGTAAAAATAAAAATGATCAAGAAAAACTAAAACTAAAAGTAATAGAGTAGTAGTGGTAATATCGGAAGTAAATAAACTTGTAATCCTTAAGCATCTTCTTTAATAATGCTTCTTTAGTTAATGGCACTACTTAAAATGGCCCACTAAAGATAATTTCACTTTAATATAAACAGAAAATTTATATAAGGAATCTCATTTTTCTCCTCTGCACACTCTTCATTTATCACTCCCTCTATGTTACACTTGGCTGTTGTCCATTCATATTCCATCCACATTTATCTATCCTCAATTTTCCTATCACATTAACATGCGAGGGGCAAATATTTCCTGGATCACACTATCCAATCAACCCTAAAATCTAAGCCTAAAACTACTACTCCTTAACCACACAAAGGCCAGTCCTTTTATGTGCTCTTTATTAACTCGATTAGCTGCACCTGTAGCATGCTGCCTCTGGCTCCTAATGCTGCTGCCAGCAACCAGCCAACACCTTCCATCCAGAATAAGAGTCATCGTGACCAAGTCAAGGGTTAGGTCTGGCTATAGGGTTTCAGAGGAGACAGGTGTGTGACAGTAGGCCCCTCAGCCTGTCAGGTAGTTATTAGATTCAGTGCAGTGCAATGGATTCTAATAAAAATAAATTAATAAATTAGAGTCCTCTTTAAATAAACACAAAACCATAACCACACATTTCGGATAGGATTCCTTAAACTTATTGGAACCAGGATATTTACTAAACAGGATTTCATTTTCCTTGCGATATGAACATGTGCAAACATGATGAATAATAAAAATATTTTTTTTGAGGAATGGGTACCAAAACCCAGTATTAAGTTGGAACTGGGGCTAAAAACCATGGTATTTCTTGCAGTGCTGCAGCCTCTCCCCTAGCTCTCTGTCTGGGCTGAGTTCCTCCACACAGAAACACAGCACACTAGTTCAACTAACAGCGAAATGTTACAAACAAGCTAAAACAAAAGTTGCCTTTAGCTTAGTTTGCAACATATCTTAAAAAATTGCATTTTTTTCTAAACTTTGCTGCTGGATGAGACGGATGCCTCACTTGTTGTTACTCACTGGCTGAAATCAAATGTCTATTTACGCTGAATTTTTTTGTGTGGGTGTTGTCTGCTTCCCATATGTCTAAAATATCTTAAAATGTATAAAATAAAATAAAACTTACTCTGTAGAATAATGTAATTGCTTCATTGTCATTATTGTCAAACACTATCCACAATATAGTATACTGTTCTCAACCAAAGTGCTATTTTTTTCTGATACATTTGGTTTAATATATTCAGATTCAGTAGACCTTTGGTCTTCAGAACTATTTGGTGTTATGCAAAATCTGTTACTTATTTTTTATTTAGTTTAAACCCACCAGCATTGCATGGGCGTTCTTTACCTACCCTTTGGTGGAGTGGGGTAAGAAAATCTCAGTGTTCTGAACAGATTGTATGAGGAGGTATTGAATCAAAAGATTGTGAAAGATCAGTCCTTTGGAGCAGGCCTTTAAAACCGCTTGTCATTTATTAGATTTCTACCAAATTGTTCAAATCATTGTCCCCCCTGGATCAACGTATGCTAAAGATTTGCCAGCTAAGCAAAATCGACTGAGCTGTTTCCTGCTTCTTTCTCAGCTGGCTTTGTTGTAGAGGTAAACCCGGCCTCTCAGAAAAAAGAGCCTTTAATTAGCTTGAATAATAGCCATGCATGTGTGGACTTAATCCCTTTGGCCAGCGCTACTCCGTTAATGGTTTCCTTGTCACTCACCGGGCCCTGCATAAAAGCACGCTCTGCTTTTCACTCCCGACACCTTTCTTTCTTTCTCCTCCGGCCCTCCTACCCTAGCACACCACTCCTAGGCCCAAGCATCCTTCCTCCTGCTGACCACCACAGACTTCTTCTTTTATTCCCTCACTCCATCCCTTGTCTTTTGATCGAGCTCAAATTATGATGAATCTGCCCCTTGTCTGCTTTGGGAGGTTCTCCCACTCCTCCCTAATGAGAGAACAAATTACTCACTTGCTGCATTCGTGTTAACTAATACCGTTTTACCAAACAGACTGTGGACTTAAGTAACTGTTTTTTTTAGTACTGTATACATAAACAAGTGTCCGCCCCCCCCACAATCTGCAGTGTTAAAAGTTATTTGACAGTCACAAATTAGAAAACACTTGTGGAGATAAACATGGTCTGAAACGCCTCTTCATTTATATAGTTAGTTCACAGTATCTTCATGTCAAATGATGCAGTGCTATTGATAAACTGGTTTTCTTACAACTGCAGTTCATCTTAGAGATTCAGCCTGACAACTGACATTTAATGAGCATTTAATATCCTCATGCCCCTTCCCTGATCTTTAGATGAAATTTTCCCAAATGCCAGTAGGTTGGTCACAAGACACATGCTGCTCTCAGTCTATATTTTGGTCCACTGACAGCAGAGGTGAGAGCTGCAGCCCTATAGAAGAGCACTTTACATCCAAAGATGTAAATCAATAAGAGATGGAGCAAGGCGATACATTTTCATTGTTGAGGCTCTGTCTGGACTGCCAGTGCGTGACCTGCTCCAGAGGGAGACGGAGCATAGCTCAATGACGTTTAACCAGGACCATTATTGAGCCAGATTGTCCTTCCTATTCATTTTCTCTCTTTCTGTCTCTCTCTGTTTGAGTGTATTTTTTTTCTGCTTCTGAATGCCAAGAGGCAAACAGGTACAGGTTTAACATTAAAAGACAAACAATGGCAATGGATGTCTACCTCTTATAGGGGAAAGACACTCTCCCCTGCAGTTCTAGGGGCCCAGTATAAATCTTTTAAATTATAAATCAATAAATAGTTAATACAATAATAGGAATCTTTATAAATATTTAAGTAAGAGGATAGAGAGGTGGGGGCAAAAAGTCAGAGGAGCTGTGTGTACTACTGAGTGCACAGAGTAACACAGGTGCATATGCACACTCATGCAGATTAACAGGCAGAAGCAGGTCCGCATTTTGTACCGTCTACTTTATGGCCTTAACTTTTGAACGTGTTTTTATGTTTTCGGGTTGTCCGTCCGTCCCATTTTGTAAACGGACAACTCAGGAACGCCTTGAGGGTTTTTCTTCAAATTTGGCACAAACATCCATTTGGACTCAAGGATGAACTGATTAGACATCTAATAGGATGAAATTATCAAGTGATTACATTGGTCAACACAGTAATAGCATAATGTTCTGCAAAAAAAACATGTGACCATATTTCACAATTGGTCGGATACTGAATTGAAAAAAACGTCATGATTTTATAGATCTTGAAGATGTTTATGAAGCATCCATTCAGAATTTGTAGCTTCTTTGTTGCAGAAACATCCATATTTGAAGCACTGTCTACTGTCATGACTACAACTTTGAATCAGAATCAGCTGCATTGACCAAGCATGTGAACACATACAAGGAATTTGACTCTGTTTTTTGTTTCTCTCAACAAACTTACACACTAATAGACATGTAGCAGAACAAAAATAACAAAGCTTAACAAAGTCAAGTCAGATTTTCCCTGTATCATGGATGAAGAATGACTCACATTAATGGGCCAAATGGAAGAAACCTCAGGAAGAGCAGCAGAGGAAGGACCCCTCACCCTGGACAAATTACAATAGATGTCACATGCATCATAAACGAACATTACATGTACAATCATGATGACAAAATGAATGTTAGATGGTAAATGAAAAATAGATCCGGGCCATTGATGAGAAATCCCAGGTGTCACAAAGCAGACCTACACTCCGCCATCGAAACCTGGAAGAGGACGGACTAAAAAGAGTTACAAAAGCAAAGCTCGAGCACGTCATTCACACAGATAGTAAACAAGAACAAACGCACAGAGGGAGAAAGAGACAAAGACAACATGCACAAAAGGAAAGAGGGACGAGAAGAAAGGCTCTCCTGAAGAATGAAGATCCAGATCCAAACATCTGGAATGAACATAAATGTAACTGCAACTTGACTGGGGGGGTTCATACAACCACAAGGTGGTAATTCTAGTTTTGCACTTGTAAGAGTACATCTGTGTGGATGTGCACATGTAGGCTAATTCATAATAGATGTGCACACATGCATGACAAAAATGACATGGGCAACTTTAAGCGAAACTGATTAAATGTTTTAATGTTTGCACATAGTGTATATCTCAAATCACAGGCAATCAACTTCGGAGCTACACCGCTTTTTGTAAACACAGCAAGCCTAGCTATGGTAATCATACTGGCAGAATATAAACAACGGCCATGTTTTAGCCGCACGCAAGGTGCTAACATGAACCAAATGCATCCACTGACAAAATGAGTTTTAACACCATAACTGAGCAAAAGAAAACAGGGCGATACCTTTTCAAAACATGCTGGCGCACATTTTCTCTCCTCCCTTCTGCCTGTTTATCCTCACATCCTTCTATCTCCCTGACAGCCCTAACATCGTTCCCCATCTCCATCGGGAGTTAATTTGCCGGAACATTCCCGCTGCACACTGTGATCACCTAGTGAATACCCCCATAATTCTCTCTGCCTCTGCCTCTCCCTCTCATCCAGCCATGGAAATGACACCGAGGGGCTGACAGTTCAATTTACACGTAACGGATGGCAGCTATCACGGCAGCACCCGCGCGCCAGCCCTTTCCTGTTGACTTTTATTTTTGCCTGCCAAGAGAGGGATGCTGTTGGAGCGCGTCCCACCGTTCACCCCTCCAGACTCCAACGGCGCCTCCTCTCCTCATCATCACTGCTGGTCCTCTGGGGAGAGATGCTGCCACTTGTTTATGTGACCCTGTCAGTACCCCCCTACACATACACGCTCCTCTCCCCTGTGTACTTATCAAGCAAATTATTCCTCCATTGCCACCCCTCCTCTTCCCATCTCCCTGTTCTTCATAACATAATGGAGGAGTTATTGATCTATATCTTTGGTCATGATGCCTCTCAGCTTGTTGTCGTTAGCCCCTCAGCAGGCCATTGATATACTCCCCCTCCTCCTCTCTTCTTCTAAATGATTTTCTCCTTCCTCTCGCCTCTTTCCCATTATCCAGCTCCGCTTTACATAAATCCACCTGGTCATTAGATCCATCAAAAGCTAATGATCATCATCTTTTTTCCTCTACCCCTGTCTCTTTTTTTCCCAGTTTTTCCCTATGGCTCACTTTATTTTGCCTTTACATGCACACACATTCTGATACACATGTACAGCACACATATGTGCACACATACAATATAGCCAGTGTTATTACTGTACTTGCCCCCTTGAGACCTACAGATGACCAACAACTGGATACTTTTACAATACAACTGCTTTGTAATTGCAGTTTTACAGTATACTGTGGTTGCAATATAATTGAAGGCGTAGAAGTATAGTCATATCTGCTAGACACATACACACACATTCGCACACTCCTCTGCTCTCTGTCTCCGTCCCAAGGAGACGCTCCTTCATCCTGGCGTAGCTGTCAGCTGTAGAGGACATCCATTTGTGTCATTCATTACCCTCATGGCTCCTTCACTAATAATGAGCTGCACTTATAATAAAACAATTATAGAGAGGGGACACATTCACTTATACACATTTGCCCCTTCCCCCCTCCTGCAATCTTTCTTTACATCCTCTCATTAACATTTCTGGTCTATAGACTCAGTCTTTTGCCTGAGCTGTGTCAAAGCCAGCACTAACATCCTGAGTGTTCCTGACAGATAAATGATGAGACAGAGACATACCTCGCTCATTTGTAATGTTAACCAGGCAGTCGGGGTGCTGCCCCTCCCCTCACTGCCTGTGAAATGAGTTTGCCTGTCCCTTTGATGATACATGAATGTCACAATGTGGAATCTGTGGCCACTGCTTTGTCATTGAGCAAAGGTTGAGGCCTAGAGAAAGACTAAGAAGTAATTGTGCAATAGTTTTGAGTTTCTAGTTTGTGTGGCTACATCCTCCCTCCATACTGTTCTCTGCTGCCAGCTGGGATTGAATTGGTGGCAAGCCAGCAGGAACCAAGCTCTGACACCTAAAGCCTGAGTTCCTCTGTTCAAGACACGCAGATACAAAACCCCATAGATTTCAATATCCCATAGATGTCAATGTATAATCAAAGACAGGGCTTCCCTACCTGCAAAAGTCCAATTTAACTGCTGGTACTAAGGCGATACAAAGGTGGGCACACAGGGATACACAGGTTTCTCTCTGCAATTTGATCTAATCAGGGTCTGATTCAGATTCAGTCAGGACACCATGTGAGAAAGGCTTCAAGCAGCTTGCCAATCAGCCGACTAGCAGCAAGAGGGTACATCCAGCGCTTCTGGAGGAGACCCATGGCTTCCTATAATCACTGAAACAGAATGGGAACTTTTGGGTTAACAAGGCTCTTTTCTTCCACCTGCAGGGTGGTCTTAACACTTGTAAGGTCTACCTCAGTCAAGTGATTCAGGAAATAACATTGTTTTACAGTGCATGGGATATATTAGGTAAAAAATTTGAAATTGGTGACGCCAGAAGGTTTTATAAGCTAAAAATATCTTGTACCCATTCTTCTCACACAGTATCAATAACATTTTGATATTCATTTACACTTTATATATTTTTAATTCAGGTTTACTTGTGCTCGGAAATACTCCAGTAAGTCACTTGGTCACTATAATGTCTCTCAAATGCCTCATTAATTAAAATAAATAAATATAAAGCAATGGCTATTGTGGATTAAGTGTAGCAATTTAAAAAACACATCTTTTAAAATTACTTTTGATCAAGCGGTTTCCAAATATTTAGCCAAACTAAATTAAGTGATGTTTAATTGTTTAATGAGTTATGGATTCATTAAGGGATTAAACAGTAAAATAAGGCTACGTTATTCAATTCAATTTTAAGAGTTAAAAGAACTGATTGACTAATGCATATGCCATTTAGGAGGGAATAAACCATCGTTATTCTGTGCCCCAATTACAGTGATCTATTTCAGGTTTTCAACATCTTTCTCTACTGTGAAACTTACAAAATGTTCCAAAGAAACACTTCAAAATTCATTAAAGTAGTTACAGCACAGAAATTCTATTATTTTCCATATTAGATAATGTATGGCATGTGGCTTTAAGTGGTTGCTGGGCTTAAGGCAAATCACTCCACTAATACTAGCTTTTTAGAAATATGTAATATCCAGACTTTTGCAAAGAAGCACTGACATGATGTGTTGTAATATATTGTAGTGGTTGAGATTTATATTTTAATACATTAACATATAAAATATAATGAATATTCCTATTTCTCCTTTCAAAGCATTTAAGATGCTCGTTTTACAATATATAGTTTAGTAAACATACAATACATACTGTGTGTGTGTATGTTATGCAAGGTTATCAGCCTGAGTGGGGAAGAAGTCCCCACTCAGCAGCTAGCGAGCCTTAAACTGCAGTCATAGCATTGTACTGTAATGGGAGAGAGAAAGAGAGAGAGAGAGAGAGAGAGACCTGGAAAAAATGAAATTTCAGCAGATTTTAGGCAAAACATTCCTTCCTCTGCTTCCTCTGTCAGCTCTGTTTAAACATTATGGCCTGCCTGTCCTGACCAGCAGGCCATTTGAATCTTTAAGCAGAAGAAGAAGCTGGAATGCATCCCCAACAAAGCCATGGTTAATGTTTAAAGAGAAAATAATGGAAATACAATGTCAGGATCACACCAGAGAGAATCAAAAATGTGTTTTATTACTGGGGAATATGACTAAATAATATATTAGATGTGCATGTTTTACATCATTGTGAATATTGAAACATGGCTGAATGGGTGGAATGTATAGGAGGTGGTGACAACCCGTGGGCTTCTACATAGACAAGTAAACAAACAAGCAAACAAGATGTTTTTAATGGATGGTGGGGAATGTTCGATAATGGATGCGAGACTATATGCACACGGTTTTCTAGACAAAAGGACTCTGACAGTTTTGCTTGCTTGTATTTTTTAGTGATGATGTTTCACTAATCTTAATGTGTTTTTTGAAACCCGCTTTTCATTGCTCACACAGGTAGGCTTGCTCATCTGTGAACATTGCATGAGAAATTCATGCATTTGCTACTTTACAAGGCAGACGTGTATATCCGAATTATTGGAAAACTTTCTAATAATAACAGCTTGAAAGAAAAATCCTTACAATTATTCATACTGCAAGTTTAACTCATTGAACTTATGGTGACCTTTAGTCTTATTTTCTACCATTGTGTTGTGTCCATTCCTACCCATGCAGAACTGCACGTTAATAAACATGCCCGTAGAGTATTCAGCAGCACTGTCTGTGAAGTGTGTTCAGCAAGGTCAGAGGACTCTGGCTGCCCTGAGGACAGCACTAAAGTCAGTCAAGCCTGTTTTAGTGTCCAGACACCCTGATACTCACACATAGCTCAAGTATGACCTGTGGCAATGAAACTGAGTATAAGCCTGTGGTCTCTGATCACTCACATGGTGGCCTTGGCTTTATGTTCGGCCAAAGTGTCACAGTATTTAAATACTGTTGGCACTGTATAGCCATGGCTTAATGGTCTAATGTTCACATTTATGAAATAGTAAGGCCTGTCAATTGACAATGTCAAAAAAAAAAAAAAAAAAAGGTGTGGAGCTTTGGCTAAAATCTGTATATTAATCTGTATAATCCTAAATGATGACCAGTGACAAGCATGCATGTTTAAAAGAATCAGGTTTGTAAAAAGCCAAGGGCAAAAGCAGCAATGCAGCTTCAGAACAGCTCTGACTGAAGTTAAAGCCCCTGGCACTAGGGGGAGCAAGTCTATTAGAAGTACTCACTACAGAAGACTGCTGCGTCAGAGCAGTGTTAGAAGAGGATTGGGATGAAAGACACAGTGGTGAATTTGTGGCGGATTCTGTGGTGAATTCATTGAAGAATAACTTAAACATTTTAAATTTGTCGCCCTTTTCACTATCAAAACATACAGTTGATTATTTTTCTAAAATGTAAGAGACACTGCCACAGCAGACATACAGGTATCATTTTATTACAAATATGCTCCATCTTGGTTTCAGTCAAAGCAGCCACAGTGTCTTAAAACTCAAAGCGAAACTCTGCAGGATGTTAAATGCTGACCCAGGGAGAAAACAGACGTTGGCTTTGGCTGTGAGGGTTTAACTCTCACCAGTCAGGGCTAAAAATAAGCTGCGCTGTCCAAGAACATGGAAAGAAAGGGAGGTGCAAGAAAACCAAGGCAACTACAAAATGGTGTCATTAGTTTTTATAGTTTGCTAAGGAAACACTAATAAGCCGTAGCTGGTAAACCATACCTGTAATTAGATGAGAGTTGAGGTAGGGCATGCTATTTATTTGTCAGCTATGTCATGCCAGGTTGTGGCTTGGGTTCCCACACCTTCACTGGAACAGTTAAGGTTGCTTTTGGTGAGGCTTTTTTTATGCCTGAGCCAGGAAGAGATACTTTCTGCCTTTTTAGTGGTTGTAACCTGACCAGGACGCCATGTATTCAAAGGAATTTACTTCCCATACGATCATTCGAAATATCATTTCAACATTACAATTCCCAATTCTGAATTCTATGTCATTTATTAGTTGTTTCAGTTAATATTAGCTTTTCAAATTAAATGTTAGCTATAACTAAAGCTACAAGCCAGATTTTATGCACATACACTGAGTAACTTGATGATATAAAAATGTTTGTAGGAAATCCCAAAAGTTTCAAAACCTGGGAAGTGAGGTGAATGAGAAAGAATGTGTATTTTTTGGAGGGACTTCCCATGTGCCTCTCATCAGCATGTGGTAGTGATTAGACAGGGAAGTGAAGGTGAGCCTCAGGTGGACTATGTCTGTCTATTATTCTCTTTTTCTATTACTCTCTTTCTCTCACCCAATTGTTAACCCCCCAACAGCCCCTCACACAGCCCCCTCAGGAATCATTATGCAGAATAAGCCCCACGTTGTGAAGTCGAGAATGTCGGGGTGCACACGCTGGAACGCTTCACCTGTGGCATTTGATCAAATGAGGCTAATTGATGAGCATCCAGAACAGGGATGTGATGCAGGGCCAAACATATTTTCGTCAGATGCCCTGGCACTCGATCTCACTCTCTCCACATTTTCTTTCTTTCCTTGTCCTTTTTGAAACATTAGCACCCTGACCCAAACATGAGCTGTGTTCAACATGAACTTTGTGGAAGTATCCAGAAGGTCATGACCTTCTCTGAACTCTTTCATGACGTGACTCACCCATCCGATTTTTTTTTTTTTACAGTTGCTTCCCTCTAGGTCTCTATCTGGCCCTCTTTGTCCCTCTGTTTGGTTGTACATTTAGTTCCTAAATGACTGATCATGTTCAGTGGAGCGTCCAAAGGACGTGTCATAAGCTTGAACAGAAGCCAATAACAGCAGCACTTCAAAGCCACAAGCTACCTATACCCCCTGAGGTGACTGTAGCCTCAGGGGAGCTGTGTTACTAGCTCCAGCAGTTATACCATCATCCAATCTGTGGTATTTTAGTTCAACCTCTCTCTTAGATCTTTCACTGATCAAGATAAGACTACAGCAAGATCTGGTTGAGAGCTAGTGTCTTGCACACATGGTCGATTTCTGTGCTGCGGTCCGTGCCTTATTCTCTGTTTGCTGTTTAAATGCTAAGATATGGTAATTGAGTTGCACATCTTTGTCTTTGATAGTGTTCCAGATGACTGGTTGAAAAGCAGTTCCTCCATGTGAAAAGTCCGGGTTCTGAGGAATTGTTTAAGGACAGTATTACACAATCAAGATTAGTCAGGCATCTTTGATTAGTAGCTCATTTAGGGAGAAAAAAATCCCCCACAGAGTTGTGTCAGGGCAAACTCCAGGCCCAATCCAAACGAACGCCGACAGATGACATATCTCCCCCCAAGTTAGGTTTGTGTTAATGGGAGACCCTCGCAGGTGGAGGTCTTCTCTTACACAAACACCAGCCGGTGATTGCCTCCACTTAGGACCAGTAAAAGTAATAAATGATGACCGATCAGGTCACACTGTAAATTCTGTCCAGTCAGTCTGATGGATGGCCAGGTCTAGGTGTGGTCTGAGCCAGGTCTGGTAGGTTTAACGAGTGCTTGGTTTCCTCCCTCGAGCTTGTGTCTGTCTGAAAATCATTCCAGCGGGAAGTCACAGTGGAACATTTTTTCCTTGGAGAAGAATCACATTTTTTATGATATATCGTACATTTTCCCTGACTCAATCTTCCTCATCCGGTGCTCTCTACCGTAATGTAAATACATTTTGTTGAGCTGTGGTCTATCTGGTTTTTCCCAGATAGGATGGCTAAGTTAAGTCAACAGCAGTATTAGTCGAGCTTCAGATTATGCTTAGTTACATGCTAAAATTGTGCACATCATTGGTTTCAAACCCTTGTTCAGCCAGTACAAACCTGCGTTAAAATGACTTTACCAACTACTCAGGAGTTTGACATAATGATTACCTCAGTCAATGTTTAATAGCATTGCAACCAAAACCATTTCTCTGCCTTCAGAAGGTAAAGACAAGTGCACATGTAAAGAAATATCCACACACAGTCCTACAGTGCTTTTGTATAAGAATAAGATAATTGAATTATCCGAACTAGGACAACAAACTTTTTAATAATATTAAATAGCGTGTTTTCCTCTAAGATGTCAATTCACAACCTATGTAAACAAGATTTTATTTTTTGTCATCAGTCAAGTCCTGCACAAATCGACACACTGTTTTAAATTTGTTAATTCCCTAAAAAATAAATACATCAAACTATCCTTTGATCTGTTTTTAGCATGCATTTATTGATGCTTTTAATGCTTGTTACTCATAATTAATGCACATATGCAGTAGAATGAGAAAAAGCACCGTCTACTGAGGGCACAGAGATAGATTTGGTGCCACTCCATGCATTACACGACATACTCAGTCAGAATAAGTCAGAGCCAAAGAAATGACATTATTTAACATCCATCTGTTTGTTGTGTGCATCTCTATATCTGTGTGGCCACAGTATCCAGAACATATTAGTAAATATCTACTCTTGTTTGACTTGGCCGTTACACATCCTGTGGGGATTGTGCTGAATCCCCTTCCCTGTGGCTGTGTGGTAATCTTGGTTTTACATTCAAAATCTCTAACACATTGCAGAGTTCTCTGTG
Organism: Dicentrarchus labrax; assembly: GCF_905237075.1. NCBI lineage: Eukaryota > Metazoa > Chordata > Actinopteri > Moronidae > Dicentrarchus > Dicentrarchus labrax. Next base: position 18,935,698 of record NW_026136715.1, read on the forward strand.
CTTTCATAGAGGTCCATGCAGGATGGACTTAACACTTGAGAGAGCAAGAGCTTAGTTTAAAATGATACAGCTCAGGCGTGAATATTGCTTTGTGATGTGTGAAATGGGTCACAGCCAAAAAATTGTCTCCTCCAAGTGGGATGGCTTTAATTAATACTATAATTCTACCTTTCTAAATAACATTTAAGTCGGAAGTAAAGTACGTTGTCTTAGACTTTCCACAACTTTTTATGCAAGAGTAGGAATTAAAATGGGCATTGAGGGCTGTTATTGAACTGTAGTTTTACTCAACACAAAATCAATCATTTTTGTGGCCACAATTAAAAAAATCCCCCTTCTGCTGTAAAACCCTGGCAATATTATGTTCGTTTCTGCAGGGTTGCGATATAAATCCATGCTGTCTGCCGCGATTCACTACGCCACATTAAATTCTTTTAGATCAATTAAACTTCCCAGCTCACTTTACAAGCCACCAGTCTTAATGTTGGCTCCCCCTTACCCTTTGAGCAGGGGAATACTCTTACAGGGTAGGCGGCACAGGGTGCTCTGCAGAATTTATTGAGCCGTTGCCAAATGAACTGTGGGGGTTAAGGGAATGCATGAATTAGTCATATTCAGCATTTTATGCATAGGAAGTGGGGAAGTTACATGGCATTTACCCTCATAAGTTGTTTTTTTCCTTTCTATTTAGTCACACAGTGTAGTGGACCACATGTTGGGAACTGCTGAACTAATACTGTATTATGGAATATATATATATGTAATTTAAAAACTATATCCAATATAAATATCAAAGAGCGACAAATGACCAAATTCTGTAGTGGCTGACATAATCAAAGCATAATTCTGGCACTTGCACAGTCATGGTTGCTTAACGCACGAATGGAGGCGCATTATGAATGGGTCTCCCTCGGTTGCTGTTTACGACTCAGACTTGTCTGGATTCCTCTCTTTGTATTTTTAGTGGAGGGATGATCTGAGAGTGAACAGGTGGACTCTGGCTCTGTCACCAGTAAGGGCACAGATTTGCAGCTCTGTTGTCTGTGAATGTTTAAAATGTTATTAGACTGAAATAAAGTGCTACATTTTTACCATAGTACATAAAGTTAATAGTCTATTGCATACTCCAGTCTCATATCCTGTTCCTAAATTGTACTTCATGTGTGTTTGTTTGTGTGTGTACACATTGCATTTCTCCTGTGCTATTTGTGTGTACTGTAAAGGTCATTCTCACTCTCTTAGTTTTCACCCATAGTTATTATTCACATTCACAGACCATTAAACCTTTAACAAGCTGTAAGCCAAGAATGAATATCAATTTTTCTTTAATATGCAGTACCAAAGAAAATGTTAGGACGACGGGCTATTGAACAGGACCAGGTGTGCACCCTGAACACGTCAACATATAGTGCACTTTTTGGGAGCCATTTTTTAAGAATTAATTGCTGTAATTTTGTCCACCATCCCCATCCCCAGCCACCCCCTACAGAGACTTAAAGAGTTGAGGTGCGTGTTGAAGTCGAGCTAAGTAAATTCACTTTATGACACTGCTGTGACATGTGCATCTGTGATTTCACACGCTTAATGTAAAATTTACAGTTGCAGTATTGAATGTCACATGGGCTGTGGGGAGAGCTGGGGGTAACCGGAGCCCCAAGAGAAGAAAGCGGGCGTTTTGGCCCGGTCCCCCCTTGCGCATGCCTCCCCGGCTGCCACCCCTCCCCGCCGCTCTTTACAGCTGTGGAGGTGTGATCCGAGCACGACGGTTGGCCTTATAACCGTTAAGCAAGCACCACGGTGCTTCTAATGGCCAGAGGCCCTAATGACCAAAACACCTGGAACTATGGGAGCGCAGAGACGTTTGCTTTTCTCAGGGAACTGGTAGACGTTCGGGTAAATGAGTGGATATGGAACAGAGGCCGGTCCAGTCCCTATCTCACACATGGGCGCTGAGTTTTGCATATGATCACTGAGTAACCATGTCAGCTTTGGAGGGGTCTGTTGGAATGGAGTGGGCATGTAAAGAAGAGAGAGGCCCACGCTCACTTAAAGTTCAAACATGGATTAGGCACGCTCGTCCCTTGGTGTCATGTTCAATGGAAAACCTCCCCCTCAGGGAATTGATCCCACACACTACCGTCCAGTATTGATTTAGTTCTATATAGATTAACAACCTCAATCGTGCGATATAGCTGCAAAACCTCATTCTATAGATATAAAAAGGCTTTTAACAGGTATTGTTTTCCAAGTCACTCAGGTTATTTGAGATCTATTGCCATTAGAGAGATTAATGTGATTACTTACTGTATGAGCAGTGAAATTTACTCTTGGGCAATACACAGGGCTTGACACAGGGTCCGTTTTCACATGTCTGAGTCAAATCTGTCTGTCTGGTATTTTCCATTATTGTTGTAACTGGTTGATATTAATTACACTTCCACACACTGTTATATCCTTTTGTATCCTCAGAAATGCTCATAAACAATAACAAACAATAATATCACTTTACTGTCAGTTGTTGCACTATTACTATATCAATGACCTCAAAATAGAAAAAAGCTTCAAGGTTATTTTTCAGTCAGAGTCGAATCTTGTAATTGATTTTGCTGTTTTTCTGTAAAAATGCTGATGTTTGTTGTTTATTTGCAGTAAAGTATTGTAGTATTGTGGTATGTTCAAGTGAGACTACGATTATCATTATTATTATTAGTGTTAATAGTATTACCATTACTGCCACAATGTTTTTAAAGGACTGAGGATAGTTTGCTATGGTTGTAATTGGTGGAGCTTGTTGGCGGGATACAGGCTGAGACTGCTGGACTGTTGAGTCTGAGGTTTGTTATATGTTTTGGATTTGTGGAAGTTCCCAATTAGCATCAAATAAATAAAGCACACATGACAATGTACATATAGTCCTTTGCATCATCATCTTGGCTAGTGACGGACTGACTTTTAGACTGCTTCTTTTAGGCTATCTGGTATTCTGTCAAACATCCAAAAGTACACCTGGTCTTAATAGGCGCGCACACACATAATCCACTCCTCTCTCTTTTCCCATCTTCCACCTAAGGAAACAAGCTGCTGTTATTCCACCAGCGAGCTGTAAACCTGCAATAAAACTGTGGCATGGCCCCTATGTGCAGTATGGGTAATGCTCCATATACTTTAATGGTACACTGGACCAGGTCATATATTTCTCCTCTTATGTGAGATTCAAAAAGCTAAGGGAGCGGGATGAGGTTTGTGGTCTAGCTTGTGAGTTGGTGTACTGTATGCATGTTAATGAGTACCATCTCCAAGTAATGGAGAAAAAAGGACGTCATTTTCTGTCTTCATAAAGATTTACATACTAAGATTGTGTCTTTGCTCTTTTTATTAAAATACTTGGAGGATGTTCTTCATTACTGTGATACGGTTGTATTTTCCGATAATTGTCCTAAAGCATGCAACTTTTACAGATTTAACTTGGATTTAATTGGATTGTAAAATGAATTTAAGCTAATTGTTTGTTGTTTAAGTGCTGTATTGTAATTTATTCAGGACTGAATGCGTGTTTAAGACAACACCACTGAGTCACTGAACAATTTATAACCTCAGTGTATGATATGTGATGATAAATGACTTACATCCTTTTTATCATGCACAGCGCAACTCATAAGCACAGGCGACTAATTCTGTAACACCGCACCACATGCATGCCATCTCTCTGCATAACCATCTCTTACAGATTTCATAACAACAAGAGAGGATAGGTCTTTCACCACCGCAACCGCTAAACACCCCTTAGAATTAGATCCAAATGTGGTAATAGACAACATGTATTTGGGAGTGCGGATGTAACTCCAGACTCCAGCTACATGATACTGACGATCAGTGAAAAGTTGTGGTTGAAACAGATGTCTAAACACACAACAGTGTTGACAGGCTGAGGCCCAATGTTTACGGTTGCCTGAGGGAAGGATGCTGCTTTTTTTGGTTGTGAAGAAAAGATGATTGGATGCACAAATACAACAACACCCCCTACAGACAGTCTTTTAGAGGAAATCAGTTGTACACACATTGCATAGACACTCAGCGGGGACTTAACCTCCTCTTTGTTAATGAGTGATCTTCCTGAAGATTAACTGGACTCTGATTGCAATCAGGTAATGTACCTTTAATTTGAATTTCTAGTCAAAATCTTAATAAAATAAATAAAGCAAAGTTCCCAAAAACACACTATGTCACAGTGGACTTTATAACTGGCTTCACAGAGGGTTAGTATTCCTGCCTCATCTTTTATTCTGCTGTGAATGTTTAAATTTATTAGAAATGCTTCTTCTCGAAGTTTTGACAGATGAGGTAGGAAGTTACGGCATCTGTTGATCCAACCACTGACTTTCTGTGTTGCTGTTTAGAGGTCAGCCAGGTTTAAAGCCTGATCATTTCACCTGTCTAGTCCTGGATACCCTGAGGAAGGAAGTTGCATGTGTAAATCTGCTGGAATGGAAATGATCCAAGGAAACTCTGTGGTGAGTGTGCTGAAGGAAGGCTGTGTTGTTGTTGTGAACGATCAAGGCCTTTTTTTTCCAACCGTGTCAGCTCAGCTTTTTCCCTCTGGCTTGAAAAATTACTTCAAGCTTTGTCTGTCCATAGCCCCTAGGTTTGGCACTCTCATATAAACACATACAGACAGATCCATATTCATACTCGGGTCCCCCATTCCTGCATGTGTGCATGCACACAGACACAGATTTTGTTTCATAGTCAGTATTGGGGTATGCACGGTGTGTTCATTTGGTTGTTCATCATTGGCTCTGTCTCCATGTCACACATGAATCAGTGCCCTGTGTTGTATTCTACATATTTTAGCTCGGAGGCAATAGTCCACAGCCCTACATGCTAATGAAAGCTCCGCAAAAAAACTCCTGACCTGTACATTAAAGCTCTGTTTAGCACACTGTTCAGAGCTTACATCTGCAGTGGGTTTCACATTTATGTTAACCTTTGTCAAAAAACAATAGTACAGTATACTTTGACGAGGTAAGAATTGGCTGCTTTGGTTAAAATAAACGTAAATCCAGTCCAAGGGGTCTCTGTGTTTGTATTTCAAGTTTCCTCTTTAGATCATTCAATTCAAAACATTTATGCTGCAGAATAACTGGCTTGACTTCTTTTTATCCATATTGGAGGTTAACATTAGCATCCACCTAGGCTCCACTTAGTAAAACATCACAGCCTGTGTGACCTTTCGATAATGCCCCAGCATTCAGTACACTAGAGCATATGTTGGAATATGTGTCAAGGTGCTCACTTAGCAAAAAATCTAAAAGATAAATGTTTCTAAAAAATCACTTTCTTTAAAGTATTTAGCACTTCTTTCGTGTGAAAATAAAATTGAATGATACCACTGACGTTTTCTTTTTAGATATAAAGCTTTGAGTGAGGCAATGTTCTACAGGCTGCAAAAACATAATATGTTTCCTTTTTCAGTTATGCCTCATCTGCACAAAACATTTTAAGTAAACATAATCTTGAATTGTTTTATTTAGTGACTTTGTTAAACGAAAAACATGGTAATCAAAAATGTTTACAGTATTTACCTTTGGTAATCTTTAGGAATACAGATTATGTTTCGGAGCATGAATTCTGTAAGCCAGTGGAATCTGTATTGAAAGAACCTACACAACCCTGGTTGTGCTCCAAAAGGATTTTCCTTTAATATTTTTTTGCTTCGTCTGACTCCAGATCATGTTTAATGTAACAAGAAGGAGGATAATCAAAACAGCAGCCACTGAGCACTAAATCTGGTGTCGAAGCTGTGGCTAGACAGGAAATTGATGTGGAAAGAAATGGCTCAGTGGCAAACCTTTACTATTAACTCAGCCATGTATGGTAGAGATAGGTGTAGTCAGCAAAAATTGGGCTCCACACAGGCAGGTTTTAGGTTTTGCCAGACTGTGCTCCCCTCAGCTGTGGCCTGTTCACACCTCGTTGTCTCCATCCACCTCCACTCGCTGATAATCACAAAGCAGGTCTCTCCTTTTTACACTCCTTTCCTTTTCTCCCACTATAGCTTTGGCCAGGAAGGAGCTTTCACAACTCAACTTGTGTGGCCACCCAAAAAGTGTGGCTGAGTCCAAAGTTTAGCAGGAACTCTGTACAGCTAGTCCTTGGGTTTCCACAGGCTCGAGGAAATGAGAAGGAGAAGAGGAAGAGAGAGAGCGTGTGTAATACACAGAGAAACACAGACGAGAGAGAGTGAGAGCTGTGTGGAAGCACACCAGCGGAGAAAGAAACCTGATTTATTATCACCAAAAATCAACTGCAGATGTCAGCTCACAGATTCTCCCTCTGCCGCCAATTATAGACACTCACGCAAAGATCTACTCGGCCCTAGAGTTTTTCTCCTTACACACACACACACACAAACACACAAACACACAGATTTACATTGAACTTCAGTATACGTACCTGTGCGTGCATTTAGACACATAAGCATGCGCACCTGCTTGCACAAACCCTTAAATGTGATAAAATCATAATCCGCTTTCAAAGCTGAAATTGAAGGCCTTTCACCCACCTGGATTATTTCCCGCTGACCTTTCTAAGTCAATGCCAATGATGGATAATGAAGATGTCTATAAAAAGCATTAGCGGCGTGATGTCAGCAGTAATATTCCCCCAGAAAGATTTCTACCCTCAAGCTTTTTTCCTGCTGCATGTTGTTCCACTACGTCTGTCATTATGTGCTATTTCAAGTCGTTACTGTAATCACCACACCGTCCTCTGGATTTAGAATAATCTGTATATAGATTTTTGGATTTCATTGTTTAGAGGAGGGAAGATGTGAACTTGATAATGGCTCACATAAATCATGAGAACATCATTGAAAGGCCAGCATTGTGCAGTATGTGAATATAATCATAGAGACAGAGAAAATTGTCTTGAATTTATGTCCTGATTGTTCAGAATTTAGGCTCACTTTGTGCCAGAACCCTCCGCATTAAGCCCAGCAACCATTTTGTGGGATCCTGCACTTCCTCTGTCACTATTAACATTTGATAATTAATCTTGTGACATACTTAACGGCATCAGTTTTAAGCCTTCCTATCTCTCAATGACTGTTCCCGTAAATCATGTAAGAAGGATCTGTGGCCTGTCAGTGACTTAGACAGCCAGTCAGTCAGACACTAGTCAGGCTAAGTAGGCGTCAATTCAGAGTCTGAGTTGTGATGCTTGCAATTTGAATCAGGGTGGAAAACAAAAGCCAAATTGTGTACAGCATGCTCTGTTTGTCGTTTGTATATCTGGAACGAAAATAATTTCCCCCTGGAATTATTAAAGTATTTCTGATTCTGTTTGTGTTTGTGTTTGTTAGAGTTGCGTTGCTGGAGTCCTACATGGCAGACAACACTTCACTTACAAGCTCTGACATCAGAAATGAAACCCAAAGACAAACTGTAAGCAACGGTAGAGGCTGTAAAAGGATAATGTGAATGTGGGATCTGCTTCCATCAAAGAGGCTGCTGTTAAGCGTCTCTCAGATGTCTGAGCTTCTAAAATAGAAGTATGTTTATACACCACAATATTAGACTTTTCAGTGTTCATTAAATCAAATGAATGGCGTAAAATGCACAAATTTGCAAACCTTAACATTGTTGTAAAATATACAAGAGTGAAAAAGTGGAAACAATGACTTCAGTGTTCTGTAGCCTGAGTGCTTATCGCAGCACTGACATGAGGAAATTCGACACAAAGCAGACAGACAACGTGCTGCTCCATGTAAGCACCGTGTTAATACTATATTTGCCTTTGATCATGTAATGGACAGCACTCTGACCAGCATTACCAACTGATACTGGTCCATAGTAAACAACAGTTATAACCAGAAAAAATCTGAATGTTGACTTCATACAACATCCTAATACTTACAGTAAAATATGTATAAATGTATAACATATTAGCCAGAGTGTCTAACTGTAATTATACAGTATTTGGACTAGCAGAATAGGCTGTGCAAACAAAAATCAAACAACTATTGGTCTTTTTCTTGGCATTTGTGATTGAAGTCCAGAAGATATGTTAGCAGGGGGCATTCTTTCTATATGCAAATGAGATGAAATCACTAAAATAATGATAAAATAAGCTTTAAATGAGTCATAACAACAAATGCACATGGTTGCAACAGTGGCACTAATAAGCTATGTCACATGTGGCGGTGCAGGTAACGAGGAAAGTGTAATGAGTAATTAAGATAATGTATAGAAGCCTCTCCCATGTTTATTAACAAGTAAACCAAGTTTATACACAGATGTGTGGGATCAGTGGTTTTAGCTTATGAGCAGCCAGTTAATTAAACCATGAATGAATGAATTTGTGGTTTGTGTACATATCCCTGTGTTTTGTGAATGTGTATGTCTGAGGCAGAGAGAGAACAACGGAAACAGAAGCTTTATTGAGACGATTAAACAATGCCAGCAGGAAGTGGTCATATGTCCACCCAAAGCTGGGGCTTTAATTGTAAAATATGTTACATTGTTGTCTAGCTCATTTAACAGTAAAACAGTAGAGAGGATCTGCTTTGGAAGAACTCATCTGGTGGAAGCACATTCTACATTAGTGTTGTTGGCCTTTGGCTTAAGGATCAACAGATAGTGAAAATGTATGCAACGTGAGCTGATGATGTTTCCAGAAGATGACATGAAGGCAGCCAACACAGTTTACTCCCAAATATTTGCAAATTAAAGATTTTTTAGTTTCCTGTAGCTTAATGCCTAACAGCAGGCTGCTCTCTCCATCCCAATAAAATGCCACTGGGTCGAGTTCTTGAGGAGACAATAGATTATTTTCCAAAAAAGGAATAAGTTCTTAAAGTCTCCTAAACGTAGAAGACTCATCATGGTAGCACTGTAAAGACTCGATCCACAGTATTTTATCTTTCACTCAGTTTCACTGTTTTTGCGGTTAAAATAAAAGTCTTTGTGTGTTATATTAGATCCAGACTTCTCTGTTCACACACAGCTTTTCATTCAAGGGCAATGTCCCAAACAGCATATTTTCCCATTAGAATAATTCCCAACTCAGGCAGATACTGCATTTTCTTTTGTTTGTCAAAAATCTATCCATTCATAATCTATCCATCATATATCCTTTGGCTTGTTCTGAGGATTACATTAAAACACTTTATTTTCTGAGTAGGTATGTAGTGTTACACATCAACACATTCTGTCTTTAAAGCTGAAATAGACACATTTCTCTGATTTTACTTTTTCTTTCATTGGCTTCTTACCTAGAACATATTGAGTGAGAAGGCACACTTCCAGTATTAAGAGAGATAAATGATCTTATATTACCTATAATACATAACAGATTTAGGAGTTCCCTATAAACAGCCATGTGCTGTCAGCTCAGAAGATTCAAGACTACTTGTCATGCCTCAGCTGGAGGTGGAGTTGTACAGTACCACCAGCTTGTTGTCCATCTCATAGATTGACTTTCAATCCAGTCCAGACTTAAAGTATAGTAAATTGTAGATATAGTCCAGTATCTACCTGAAGGTCCTACTTCAATACCTTTTTTTTCTTCCATCCTCCTCTTTCCTGTTGTTTCATTTCCTACCACAGATTGCCTGTCTGCTGTTCTTGGATCACGTGAACTCGAATGTATTCCCCTCACACAGCTGCTATGCTATAATACACATATTGATTAGTACAATGCAGATGCACGTTTTTGTCCCAGTTTGTATCCCTCTCTCTTTTGTTCTTTGAAACACACAACTTGTATATGTGCATTATCAATACAGTTAACAGTGTATATGACAACATCACACATTGGTGGCTCCTAAAGGCATCAAGAGGTAACTGGAAAATCTAAAATTATAAACTTAGATGAGTGCATCCAACTATTTTTACTGTTTAGCACAAACATTGAGGCAGCTGCTGTGTAAACTGTAATAGATACTGAAGTGACAGGTGTTAGCCCACCAAACACTGTGCTTTTGTTTGAGCATTAAAGTACTAAAGGCTAAATATTATTAAGATGTTATTTCTTGCCTTACTGAAATACAGTGAAGTAAGAACATTAACATGAGTAACATTCATGTTTTTATAATGTGACTAGCTTTCATCTGAAGGTTTAAAAAATGACAAACCTAACATTTGGAGCTGCTACACCCACATAATAGATCCAAATTGTAATTTGGGATATTAACATGATTAATGAGCAGTTCATTACTGCTACAGGTGACTGACCTTGTGATAAATGTTGTTCAGTGCAATGATATATGTGGCACAGTGATGACACAGTATTAACAGAGCCAACCTAATCAGAGGTTAATATGGTGGTTTACACTAACTTAACGATCTGTGGGCTAAATAACAATAAAGCACAGCCTAATTAGTATGTTTATGAGAGCACTTTCATTGTGATAGACGACCATACGGCGTTCAGTGCCGCTAGCTAGCACGGTTAGCCTAATGTAAACACCTCAGTGTCCAGTGCTCTGTGACAGACCAAGTTGTAAAAACATTTACGGTATTAAGAGGATGGTGGGCTGTCAAGAATGAACTGGATGTGTGTGTGTGACAGTGTTTGATAGGGGTCAGCTGATATACTACCCAGGCAGTTTTTCTGCTGAGTGGAGTTGTTTTTTTTCTCATTTTCCTTCCTTGTTGGAGGAATCTAGTCTATGAATAAATGCCAGCACTGTTCCTCTGTCACTCCTCCAGGCTAATACTGTACACTGTATAGACACACACACACACACACACACACACACTCAGTCTCCAGTATAATGTCGCTTGTAAAGTTATAAAGTCCACTGCAGAGATCCATATGTCATTTTCAAAGAGGAGTCAAAGAGCAAAATAAAATGAAATTGATGATGTTTGATGACCGTCACTGCTCTCATTGTACCTGACGTCACTGCTGTTGCCCCGTTTCTTCCATCAGCGCGCACTCTGTTTGAGACACTCCAGTCCAGTTGAAGAATTGACTCTCCACAGCTTTTTGAGATAACACCAGTTTTTTTAACCTGACCTAAGAGCATTGCCATGTTTTAAAAGAATGTTTCCATATTTTGATAATGTGAGACCCAAGTATGTATTGTTTGTGTTAGAATACTGTATCTGTATATGGAAACATTATTCTGGGCAGGCCTTTTATGACCAAAAATATAGAATCTACAATAAGAATCCCTAATATGGATATATAGGGGTACTTAAACTGTATCAATATTTTTATTTGCTGGATAGTTTTAATCCTTTGCATTCTTTAAGATATACACGCAGAGGAAACCTTAGATCACTAACAGAGACGAATATATATATAAAATGTTTTTGAATTAAAGAAAGTCTAATCAAGTAATTTATTTTATTTGGTATTAACCACACTATATTACATATATGATGACCCATGTTTCAGATGGAAGACATCTTTCCCAGAAAATTGATAAATAAATAATAGGTCCCTCATGTCATCTGAGACAAAGTGTAAAATAATAGTGTTTTTACTACATCATCATCAGTATTTTTTCAACTTAAAATGTGCTTAAACATATTTTATGCACGATCATTGTTTGTTGTGCAGAAGAGCTAATGCTTAAGGAAACAGGGGGCAACTAATGGGTTTATAAATGTAATGTTGTTTCTTTATCTCTATGGGGAAATGGCTGGTTATAATTGTCCCTCAGATGTGTTTCATCAGATAAGCCTGTATTTAATTTTCTTTGGAAAACACATTTATCAATACAGAAGAAACTCTTGTAAGGAAATCCCATCCTACTTTTCTGATTAATTGTGTTTAGTAAATCACAGATACTTACCAAATGTGTTATGATGCGTGTTTTAGTCCATTATTAAGCATGGATGCTCCCATTTCACTCACAGTTAACCGGTGTTTAGTCACAAATGAGTGAACACGAATGTTCTGCATAGTATTTCAGCTCAGACCCCCCTAATTAGTTTAACATTAGCAACCACAATCAAACATACGCTGTTCTGGAGTACGGGAAGTCATAAAATTCAGTATTTACTTTGTGTGCCCCTATTTGCACCATTAAAACAGCTAATAGGTAATAATGTCTTTCCCCCAATTGATAACAAGTGCATTTAGTGCTATGAGACTGTGTGTGGGTAGCGATTTGTTTGAATACAAACTCTTAGAAAGTGAACTAATGGTACTATTAGGGTGAATTTTCAGGCCAACTAGGTTCTTTTTGGACAGACGTGAGCAGCATATTTATGTTAAATGGGCTGTGCCACTAATATTGTAAATAAAAGGCTCATGGAGGCACTTTAATGATCAAGGTAATAACTTCATCTCACCCTCTGCATGATCTGACGTTTTCACCACGCTCAGCATATCTATCATTTCTGAGACACAAGCCTACCTCCTAGCCTCGTCCAATCTTACACCCTGACACCTACTGAAATCTCATCCAGTATCACCAGCTAATAGCTCAAGAGTGACTTACCCCCTCAGCTGTTTTATGACTGGCATTTTTTATGAGACCACAGTGGGCCTTCCAGCCCTGAGAGGTCAGACGGCTCGACAGCAGCGGTCAGAATGAATGGTTCATTTCCTAGCCGTGGCGTGATGGAGAGGATACAGTTCCTCTAGCCTTTCCTCCTGGCTGTCAGTGACAAGACAGACAGACAGAGCAAATCCTAAAAGAGTGTGTCAAACCACTGTCTGCCAGCCCTGCTTCATGTACCGAACACCACATGGCCTATTACGAGCCGTTTCAGTGCGACAGATCTCCACAGAAGACACAGATCACTCAAAAGGGATCTGTTCCAGCCTAACTGGAAAAGGTAGCCAGTATTTAGCCACCCCTAGAAGATGTGGTTGATTTCATTTTATATGGAGTGAAACAATGAGTCAGGACGGGCTACTGCTGAGCTCTCAATGTGAAAGGCAGCCATCCCATCTGGAGGTGACTGAGTGGGATTTGTATCAGCCAGCACTGGATATCCTCGCTGTCGTCTTTTATACGTTCGTAAGGACAAAGAGTTGAAGGAGGAGGAGTAGCTCTGAAAACCAAAAGGAATTCCGGCTTTTGCTTTGTGCGCTTTATGAGAACTCGGAGCAAACGTCATTGGACAGCCCACTCACAGATCAGGCCCCCGCGGCTATAGGATATCTCTGGTTTCCATCACGAGGAAAGACGCATGCACGCACATGCACGAGCATGTATAAAAGGACAATTATACACACGTGCCAACAAATCCTTGCAAGCGCACACACACACACACACACACACACACAGTTTTTTATGTGGATCTGCCAAGTACAAGTGAAATCTGCACACACTGACTTCCACAACATGCGTATCAGTCTCATATCAAACACACAATCCTTTCTCCTCTCTCTCCATCTCTCTTTCTCTCTCACACACACACATACATACATACACACACACACACACACACACACACACACACACACACACACACACACACACACAATGCAGTGAGGGTCTGGGAGCAATCAAATAGCTGCACTACACAGCTCGTCTCAATCCTGTTTTCCTGTGAGTCTGCACCCTTGTACCAGCGGTTCCTCCCCAGTGCTCCAATAAAACCTCACTAATGATCCCCCTCACCCCTCCCGCCCACACCCTGGCTCTGGCACCCGACCTGTAGATGCACAAACCGAGGGGCACTTTACGAGTTAAGCGGCCGTCCTTACCCGTGATGTCATCCGCAGCTCTCACTTAATCCCGCCAATCCCCCGAGAGCTGCCAGCCAGACACACCAGAAGAATACAGCTGCTATTTCTACCTGATTTTTATTTATTTTTCACCACCATCTCCATCTCTTCTTTTCTATTTGTTTGTTTGTTTATTTTGCAGGCTGTAAAGAGCCTTGCCTGTGCACCACACATACACACACACTCACACACACACACACACACACACACACACACACACACACACACACACACACACACACACACACACACACACACACTCTGTGGGTGGATATTTTTTATAAAGGGCTTTTCCCAAAATATACTGCTTGTCCAATTACTGACACATTAACTGCTTCTCATCTGACGCACCAAGCAGCGAGCGGACACTGACTCACTGTTTTCAGAATGACTCTGTTCAAGTGGCATAGAGGGATTATAGGTTTCTTTCTGCCCTCTACATGGCTACCTCCATCCAAATAGGAAGTACTCTGACATGCACTCACACTCTGTAAATCTACCACCTCGTGTTTTTTCTTGGAAAAATAAAAAAGGAATATATGATCTACTATAGGTGTTCATCAGTTTCTTTCAGTCAGACGAATTATTTGTAGTTAATAAATGTACAGCAATTGAATAAAGTTCCATCTGTGCAGAAAAGTAATGAACCTCAAACTGTTCTTAAGAAAAAAATACCTCCTGTAATGTCATCCTGTCTGCGACTACAAAGGAGCACACAGCTTGTATACAACTTTTCCCAGCATTCAGCATAATGTTTTCAGTTAATATGTCAGACTTTGTACAAATCTAAAGTAATAATGAATTTGGCATTCTGAGTTTAATACTATTATGCAAGAATTTAAAAAATATATATTTTTTTTAAATGATGAAAGCAGTGGGGTTGTTGCTTTAGCCCATGAGTAGTAATTGTGTAAATATTTGTTCCAGATTCAGCACCACAGGTCACACTGTGATGTATGGCCCCTGTCACTTAATCAGCTCTGGGAAATGAGCACACATGCACAGGCATGCATTTAGACACACAAACCAGTTGCTGTAATGTTTCAATAAGTTTGAACAAACTTTTAGTTAGTTTATTGAAATCTGTAGTCGGTGAGCATTATCAAAGACTTTTTGTTGGCATACCTGTTTAAAACTTTCTAGACTGATTTGCTGGAAGAGTTTTGCTGTTTGTAAAAGTTTTATTTTCATTCATTTACTATCTTTTAACTTAGCCTAACCCTCTGTTTCACCCACACAATATGTTTCCAAATATATACAACCTTAACACCCCCCTACACACTCACACACTCATGCAGACACAGACTCACACACACGCCCTACAAAATCTAACATAGGTAGCTAATTATGGGGGAAATGACCCTTTACTCATTTGAAAGGTATCCAGACAAGCTCTTACAACACCTACTCAATTAGCTGCCATTTGTCCCCTTGAAATGAATGACTTGCTCTCTCCTCAGTCACCCAAAACACGAACACTTCAGTCTTTGATCTGCTGTTGAGTTGGATCAGATCTTCCACAAGTGAAGTACTGAAACACTTAGCAGTCAGATGTGGGAAAAAGAGCTTTCTTGTTCTTTAAATGCCTTAGTTGTACAAACTGCTATATAAATAAACAAAATATTTAAAGATTCTTTGTTGAACAAATAATTTAACAGTTTGAAGGCTTAATGAGAATAGTTGCATTCTCATTAAGCTGAAGACTTAATGAGAGTATTTGCATGGCAGATTGTTAATGGACTTGTTGTAATTTACTGAAATATGAGTGCTTCACTTCATTAAAGAGGCCATATATCAGTGATTCAGTCAGTCAAAATGCTGTAAGAAAATGTTATCTAAACAGCAAAAAAAAAAATGAAGTTGATGAATAGACTGCCTGTGAAGTAAGGTAAACATTTCATAGAGTTTGATATAAAAAGGCTGGCTATTCTGAAGTCTGACTGCTACTGAGGCAGAAGTCCTTTCCTAATCTAGACTGTAGGAAAGTGACTGGCTGGTAACAGATGTTTCCTAATATACATGTATGCAAATCATTGGTGGACTGTCTGAGGGGCTGGGGCAAAACAAATAAGGACAACACCAGCTGCATGCAGCTGCTGGTGCACAAAAAGAAAGGGCACCCTAGAGGGTTATCTCCACAGGAAGGGCACCTTAGAGCGTTTTCTTTTACTCATTGGGCCACTGTAGTGGGTACATCACATTGTTGTGTTTTTCTAACATGGTGCCAACCATGAGTCCACCAGTGATTTAAATTTCTATAGATATATAAATGGATTCCAGGTTCAATTCTGATTCTTATAATTCTAATAATTGTAAGTCAATCATAGAGAGATGAATGTACAATACTGTAATAAGTATGTCATGTATCAGGGAGATTTTCATGAAGTACTCACAGAGTAAAACTTTCCATTAGGTTTGCAAGCCATACTTTATATGGTCCATGTGTTGAACTCCAGCTACCTGTCACTGTCTGATGTTTAGATGGTTGCAAAAAAATACAACTGGATATGTTGAAAAGGATGGTTCATTGCAGCAGTTTCCACGGTTCTTTCCTTTGTGAAATCAGTAAGCAGTTTCTGGTCTGAGGGGGTGTTTGTGCTGGAGAGGACAGGTGACCGGCCTTCACCTCCCTTCCTCCTACCTCTGAAAAGAAAACAAGTCATAAACCAAAAGAAAAAAGAAAAAAAACTTTGTCAACTAAAGAATCCACTGGGTGAATGGAGAGAGGGAGGGGTAGATGGAGCGAGAGAGTCCATTAAAAAGAATGACGGCCACAAAAAAAAAGTAAGGACAAAATCCCCACGGCAGCACACAATGCAATAGCTGGGGTTAAGTGCTAGGATTTCAGTCGATGGGGGATTTGGGGGTCCCTGCGTTTTTTAAGCCTCTGTCCCCAAAACTCGCCTTCATCCCACCTCCCTCCCCAAGACACTCTCTCTTTTTCTTTCGCTCTCTCACTCTCACACACACATATACGTCTCTCCCAGATCTACCATCTACACCCCTCCTCCCCGAAGTCCCAGTCATCTGCCATAATCAGAACGATGATATACGGGCCCCATTAAAAGAGAGGGGCTGCTGACATGCAGGACAATAGCCCCTCACAGCGTGTCCAGGAAGCCTGCCCATCCAGGTGCACTCTCCCTTACAGCCAGAGGCCTGCTGCTCTCCCTCCTTCTCTCTCTCTGTCTCTCTTTCTACCTCTCCCCCTCTTGTTCTTCCCCTCTCCCCAATCCTCCAAACACAGTGTGAGCCCATTGAGAGGGAAGGTAGAAACAGGAGAGGAGCAAATGGGGAGTGGAGGAGTTGTGTGGGGGTAAGGAAGGATTTTGCAGAACTGAGATTCGAGAGAGAGAAAGAGGAGGGTAGCGGTGGGGACGGAGGGGTGAGGAGGGTGAGGGGAGAGCTCAGGTGTGTTGAAAAGACAGGACATTTGAGCAGTCAGCAATGGGGTGGAGGGGTGGGGGGATCAGTGAGCTTGAAACAATGGTGATAATAAAAGTCTCCCCTTTCACCCTGTGTGCCTGCTTCTCTTCCTTTCTCCCCTTTTGCTCACCGTCTCTACCTACCCGACCTACCGCAGCGCATCACGGAGCACAGAGGAAGGCTGAAACGAGAGGGGAGGAAGAGGAGGGAGCAGCGACTGATGGGACAGGATTGGTGGCAACAGGGAGGAGGAGTCCGTCACTGTTTGCCCATCAGCACATCCTCGCTGACAGCCGTCGGCAGGTCCGTCAGCAGGTAATTTAGACCATTGGGGGGGAGGGGTCTGCACCCACACACACACACACACTTACGTATGAGTGAATGGGCTCAGCCATCTCTGTTGTTTAATGTATGTTCATCCATAATTACTCAGTTTAATACTTGTAGTATTGTAATTTTTTCATTTCATTTTCATTTCATCATTTTCTGTTTCACAGTGTTTAGTTTTTTACAAATTTGGACAAGAACTGTAAAAAATAAATGTATTTTGTGGCAACAGAATTGTACTAATTGCAGAAAGTATTGAAGTACTGTGAAAAGTTGCTCTTTTCAAAGTATTTAACATAGCTTTTGTATACAGTGAGTAGCCAGTAATGAAGATACTGTAAATTTTACCAGTCTTCAGTGAACCATGGAGGCTTATTGTCACTCCCTTTCTGCTCAGTGCCTAGTGGCCCAGGCATTGTCACCAATACCGGGGGCCACCACAACCAGACCCCCGAGAGCCTCTGAGGTTCACTGCACAAATCCCCCTCTGCACCAACCAGTCCGTTAATACACACCGATTACCTGCCCTCAGCTCTCTGTGTGGTCCTCCTCAGTGCTTCAGCAAAGACAAAGAAGAAACTGTAGCTGACATGTCTGTCTGAGATGCTCTGCCTTTTTCTGGCGGTCACCTATCCTGTATCTATGACAGAGACTCAGAGGGAGAATTTAGATAAGAAACTAGCTTCTTTCCTGGCTGGTTCTTTCATCTCCTGTGAATGGAGAAACTGAAAAAAACGAGAATGTAACACACTCATCTCTGTCTAGCTCGATCGTGGCTGCTACTGTCAAAGCTTTCAAAACTCCATCCTCTGACTCACAAACTCCTACAGATCTGAGGTCAGCATTGTTTTACTCTTAGATACATCTCAGTGTCTAGAGCTATTTTCCAGAACATCCTTTCCACTTCCACTTTAAGGTTTGTCTCTCTTGTCTTTAGCCAAGCTGCACTCCCTCACCATCTCCTTGCATCCAAGTCCTGAGAGGGAAATGAAAGCTGGTTGGGGAGATGCAGTCAACAAGGTGGTAGGAATTTTAATGACCAGCTTTCTGCTGCCTTTTCCTCTCCCGCCGTTTTGGCACTCAAATAATGATCCGGCAGGCTTTGCCGTTTGGCACCTACTGGCTTTTTTCTCTGAAAAAGGTGGCGGACAGAATAAAGGGCAAGTCCACCACACCCCCGTGCCCACTCTCTGATAAAAGACAAAGTACATTTTAATTAAAGCCAGGGCAAAACAGCTTGAATAAATAGATGGGCCTTATTTTTTGAAAAGTTTATTATTTTGACTTTTTATAGTTTCATATTGTTTCTTCGCTAACTTTTGTTCAGTCTAGATGCGTCAAAGGAATATTTATGCATATCCACACTGTGCATGTATATTGGCATGAAAAAAATAGTCTTAATGTACACATATAATCAAAAACAGTCACTGACTCACATGAAATATAGGTGACAGGCCGTCAAACCCCTTGTGGCAGACATTACCCGGGTCCGGTGAGCAGAGAGCATTCGTCACGACCAATCAGAAGAGCCAGTAGAGTTTGTTATTGGAGCTCTGATTTTGGACCAGGGGTACTCATACACTCAGCGGTAGGTAAGGCTGACAAAGACCTGGCTTATGTGTGTGTCTCAGTGCAAGTGTGTGGCACACTCTGTTCCTATCAGACCCCTCTCTCCTTCTCTTGAAGCAGAACAGATCCTCTGGATAAGCTCACCAAGTGGCAGAGAATCCCCCCACACCCCCCACAACCATACATACACACACGTGTTTATTCTGATATTGCACGCCTCCCCTCCTTCCTTCCCACCTTCCCTCCTGTCTTGATCTAATGCTCAGTACATAATGGAACGAAGACAAGTGTGATTTTCCTCTTTTACTCTGATTGCCCCTTTTCAGTTTGTATACTGTAGGTGAAGGTTCTGAGTTTCTCAGTGCAGACAGGCAGCCAGGCAGGGCTGAGCTGCTGGGAGCAGACAGCAGCCGATTGTGAATGTGAGGAAACAGATCAGTCTGCCTGGCTACAAGCGCCACGGTATTTTGCTATGTGAATGATGACTGGTGCCTCTGCATCGACAACCGTCTTTCAAGATGTGTGTGTCTGTGGATGTAGTCATGAACACATACACGTATGTGCAACATATAATAAATGCATTTTCTCTGATTTCCTTGCATCTGATTCAGTATTTTCCATTTAAGCTTCCAAAATGAGGGGGAAAAAACATGTCTGCATAATTAGACTCTAAGACATATATTTTCCAGAGATACTGAATGATTAACCTCAGCAAATTCCTCCTTTTGTAAAATGGACTTAGAGCATTCTGCAAACAAACCTCTTCCCGTTCTCTTCCATCCCACGAACATTGCCTCAGACGCACTGGCAGAGTTCGGCTCCTAGTAGCCATTGGCATCACAAAAACATTTTTTTTTATTATAAATTTTTCTGTGTGGCAACAATTGACACAGTAGATTGTTTTCCAAGATGCAGTATGATGAAAAAAATCCATTGTTATTGGTTTTTGGGTTTGATTGTAAAATCACTATTCAACATTAAAAAACAGCCAGATTCTGGACAATTGAGAGTTGTTGTTGCAGGCAACCAGAAACCAGAACTCCATTTATTTTTAAGTACCACAAAGACGTCAGCTGGTGTTAACCATGGCCACTTCATTTCCTCTTCGCTGGCACTGGAACAGTTCAGACCGTAGCTGAACTGTTAGATGACATCACACATGAGGACCATGTAACGCTAACAACCAGTTATTGTAAATCAGTCACTGAAATCACAACACAGGGATGTGGTGACTGATGGTGTGAACATAGTGGAGCACATGATAGAATGATAAAACTCAGTTTTACATTGCAATAACCTTTTAGTTAAGTAGAACCTCATATGGCAATAGAGTCCAGATGGTAACACTGACCATTAAATTTCAGAATAAAACCATGTTATTGTGGAGGAATTCTGGAGGTTTAGTTTTGAGCTTTGTTTACTTATATGTAGGTAATTCCCTGTAGTTATAGTTTAGAGTTACAGGAGCACACACACACACATACACACAAACCATCCCACAAGACTGAGAAAGTTGAGAGGTGCCACCATGACCCTAGGCCTACAGGTGTCTGTAAGCCCAGTCTTCCATGCACTGAAGTCCCAGCAGCTGACAGGCTATAAGTGTCCCACAGTAGCCTTGTTCCAGCTGACAACTTCAAAGGTTACACTCCATGGGTCACAACAAAACATTATTTTCAGCATATGTGTGACGTGATGGTGGGGGGAAAAATAGAGTGGCAAGTTGTCCAGTTTTACCACATGGCAAATGTCACCCTGTGACATATATTGGCTTATGAAAATGGCAAGCGAGGACAGGGCGGATCGCGAATCCAATCGTCTGTCACACTTTATTAGCACAAGCAGAAGGACTGAGTCTTTCCCATCTTGCTATGTGACACATTTGGTCCACAGATGAGCTTGGTTGTAAAACAAGCCATTGGATGTTAACAGAAACCACACTGCCGAATAAAATCCTTCCAATGATGAGCAATCAGCATTAGTGTGGGGGCTAACATTTGCACGCCGGCATCCCACTGAACAACTGTCACTGTGCGCTCCTCCTCCCCGGACCTCATCTGAACAAACATCACCTAAAATTCACCTTGGCGCTACACACACACACGCTGCACTTTGACATGCAGGTTTATTGTTTTTTTTCTTCAGAAATGAGAGGAGAAGGCCCAAGTGGTAACAATTTGAAGTCAATAAACTCTTCTCCTCTAAAATGCCCCGGCTTCAAAAGAGTAGTGTGGGTGTTCTGCGCGGCGGTAATGGAATTGTTAAGCATGCTCAGGGATTTGGCAGCCGGCTCCCTTCGGAAAAGAGCAGGAGAGGAGGATGACAACCTGTTAAAATCCAGTGTTTGTTTCTCTCTCTCATGATTAGGTGGAGCAAGGAATGCACACAAACACGCATGAGAATATGAAGCAGGGTTCATATGATATAGTTGCTTCTAGGGGCATACGGTAAATAGAAAGAATTTCTTCCTTGACTCACATGCAGGAATTGTATAAATACACATACTGTACACAAATTAAGACAGAAAGTTCTCCTTTCATATACTGTTTAATTAAAAAAACATGCGTTCATCCAGATCCAGTTACCTTAGTAATGGTGTGTTCTGTGTTCTGACTGGCCTCTGCCTCCCAGCACAAATATGCACAGCTATGTCTCTTAAAGGAGGCCAATTTTCAATAAGAGGAGAGACACAGAGGGAGAAAGAGAGAGAGAGGGCTATTGTGCAACATGTGTTTGTGCGACTGACACAGGAGGGCAGTCTTTCAAAACTTCCCTCCATCTGTGGAGGAAACCAGCTTACTGTATAGCTGCCCCATACTCTCAGGTCTGGGCCTCCGCAGTTTTCATTTCTTTAATGTAAATTCTCTAGTAATGATGTTAAGTGCTTATTAAGTGCTTAGATCATGGTTTCATTCACAAGAATACTGCTCACTCCTTACTCCTCTTTGCTCTCTACCTCTGTCCCCATTACTTGCCAACTTTTTGCTAAAGTTTAAAAAAAGTCACTTCCATCCCCAGCCTCCTCCTTTCACTCCTTCCGCTACATCACCTGTCGCAACTCCTGCTAAAGCCAGGTCCAGGGTCAATATTTATCCAGGTTGTGCGTGAATCTATCTGCCACTTCAGCACTCGCTGTGCCCTTTCAACAAACAACATGCAACTCTGATGAACATTGAAATTCCTCTGCATGTGTTTCTTCCTCCTCTTCTTGCAGCAAGCACACCAATAACAGAGTTCATCCAGCCTGTGTCTGTGCGTCATGAAGAAATTCTTTATTAACTCCTGTCTGTTAATCCCCATCGAGTCACTCCAGGGTTACGTGCCCCGGTGGAGGAGATTTAGGGGAGTGGGTTGGTCCTACAGAGGAAGTGGCGGCAAACCCAGGGAAGTGCTGTTGTTTTTGATGTGTTGCCGAAGTCCCACCCAGCCCCCACCTCCACCTACCATCGCCATCACTCCCCCCTCGCCCATCTTGGCTGGAGCTCCTATTAATCATCCTGTCAGTCCAGCAACACACACACACACACACACACACACACACACACACACACACACACACACACACACACACACACGCTTTGTCGCCACAGACACACCACCACCACACATATATACACTGTGCAACAAAACAAACAAATAAATAATGTAGCTGGTCACTGCCGGGCCAAAGAGAGAATGAGAAAATAATCTCTATGGAAATGGAAACGGCACAGGAGAGCTGCTGGTTTTGTTTGCTACTTGCAGTGTTTGTGCTTCAGTTGTTGAAACCTTTATTGGCCTTTGTTGGGTTGTAGAGTGTTTGGTGTTTTATGGTTTGTTTCCTATGTGATGTCAGGCTTATAGTGTAAGTGTGCAGCTTGGCCTAAGTTATTTTTTCCTCATGCTGGGAACTCATCCACTCCTGTGGGGAAAAGAGGCTAACTTGAAAATGTTTGCCTCCGAGTACAATGCACCACAGCACTCAGTAGCACAGCACTGGGTTGAGTTTGAGCGTGTGCGTACACATGAAGAAGTGTGCGTCTGTGTGGATGTGTATCAAGTTGAGTTTTAGTCATTTTTGTGATTTGCTGAAATCCCTTACAGTACCCCTTGGACTGAGGGTCTGCGTACCTTGGCAGTGGAAACATATTACTGAAAAGCAGATCCATTTAGCCTGAGAATGTCAACAAGACTTGTGGATTTGGGTAAGAGATGATAACTCCACTACAGTGAACAGCTTTCTTTTCCTGAATATATCTGACAGACAAAACACTCGTGAATATTTATTCTATGCGAGCAAACTGAAAGTGCGTCATCATGTTACATGTCCAGTATGTTCACGCTGCACATGTATTTTAGCGCTGATTTTGCTTCGAGACTGGGCGGAGAAAATGCTTCAGTACTGAGCCTTTCCCATCCCTCCTGCTAAGCATTTTCACCACCATGAGTATGTGTGTGTTGTGTTGTGGGGCCCCACTCTAGCTGGCTGCAGTGACGTCACTTCCCACATACAGTATTATAATCCATCAGGGCTGTTTCAGTAGTAGTATGGAGACCGTGGGATCTGGAGCTGTTTGGAAATCTAACTCCATATTCCTGAAAAGGAATTTTTATTTTTATTTTCATTAGATTTAAAGGTGTGACCCTTTTGTAGCCATTTGGCTTATAGTTTTACACATTTTGTGCTTGTGCTTGTTGGGTGTTACCTGTGACTTTCAATTAGTTATACAGATTTTTTGAATGGACAATGTAATGTAGTAACGTTTTAATCAGTGATGAATCCTGGGATATACAGTAGTTCTATACCTCATTATAATAAATACACCTGGCCCTGCGTTTGCAGCACATGGATGTATATTATTACTGACACAGTAACAGACACAGCTATATCAATTTGTCCACTGCACCTTGTCGCTACACATTTCCCTAAGCCTCACTGTGCTATCAAAGCCCAGTAGCAGTGAAAAAAGGTCACTGAAGCTGGTATGACGAGAACAAAATCCCAGATCAGATCTTTACTGGAGGTGAGAACACACATCTCAGGTTAGAAACCTTCAAGGGGGTTTGTTTCAAAGATGAGAACCAGAAATCCCAGAAGCTGGTGTGCTTCAAAGGGCTGCTGAGGGGGTGGTGGGCGGCTCTCTAGAGCTCTAACCCGCTGCCATGCCAGGCTGGTGTGAAATGGACACTTGTGGGCTCGGCCTGTTCTATCTGTCCACAGTTGTTAATGATAACATGCACTGGCCTCAGCACTTCAGGCTGCCCACATGAGCCTCTTGTCACCTGCCAACTTTTGTGTATGTACTTGGTGCTAATACCTGTGCACCCATGTTTGGTACCTACTGGACTCATTCTGTGTGACAGCTCTCATCAGGTTTAGCATGGCAAGTTGCTGTCGACAGCAGCATTTATTCCTGTGATAATTATACATTTACCCAATAGGCTATCACATCTGCTGACCCTTTTTTTTTTCATTGTTCATTTCAAGTGTTTTACTTTAAATTTAACATGAAGCCTGTGAAACCTCATTCTGGCTTGTTTTACATCAGGTTTGAGCAGAATTTCTGAGTCAGTAAGATGCATTTTAATTCAAAATTGAAACATGACTTTGACTCAAATATATTTTCCTAAAATATTTATGGTTTTATTCATTGCTTTATTTTAATGAATTCAATGTGAATTATAGTCTGTCAGGAATCTTGGCCAAATCTTGTGAAAAATGATCATGTTTGTAATATTTCTGAAACTTATTTTCCTTTTTCAGAATAGATTTTAGCCTTTATGATTACACTTTAGACTATGGATCTAATCATATTAAACTGAACACTACATTTTTTCCATTATTTTGCCTTCAGTTACAAACACTGAGGCGCCATAATTCTTTTTTTAAATCTGTAACAATCACAGGCCTAAAGGGCCTTTGGGCCTTTACCACAAACTACTGTAAATACTCCGTGTAAATATATTTTCTCTGCTACTATACAGGCTGTATTCTCGCAGTATGTTTTCTCCATACATGTCACTGAACTTAAACTTAACGCATAAACTGTGTGCTCTTTGGCTGAGTAGTAAAATATGACAGGCTTTTTCCCCCCGCCGCTCCAAACTAAAAGATTAACATTGTGATTCCCAGTGTCCCAGCAGACAGCTTGATTGATTACATCATATTAAGGTCATTTCTACATCGGGGTAATTTTCACCGAAGCCTCCCGGCGATATTTTAATGTGCATTTGTTTGGCGGGGGTTGTCGGCTCCTCGCTCCTCTGATCTGCGGGGAAATGAATGGCGACATTAACGAGCGATTAATTAAAAACAACAACATTGATGATGATGGGACGGGAGGCGGTCGGGATGCTTTGCCGTTCTGTTTTTTTTGGAGGAATATCTAATTCAGTCAGATTAAATCAGATTTTGTATATTCCTTCTTTACACTCCGCAAATTGATCATCGGTTGTGGTTTCATTTTTGCTCGGACCGAACATTCTTTAATAATAAAAATATATCTTCGTTAGCATTTGTCGTAAAATACAGTCACAGATGCCCTTTAATTTCCAATGCTGGCTTTAAATATGATTTCTCATTTTTATGCAGAATTAGCCAACATTTGTGGCTGAAAATAAATCAGGCAGAATCATAAAAATCCATTTTATTTTTTTCAGACTCCAAGAGAAAAACGAAAATGATTAAATGCATTTTATTGCTTTGTGTTTGGTTTGTGTCGGATCGATAGCAGCTGTGTTTGAACTGAACTGACAGTTGAATGCACGTTTCGGGAATCACTGACTGACGCACAATTAAACAATCAAATAAGATGCGTTTAACCCGTTGTAGGTCGCAATGGGGTTGATGTGCTAATTGATCAAGAATAATGTAAGATTTAGAATTGCTGCTAAATGCGTTGCAAAAATATTTGTATAAAAAGGATTCAGAAATACTTTAGTCTGTATTATACAAAAAAAAATGTTGCAAACTGTAAATTTCATCGACTAATTTCAAAACCACCTGATCCACCCACACCCTCAAAACGCACACCCATATATCTGAAACATGTTGTATTTTGGCTTTCTTCTAGCTCTCCAGATGTGCTCCGCTCCAGTGCAGGCCTCCTGCAGTGTGTCTGTATCTGTACAGTCGCTGCCCTCTAACCTCTTCATATTCCTGCCATCGGTAGCTGTGGCGCAGCACCCGTCTGTCTCTGACAGCATGTTAACAACACTGCGAAAGGCCCCAAAGAAACGTCTTGGATTAGCGGTCAGATTTCCCATTTCCCACAGACGCACAAGGTCCTGAACCCAATTAATGGCTAATAATTACCAAGGCAACTTCAGTGTGACCGCTTCTGGGGACTTCATTAAAGGGAAGGGGGTGGCGGCCCGCTGCGGAGTGCCGCTGTAAACTAATACTTTAAAAGGGGAAATGAGGAGTTTGTAATTGATTAGCTGCTGGGATCTGGGGGAATTTGTATTTATCGATCTCTCTGTGGAAAAAAAAAATCATTGTTGATGGAAATGACTGTTACTGTGTTCTTCATTTCTCTGTTCTGAGATGACAAAGCTGTGTGCGGGTGACCGGTCCCTCTTTCTTCCAGAGCGGTGTTACTTGCGTGCATGAGCGCGTGCCTCCACGCAGCTCCCTGCGCCCCGCCGCAGCTAGTTACCATGTTTACTCTCCCATTACATCGACTGTGGCAGAATTACAGTTCGCAAATTTTCTAATGCTCACAGCGCTCACAAAAGGGCCCTGCGGCTTTTTGATGTCCCCTCGGCCCACCTCATCCGCAGGCCGGACCGCGAGGTGCTCCGTTTCACATATCTAATGTGAGCTGATGTTATCTGCGCGTAACGTCTAATCCAAAGACCCGGAGCCTTTTCCACCGTGGATAAAGCTTGGGTTTCAGCGGCCAGTGTGTGTGTGTGTGTGTGTGTGTGTGTGTGTGTGTGTGTGTGTGTGTGTGTGTGTGTGTGTGTGTGCGCGCGTGTGTGTGTGTCTGCGTGGGTGGGTGAGTGTGTGGGAGGAGGGTAGTGGTGGGGGGGTTGTACAGTCACCGCAGTCTGACCACACCAGTCCATAGTGTTATAAACTTCTGTAGCCTCCCCCCCACACCTACACACCTACACACACCTACACACACACACACACACACACACACACACACGCGCGTCCTCATCAAAGCACACGCCTAATGATTGGCGATTATGTTGATAGCAAGATTGTGTTTATTTGTTAAAAGTTCTGAGATGAATCTTTTTATACCGGTACATTTTCGAAAAAAAGAATAAATACAGCTACATGTAGGCCTACCTGCATTATAATCTATAAACTGTTATCTCATCTGTTCGGCTGTAATTCAATAATGTTGCACGCTGTTGCTGGTTTGTTTGTCAGTGGTAAATGCAATGTGAAGCCTGTAGGCCTATATTATGAGGAAAAAACACCATGCAATGCCGGTGTGACAAACGACGTCCGGTGACACGCCATAGCCGCAGACCCACTGTCAGCTCAGGTGATGTGAAGACGCCATTACTTCATCAAGATGAGATTAAGGAAACTGAAGCGATTTAACGCAAATTGGGTCCTTTAAACACCGTGTAACCCTTCAGACAATTAGCCCACAAATACAGAACCAGGCCTCAGTGCGCGCGTAAGAGGCCTTATAGGATATAGGAGCCGTGGAGACGATATGAATGAGACAATGCAATGTAGCCTACAGGAGTGTATACAGGCACACTGCTTGCCACAGAGGTCGCACTGTGTCCTTTTCTACAAGCAGTTAGTTTGTTTGTTGGCACTTTGAGCTGATGATGAAGCTGCCTCTCTTCAGTCTAATTAGGCGGATTAATAAAACAGAGAGGGGTCCTGTGTGGAGGTCTGAACACGAGTGCAGCAGCGCACCTCTCTTCCGGGGACTGAGCCAGCGGCGCTGCCTTCCTGCGCTCCCTCCAGCCGCAGGAGGACAAAAGGGAGAAAGAAAAAAAATAAGAGAGCCACATTTCTGGAAAGCAAGCACTACAAAATGCGAGCTTATTCCTGCGCAGCCGTTGTTCGTTTCCACAGACCCGTTAAAGGTCGACGTTTAAATGACGCAGAAAAGTATTCCCCAACGGTCCACTGTCGGAGAGCAACACTTCTCTCTTGGCGAGCGTAATCACAGTTAATTGCTCCTTTTAAAAAAAGGTGTTGCACCATGTGAAATCATTTGTCCACCCTGATGTGCAAGACATATTCAGAGGCCCGGCCTGAACTGTGTCGGGTTGAGGGAAATAATTTCCACAGACTGGGGAAAGTTCTGCTGAATGTCTGTTTCCTTTTGACTGAAGCTGGATGGAAGGACGCGTTATCGATAGAGCCAATCGATTGAGACAATGGATTATTGATAGCTTGTCGACACGCTCCCATGCTTCCCCCAGACACCAAGGAATAAACAAAACCTTTGTACCACCGTTATTCACATAATTTATTATTTGTTTATCGACCTGTTTCTCCCTTTTTGTCCCTCGCACACTCTGCGCCGCCTGCATGGCCGTGGAGCGTGTGGCTCTAGGATGTGACCGTTGATTCCGTATTAAATATGTTTTCCAGGGATTTCTTTTTAATGTTACTGGTGTGTAAACATGGTGGCCACCTCCTGACACTTCACAGTCCCTGTAGACCAGAGAGCACACTTCCACACGCTCCCCTGCTTCTGCAAAGCCAATAAAATTAACCTCCGCGCGTCAGGATGCCAAGACAAACTCCCTAATATATAGATAATGTATGCTAATTGCTGCTGATTATTATTGATTAATGATTCATTTTGTCTCAACTCATGGGAAAACACCCTACGGAAATTTCTGTCCAAAACAGGCCAGAGACGTGTTTGATGAACTCGAGCCTTTATTCAAATCAATTGTTGTTTCATGTGCATCATAATGAGCAACAAGCTGCGGTTCAACCGCGAAGCAACAAAACCCAAAGAAATGTCAGGCGCGCTATTTGCAGTTGTTTTATGCCAATGTAATGTTCAGCAAAAGGCAAAAAAAAAATAATAATAATACGGCTGGAAATAAAAATACCAACAATAATAATATTAATAATAATTCTTTATGCATGGATTTGAAAGTATCCCATAAAAGTGCTGTGTGATTAGTGTGCGGAGAATTGATCCCCGCCGCTCTCCCAGCAGACTGCAGTTGCTCCATCACCACCGATCTTTAATAGGCTCCAGCATAGAGCCGCCTTTATTCAGCCAAACTAGACGGAAACCATTCCCATATGACATGTAGGCTAAAGGCCCAGCCACCACATGAATATGACGACCAGCCTACCACCATCAGTCAAACTGGATTTTACTACTTTTATAAATAATAAAATACAAATAAATGGGAATATCCAACTTCTATCAGTGCTCCCTTTGTTTCTGTTTTAGAAGTTAGCATTTACGCTCATAGCAAAAATATACAGCGTTAATTAATTAATAATAATAATAATAATAATAATAATAATAATAATAATAATAATTTTGGTAGCAATTAAATAGGCTATATTACAAATCTGAAGTCATGCAAAATAGTTACAATAAGATTCATAAAATGTATAATAAAATGTTACTCTTTCCTTTCATATAAATACAGTAAATGGCCTTCAGTGTTAACATACAAGTTAGTAAAAAAAAAAATAACTGCAGGATCATATGCTTTCCCGATGTGTTTGAATAAATACATATTCCAAAAATAAAAATCAAAAAATTACCTTGTATACTCCTCCAGGCTACTTCAGACTGCTGGGTGCCCGGACTAACGTAAAGCCGCTCTCCTCCTGCCTGCAGCGAACAAACAAACAAACAAACAAACAAACAAACAAACAGGTGCAAGGCAAAAGTCATACTTACAAGGAGAAAGTCTGCAGTCTATCCACCTTCGTTCAGGTGACCTGCGCTTAACTTTACGCGGCACTGCGGCTCTAACAGCGAGCAGAAACACTTCCCCAAGAAATAACTGCTGCAAATACGATTGTTACAAATGTGAACACATTGCAGGGGAAAAAATAAAAAAGCCTGGACCTTCTCCCCTGTACGGACTCTGCTGGTGGAGGCTCCATGCATGCGTCAAACAGCTGCTGGCCGCTGCTTGTCCTGAGGGCAACGAGGTTTACACACACACACACACACACACACACACACACACACACACACACACACACACACACACACACACAACTAAATCATAGCCTATAAAGTGCAAGTCCAATCGAGTCTTGCACCTATTTACGCCCGCATGTGCATCAATGAAGTTAAAAATAACCTCTGCAGTTGGAGCACTTTTTGGTGCATCGGCTGCGCCAACAGCTTAAATACAAAGTCTGCGGGAGTCTGTCAATTCAGAAAGAAAAACATTTATGGCAAAAAATATAAATATTATGAGAGAAAATACAAAATAAAAGAATCTAACTATAATCATATTTTAAATCAAAATATTTTCAGAAGCATTTCCATTGTTATAATGCGACCTTGACCTCACCATACCTCACTGCGTCCACCGCCGGTTGGAAAACCAAGTTGTCGCGGTTAAAGGGTTGAAAAACCAAAAAGGTGCTGGCAGGCGCTGAATGGGGTGGGTGGAGGTGGGGAGGGTTGGGGGGGGGGGTTGCTGTCGGGGTGAGGAGGGGGGACGAGAGTAAGGGGATGGTAAGGGGGAGGGAGGGAGGGTGAGGGGAGCGCAGGAGGAGGAGGAGGAAGAGGAGGAGGGGAAGAGATAAGTGATCTAAAGGGGAGACGATAGGACAAAAAAGTGATGATGATGAATACATTGGAAAGTTTTTTGGCCCCGGCGAGGGTGTCAGATTGAATGGCCTGTGCGCATGTGCGAAGGTGTCCAAACTGACAATGCTGGTGAGATGAAGATAGTGTTGTTGCTGCTTCTGGGCTCACGGAGGACGACGAGAGGAATCTACAAGCCGACAAGATGAGATCCAAGGCGAGGGCGAGAAAACTGGCCAAAAGTAGGTGTTCTCTTTTTCTCCTTCTTATCGCTTTTTCAGCCGCCGGCTCCAAACTCCTGCGTCCGTAGATGTCCAACGCGTCCTTGTCATTTGTCATATCCTTAAGAGAGGGTTAGAGGGGGGCGACTCTTTGTCCAGAGTTAACTTTTTTCTGCTTAAAAAATGTGTCCAGCTCCGGCTGCTCAGTCCCGTTCCGCTGCACGCTGCGGTCTTGGCTTCGTCGGTTTCCCCGGCGTCAGAAAGTTTCATGTGTGATGAGAATTGCCGCTGGTGCTTTAGTGGATTACACTCCTATAAAGGCAGAGATAAACATTGCCGTCCAACAAAAAAAAAAAAAAAATCTGAGCTCCATCTTGTATTTCTTGCTCTTTTCGGGTGTCGGAGGTTCAGTGGAGGTGCGCAGATTCGTTTCCCCCTGAAAGTTACCTAGAAAAGTTGTCGGAATGGATAGTAACTTTTTTATAGAGCCCCGTAGCAAGTCTTGTGAAATAATATTCCCGGCTTTAGAAATAGTGGGCGCTGTGGCACTGCTCTGTGCTGCTGCAGAGCTCACACCGAGCTGAGCGCACTCTTTTCATTCGCCCTGCAGACGGAGACGCCAAGATGTGAATTTCGACAGAAAGGGCAATATTTTAATGCAGATTTTTTTTTTTTTTTTTTAGTCGATCCCGCTTGAAACCGCAGATGATATCGCTCTCCGGCAACTTTGTTTTTGTCCCAGGGCCCCCGGACTGCTGCAGACTGGTTCCTCCTCCAGGGAATGCCAATCAATAATGCGTCTTGTGCAAGAAAGCGCCCATACTACTACTACTTAGTGGACTGCTGCTCGCGTCACACGGAAAATTCATGTATTCAGTTTAGTGAACATGAGATTGTTTGTTGTTGGAAATGGACCATGTTTATTGTTTTACATTTGCTTGTTTTTTTGGCGGATTGATTTTATGAATCGCGTTTATTTACACCGCCTGTTTTTTATTATTATTCCTGCATGAATGCACTGTGTTTTCTACGGGCAGTGTGGGTCAATCGGCTTTTTTTAAAATCGACAATTCATTTGAAAGACGAATGCTTAACAAGTGAAGGATTTAAGTAGGCCTGTTGGCGTTTGTTATGTCCTAATATATGTTTGTTACATTGTGAGGAGTTTCGATTTGTTCTTTAGTGAAAATGCAGAGGTGAAAAAAACAGACACTTTTAGCCTTGCACGCTATTTATTTTTTATTATTACAAGCTTATTAAAAAAAAAAGAATAATTTTAAAATATACCTGTTATTGTTTTTATATTGAGCATGCTTGATTGCGTGTTTACAGGTCTTTAAAGCTCTGTAACTTTGCCAAAGCCACTGGCCTTAATTCAACGTGGACCTGGATCTTTATAGGCTATTAGACATCATTCAGGCTTTTAAAAAAAACCAATAATAATACTATTTACATTCAAGACCATGAGTGGAATAAATATTTGTGCACAGTTTTTAAAACAAACCTGAAACGTGTTTATTTTAAACGAGCCTGGACTTGATACAATACATTTTTTTAAAAAGGATGTTAGGATTATTATTAAATGTTCAGTAAGGACAACACACGTGAATTCAGATAAATAATAAGAGGAATAAAAAGATAAAAAAAAATACAAATGTGCAGTTTTGTTTTTGTTATTACCTTATTACTCTTGCATGATTGCTGCACATGGGGGTCAAGTTCCCGTCTAAATTTAAAAACAAAGACAGAATAGAAAGTGGGAGAAGAAAAAAAAGAGAAAGAGAGAGAACGAAAAGCATAACACTAATTGGGCTACTTTGTGAAAATACTTAAACATGTCGTGGATCCCGCTTCTTGCCCAGTAATTGCACTTGGTCTTGATCTCTAAACAGCCTTGATAGTCTGTTGATCCGGGTGCTAATGAACACAAATACCTGGCTTTGTAGCACTCACACATCGGAGCCCTGGAAGCCTCTGCAGCCCAGAGGCCTCAGATCTGTTGTGTTGCAGCGGTAGGGGAGAAAAACAGAGAAGGCAGCAGACATGAAAAAAAAAAGTCTTGTTCTTCTTAACATTCAAAACATGCAGGCCCACAACTTTTGAATACAACGCGTGGGAGTATATTCCACCCTCATTTTTTCCTTCTCTTTCTGCCGCTTAGGTAAACTAGGCCTATACTCTCCTGTAGCTGCATACAGAAGGCCCACAGCAATATCCACCAGCTGCTTTATCATTTATTTTTAACCCCCGTGTATATTTTCTTCTCTCGGGGCAGAGAATAGACACCTTAAAGTCCAGGACTATGTAGAAACTCCGCAGTCCCACAAGTATAATGTGTGTGTGTGTGTGTGTGTGTGTGTGTGTGTGTGTTTTAATGGAGACTCGCATTGATTACTTTGCAGTCGCTCAGGTTTGTTTACATAATGCTTTGGGGTCAGGATTAAATGAATGTTAGTGTGTTTGGATTATAATATGATATCGTCCTCACAGGTGGGTTTTTATGTTGTTCTAAAAAAAAAATATATCGTTTTTCTTGCTCTGTTCCCCACAGGTTAATATTTAGTTTATTAGTGGATTTCTCAAACACAGTTTAATTTAAGATCAAATGCCACACGTCGTATTGTTTTTGATTACATTGGATAATATCTGGATCAAAACCCTCTGTGCTATACATCAGCGTGTTGATTATTATGAATTAAAAATGTTCAATATTTTCCCAGATTTTTATTTTTTAATAAAACACACATGAGCCTTAACACTACATGTCTATTATCGATTATACCGACTTTCATATGAGACTTAGCTTCTTGTTATCTTAAAAACTAAAAAATCCATACAGGGGATCTAGCAGAGAATACTGCACCAACGTGACAATGAATTTACTTTTTGCTCACATTACGTTTCTGTACGTGCCATATCCATATATATGTGTGTGTATGTGTGCGTTCCTGTGCGCTGCAGAGGGCTGTTAGTGCGAAAAGTTTTAACACCTTGCGGTTGTCTTATTGCGGCATTGTGCTGGGTCCGTGTGCAGCTTTAACATTTTGGTTTCTATCAATTAAGACTTCCAGTTGAGTGAGTGTAGATTTTTTTTTCTTGACAGTGTACACAAACATGCCCCCCCCCACACACACACACACACACACACACACACACACACACACACACACACACACACACACGCACGCAATAACGCTCAGTAACGTCTCCACAGAAACCTAAAGGAATAATATTAAAATAGAAACATGTATCAGCTCTGCACACAGTCGAAGAAGCAGGAAGGTGTTGAATACACAACTTACACACGTTATTGATTTTCTAAACCTATTTTAGGTTTAGAGGCCTTCTGCATTATCAAGTCAGTAAAATAAAAGATAGCGCCAACATGGGTTTATTACCAACTCATTTGTTTTTTCCTTTTTTTGTTTTTTGCTGATTTTGCACGAACTGGCCCCCTCCCCTCCTCTCCTAACCCACCACAACAAATACACAACAGTTGACAGTTTTCCTCTCATACACCCCCTCTCTGTCTCTCTCTATCTGGCCTATGCATACTAATTGCCAGATATCCTATTGATTTTTGTGTTAAATGCCCCTTATTAGATGGACTCCCAGTCATGAACTTGGCCTGGCTCAACAGCTTCTGATGTTTTGACAGAAGTAATAAAACCCAACCCATAACACTTTAAAACCAACAATGGCAGCTATGTTGAACTTCTGGCTAAACGTTCAGGGTCCCGTGCAGGCTCCCATGTATTACTGCTATGCAGCTGTAATGTTTGTCAGATAGCACTCCACCATGTTCACAGATTAGAGCCTGAACATAAAAATGATAGGATCATCGAAAGAAAAGGAAATGCACTGTCAGAGTAATGTAACTGAAATTCATTCAACTGTACATGTCTCAGTTTTAGCTGATTTTATTTTGAAGTTGGAGCATCAGAGAGTCAATAAAGACAGAAATTTATAGAAAACTTCTTGATGACTCTTACTTTGATAGTCTTAGAAGACTTCCTCTTGCTGCAATGTAATTTTGACTAGTTCAGTTTAATGTTGTTGAGGAAGGCTAATGATTGAATTAATTTAATTTAGTTTTATTTTGAATGTGAGTAGTGCTGGACACAATGCAAAATGAAAATACCTCCGAGATCTTTTTTTTATTATTGCTGTAGACCTTCCATAGATAAAAACACAGTGGGAAACCTGAGACTCTTGTGGTTCCACAGAGCCCATTTGCATTCATGTGTGATGAT
The DNA here is from genome assembly GCF_905237075.1 of Dicentrarchus labrax. Taxonomy (NCBI): domain Eukaryota; kingdom Metazoa; phylum Chordata; class Actinopteri; family Moronidae; genus Dicentrarchus; species Dicentrarchus labrax. Next base: position 18,970,900 of record NW_026136715.1, read on the forward strand.
GTGAATGATCTTAGCAGCGCTCTGAATCAGGCAACACCAGTTTTGCAGTTTTACATCTCTGTGTAAAATGACTGCAGTGACCGCTATAAGAATCACAGTCTCACAAATCTTTGCATCCCAAAAAAAACTGAAGCCATTCAGGTGATGTCACACTGTGTGTGTTTGTTCTGTACAGTAGTCTTTTTTTCTCTCAATTTATAGAAATACTGATCATGTCCAATCAGGAAGACATGTTTTGCAGTGATTTAGTGAAATCAGGTTTCTGACACAGAAACGTCTCTTTTTCATGCTGTTAGGGAGTTTTTTTTGAGAGCCTTTGGACTGATTTTAGGACAATTTGTGTTAATTTTGAAGGATTGAAAAATTGTGTAGCCTAACTAATTGCATCAGTTCACATTTGGCACAGCCGCATATGCTGCAAGTACTTGATTATGGAGGTTTGTTGGATGTGAGTTCCTCATTCTAGTTGTGTGCACATGTTAGGATACAGTTTAGTGTGTGTTGTGAGCCTCTTCGCCTTCTTTTCATATTTATTTCCAGAGCTGCTTTCTCGTCTTAGTCCATGTGTGTTCAGTGAAATACCCTTGTACTGTCCAGCTGTATTCACAGAGCATACAGTATGATAGGAGTAATAAGGGGTCATATCCTCCAAAAAGTTAAGCATTTTTATTCATAACATAGCCATAAATGTGCCTATTTGAAACATATTCATTTGTCACAGGGGAAGGGACTTTGGTTAAGGTTAGGGTAATGTTTTGGTCACGGTTACAGTTAGTTCAATGTCAAGCCACTGTCTGTTTCAGAAACATATGGTCCACATTTGATTCACATAATACGATACAAATAAAGATGCATTGCCTTTTGTAACCATATCTTCAAATTTGCTATGAGAACAGACTCTTGAAGAATGTTCTTTCCAGTAAAGTATTCAAATTACCCTGAAATGTGCAGGACAGTGTAGTCTGAAGCCTCAGTTCTTCTTACTTGTCCTAAATCTATGAAGCAGTCAGCCAATAAAGAAAATGTCCATGATCTCTTCCACCTGTGCGCTGAATACACTGAATAAAGAATTACAATGTAAGGAACTGGTTACTCTATGAATTACCTGTGCTCTAAAGCTTAAAGAGGGAAGGTTAAATTATGTGAGCATAGTTCAAATGGAATATTACAATAATTTGTTTAAATAGTCTGTTTTACGACTGTTTCGCTGCCAGCTTTTTAATGTTTTCTTTCAATATCTATGACTCGCTCTCCTCCTCCCTGGACACAGTCTTTTATCTCCAGGGAAATGCTTTTATTGTTATTCAGTCAGTTACTGCTGTAAATGTGCTGCTACTGCTGCTGTTTTGGCCAAGTGTCCCTTGGAAAAGACATGTTTCATATCTAGTTGGTGCCATAAGATGTGAACATAATTTAGAAAACCCAGAAAACCTTTCAATAGCCTTCTGTGATTATGAGGTTGTTGTTAATCATTTAGCTTTTTCAGATATCCGCAAGACATTATATTCATCTTTTGGCCCTGCAGCCTCCAACAAGACTCACATCACCCTACGTTTCTTTTTTCAAATTCTAATTTTATCACTTCAAATGATGAAGAGGGAACTTGTATGGCCACAAATGTAAGACCGGTGTGTTTATTGGTTAATCCGTGTTCTGTATTATTTTTGACTGATTTACTAAATAGCCACTACTCTCTTATTCCAGACAGTTACAGTGTGCGTAAAAGCATAGAAATGAAGGTTTTTGGAGTGAGCAGGATGAAGTCACAGTGACTCTTTAATGTCAGCTGAGACCCATTGAAAGTTTGTAAATATTTGATTGGCTTTCATTAGCTCTGTGACACGTGGAAACCATACATATACAGTAATGCAGATGGATCCTGGATGGACACACACACACACACACACACACACACACACACACACACACACACACACACACACACACACACACACACACACCTTAGTGGTGACAGATTTTTGGGCAATGTTAGGATTTAACCCCAATCAATCACAAACTAGAAAGGTTGAGTGTAAATGTCATCCAAACAGCAGGAGCTGGCACACTGTTGGCTGGCTAAATGTGTGTGTGTGTGTGTGTGTGTGTGTGTGTGTGTGTGTGTGTGTGTGTGTGTGTGTGTGTGTGTGTGAGAGAGAGAGAGAGTGAGAAAGAGAACGAGATAGAGAGAGACAGAATCAGTGTGTGCACCACTTTGTACAGTTGTTGGAGGTCCTGTCACTGTTCTGAGCTTTGACCTTGGCCAAGTCTGCCACAGCGATGGGTGGGCACGCCTTACACCTGAACACACGTAGGCACAGGCACACACACACACTACACACACACACACACACACACACGCACCCATGTTTCAGCCCCATGCTTCCTGTCTGGTCTCATGCTGGCTAAGTAAAATTTTGAGTTGACATACAAATACCATTGCATTAAGCTCTTGCACATGGCTCTAAATCCCATTCATTCCATTAATACATTGACCTCACATTATCCAGTTGGCAAATATGCCTCTTTGCACCATGACCTCATCCGCCATGTTTGTAAAAACACAGCAATCTCCCAATCATTTGGCAGTGGAGACTGTGGCATGCCCGAGAGAGTTTAAGATATATCCCTGATGTTTTCTTTTTTAGCAGCCCCCCTGGTTTTCGTCTCTCCTCATAGCCCTCGTTTTCAGCCTGCAGATGGGGGCAGGGTCTTGTTAAAAATAGCAGAGCAGCATTCGAACAGCGGTATGTGTTGGCGAAAAAGGGGGTTCAAAAAAATGAAAAGCCATTACACTGCAGTTAAATGCATTTTGTCTTGACCTGTGGCTGCTTATCGAGTTACGTCCAACCGCTGCTGGGCCGTGTCTAGAAGACTCCTCCAGCTTCTCAGGGCTAAGAATACACCCCGACTGCTGGAGTCATCCCGTAGGAAATACATCATCCTTACTTCTTGAGTGTGCTGATTAACGCTAAATGATTATCTCTCTGTGTGTCTGGTGTGATTGTGCACCACCCGCTGTTAAACAGTGTGTGTTGTTTGCTAAACAAGGGGCAAATGTGTCGAGTCCCTAATTAGCGTGTTTTAGCAGCCCTCATGATTCCCCCCTTGCATTGCGATATCCCTGAGATTGCTCAGCATTGTGACTAGTCTTATCTGGGTCTAATCCCGATTTGTTTGGTATTAGCCCGCTCACTTTCTCCCTCGTTCTCGCTCTTTCCTTTTATTTCTTCATTTGTCCTCAGCCTGCTCTTTTCCTTTTATCCATTCCAGAACTTCCTGTCTTCTTTATGTTGTCCTTTTCTTTCATTTACGCCATGTTCTCTGTTCCCACTGTGTATCTTGGCGTGAGCACAAAATTTCAGCGTAGAGTTGGGCAATAATTTATTATTATTTAGCAAATTTTTCACTGAAACATACTGTCATGATATATTCTTATAATGTTATCCACATGAATGATTCTGAGGAAGTTGTAATTAAAAATTTACAAAATAAGTTTTTGGTTTAGACACATGCAGGTCTCATGTAATGCACTACAGTGGAGGACAGTGCATTGCTTTCAACCTAGTTTGATTATTTATATGCGTATGTTTGCAGACAATTACTATATAATGACATTTATCAATTCTGGAATATTTCCCTATTAATATGGTCCAACCTTAAAATTGGCTAATGCAGTGAGCTAACATTGCTGGTGGACTAAAGCCAATAAAGCCATAAACAGTATAATGGGAAGGTGAATAAAATCTCTTTTTGTCAAAAGCGTTATTCTTTGTCTGTAGCGGTTTCACGAATTGTAGCTTGCCTCTTGACGCACAGACACACACACAGCCTCCAGTCCCAGTCCCAATCCGGCGCTGCTGATGATGGCTCATCCTGTCCAGATATGATAAGCAGACAAACTGCTCTGTCCCCTGGGCTGTTTGTCTGTCTGTGTCTGAATCAGACAGTGGTGTGTAGTGTGTGGTGTGCAGCGTGGCTCTAAACTCCCCCTGCTTGCTGCCCCTTTCATCAGGCCGCCAGTTCAAAGCCTTGGCTCCATCTTCACTTCTATCTCTCCCTCTTCTCCCCCCCACAGTCTTTCTCACTGTGTTTCGTCATTACCACAAAGATGGGCACGCAGTGTCTCATTAAAGCGGATTAGAGACATCTCCACGTCTCACAGGGGCCGAGCGGGACATTTCTCTCTAGAAACCCCCCCACCTCTTTCTCTCAGAGATCAGGTTCTTTGATTTGGCCAGATAAAGACCTCTTTCATGTTGGTGGGGACGGTTAGCGATTACACTGTCAGACCCATCGTTTTGGTGAGTTTGACAAATTTGCAGTGCTGGGTGGGGTGGCTGTAGGGATTGGAGGGGGTTGGTGGGGGGTCGGGGGGGGGGATGGTGTACAAGGGGATTCACCGTAATTGAGCTGTCATTATCCAGTGACCCTGCCAGGCGCTAGTGCATAAGTCTCACCAGTTCTCTATTTGTTTAATACTTGGCTAACTTTCTTCATGAGTATGATGGATAGAAAGAGAAGGAGGGGTGTGGGGGGTCGGTTGGAAGCAGGGTACCGGTCCCCAGATGAATGCCTCTGCTTATTTGACCACTATTTGAACACCTATTGAGCACCGCTGTCCATGAAAATGGGCTCCACTACATCACTGCTCCAAGTTTCTTTTCTCACCCAGCTCCTCCCTGGTGCAACACTATTAGGCCCATATCACCAGCTGCCATTTATTTTTTATACAAAATGAAAACTGGTGGCATGTTGATTACTGAACTCCCCGGAGACAAAGAGCCACTTTTGGTGTGGTTTAATTTCATTAAGTAGAGTGTGGTGCACAGGATAAATATATTAAGAGTTCCCTCTCATTGCGGGTCCTCCATTTAACTCAGCCACTCTGTATGCTAAGCAAATCCTTAGCTGTTACACTTGTGGAACTGGAACAAATCTCCTGAAATGGTATGGTTAAAATGAGGCACGGAGTTAATGCTTTTGTTCTCGGATGTTTTTTGTTTTCTGACCTGATATTTCCTGTTTGCCTTGGTAATCTATGTATAGCACCTTTTCAAAAACAAATGCATATTCTCAAAACTTGTTTTTCATTAATCAGCTAATGCTGAAGTTGCTGAATATGATCATGTTGTGTTTTTTTGTCTTTTAAAGGTGTCTTTTGACAGATAAGTACTTTGCTCAAATACATATACAGCCATTCTAATTTAGCTGTTACTAACTAGGAGCTGTGTATTTGAGATGTGTGCTAGAAAGATGCTGTCTTGTGAGAGTGAGGGAGGGGGAAGAGAGTCTTTTACTGGCAGGATAATGTGACTGTATTAACCCAGAAATTTTGATGAAGGAAGTAAGAGCCCTCCTCGTTAACCTGGAGTCAGATTGGTTTGGAAGCGATGACTAGGGCAGAATGTGTGTGCGTGTAACCATTCATGAGTGTGTGTGTGTGTGTGCACGCTTGTTTGTGTGTGTAGGTGTTGGAGGGGTCTTGGCTAAAACATTTCAAGATGGCCCATTAGCTGGCACAGGCCCGTCCCCTCCCAACATCAGGATTCCTCTGTGCTGACCCCCTCTACTCCACCCCTCCACCTCTCAGCCCCTCTGTCCCAGAGGCCCCCGGCCTCATCCTGCCAAGTGTACGGTTCCAAAGTAACGATGAAGCTGCCTGCGTGTGAAAATATTGAATTGCAAAAACATCCCTGGGTGAGAGGGTGTGTGAATGGAGCTTTCAGCGCCGGGCCCGACCCGGGCCCTCCGCTACTGACTGACGGACAACAAATGGCATTTTGTGTCCAGAGAGAGAGAGAGGGGACAGAGAGGGGGAAGAGAAAAGAAGAGGAGAGACACAGAGAAGGGTCGGGTGGTGGTGGTGGGGGTCTTGAGGTTTTTCAGGCCTCTTCAGTATGGGGCCCTATATGCAGGTCTGAAATGCCTTATCACATGACCTGTCTGACCTTTGGTCCCCACTCAGCTAAGGCTGTCAGGCTGCTCTCCAACGGGGAGCACAAAGCCTCACAGCCTCAAAGGCCACCATTCACCCCCCTGTGCAGCTGCACTCCAAAGGTAATAGGTAAAAGTAATGTCAGTGACCTCCACTTTCCTTTCCTCTACAGGAGGGCAAAACTCTTAAGATCCCCTGATAATGTCAAAGGTAGAGGGTGGCCATTTTGGCTCCTTATCCACTGCCTCTACTTAGCTCCCATGAGTGTAAAGCAAACCTCTTTTGTGGCAAAACGATTCTTTTGGATGAAGAGACATTTCATACTTTCATACGTCCAAAACTGATGGGAACTGAGATGGAAAATGATAGAAATGTGAAAAAACAACATGGTATTGTTTTTAGTTGCTATGCACTGGGAATATAGTTGTGTAACTCAGCACGATGTGTTATCTAAGTGTGTGTGTGGGACACTAGTGAATTTCTGATGTCTCAGAGGACTGAGTGGGTCACAGTATGACCGTAACCTCCTGTCTCGCTTTGCAACCCACACACTGGCATCTCTCTCTCTGTCTCTCTCCTGACCAGTCCTAGGATTCTTTCTTCTCTTCTCTTTTTCTCTTTTTCCCCTCCTTCTCTGGAACACTGGAGTTTCTCTCTCTCTCCGGTCTCCTTTGAAAAGATGCGGCGTCTTTGTCCGGCCTGATAAAGGATGCCATAGTTCCCCTTTTCCCCTTCTTTGTGGCCCGGGGCTGGCGGCTCCTGTAGAAGTGCAAATGGTATCCTCTCGGAGGGGCTATCCCTGCGGGCCCTGGAGGGCCCTCTCTCTCCTCCAGGCTTGGCTAATTACCACCCTGCTCCCCCCTCACAGCCCCCACCAGCTCCCTGGTCCCTGGAACCATGGACGGCACATTCCCACAACCAGCACCTGGCCTTCTTTTCTCCTGGCCTGCTTTGATGGCTGACACCCCAGCCTACCCCTCCCTCCTTCCTCATCCTCTTCTTCTCTCCGCCCCACTACCTCATCTCTCTTTCTCTCCCTCCCTTTAACTTCTCCCTCTCTCACTTCTCCCTCTCTCACTGACTCTCATTACTAGAGGTTTTAAATTGCTTTCTGACCCTGACAAACTGCTCTTGTTGAAAAGGGAGATGTCAAAGAGGGAGGGCAGCGGATGTGAGCAAGAAATGGAAGAGACGACCGAGGCAGTAGAAAGTTGTTATGTATGCATGTACCTTTTCCATTATATATTCAGACTCTGTATGTCTGCGTAAGGAGCACCCAACCCGTCACTAACCCCAGTTGCCACCTAAGGAGGCTGGATATGGTTTTTTGACTTTTAACTACCTGCTTAACATGTTGCAAAACAAGAACAAAAAGGTGGTTTTCTTTTAAAAATATTAAAAATGCCTTTATTCATGTGGTTGGTACATCTTGCTAAGTTAAAGAGTGACAGCATTAAATTGGTGGCTTGTTTGGCTCATGGCTCATTTATAGTTTTTCTTTTTCTTTTGTTTAATAAGCACTGTCCCCGACCAAATAAAGTAATTTTAAAATGTGTGATAGGCTTTGCTCAAAAGAAAGGGTTTGAAAATGATATTTCATGCAGAGGTCTGTGGTTCATAAAACCTGACCAGTTTTTGATGCAGATTAAGTTGATTCTACTGCAACAGTAATGCACACACACACACACACACACACACACACACACACACACACACACACACACACACACACACACACACATACAAATATCTCATTTAGTTGCATATTTGCGTTCTACTAGCCGCAGGCCTAATCAATAGCCGGCCCCAGTGGATTTGACCAATTCATAGCTCGCCTTTGTGCAGTCTTGCGATCCCAGCGAGGGCCTTTGGACAGCTTTCTGAGGAAAACAAATAGCTCTATTACAAGCCTGCGTCTCTGTGATGCTCAGTGTCCCAGAGGCAAAGTGCTCGGCCTGTATTAATTGTATGTTCTCCAGGAAAAGGATACAACACAAGTTCACGAGGCAGAGTCCAGAAAGAGGAGTGCAGTCAAATTCCTCCTAAAAAGCGGTAGTGAGAATAAGTTACAAAACACAACAACATGCTTTGATTTTATTGAGGAGAGGTGCCATGCTTGTTAAACTTAATGCCTGTGTGCAAAGCCTTTAATATTTATTTTGGCTAATTACATATCTGGCTTAGGTTAAATAATAGAAGGAGCATTTAAGCAACATCTGCTTTTGTTAGTTTGTATATATGTAGCTAACTTATCTCTCAGTGGACCATTACATTTCTTTCATTAGCCAGATCTTTTTTTCACAAAGATGAATTTTATTGTTTGATTATCATGATTAGATATTTTCAGATGGAATAGAGTCAATATATTATTTATTTACATATTTTAAACCGTTTTTTGGTGATTTACTAAACAACAGCATGTAGTCATATTAAAAAAAAGAAGCCATGTATGGTGGACAGAAGACGTAATTTGCTGTATTGTTTTTATTTTTACTGTTTCTAGTAAAACACACACACACACACACACACACACACAAAAACCCTCATGTTCAGCAAAGCAGTGGTTGCATGTCCTGTATTGACTCCAACACAACACAATCAGAAGCAATGGGTGGTACGGGGTGCTGCACACACCCAGACCAGTTACACTAGTACAGCATAGTTTGGCTTTAGTTCTTAAGACTGGCTAGTTAGCATACAGACAATGTTAATGCTACCAGGATTTTGAATTAGATAGGCAATGTCCCAGCAAGCTTAAGAAATGTTTTGACTGGCTCTTAATGTTTTAACCGAGTCTGGATGTAAAATAACGACAGTGGAACATTTATGTAGCTCCCATCAAAAACTAAATTAAGAGATTAAGCTTTTATGGCCGTTCTGGTTTTATAAAGCATAAATGATTGAATCCTACATTCTTTCTTTGACAATTACAGCTTGTCTTAAACATCGCCTGCCATCCAGTCTGGACATCCTAAGTATCTCTCTGTTGCTGCCATTTCTCAGCCACAGCTGCCCTTCCCTGTACAGTTCACACATCATCACCTATATGACTTGGATGATGTCATGAACTGGGCTTCTTCTCCCTTGTCGGTCTCAACCATAACAACCATCAACTGGATGTTACATCTATGTTGGATCATCCGGACATTAAAGTGAAATTCCACACATGGATACTTTTATACTGTTAGATATCAATATGTACTATTTGATGTGTTCCAGGGGTTAGTTGTTTTTAGTTTTTTTCAGGATGCATTTTTATAGAGAATGTGCATGAATTTGTTCCACTGAAATGAAGAAGAGCATTAATCTTCAAACACTTGTTTGACATGTCTTGGTCTGTGGTATTGGCAGTACTGTCAGTCAAGAAATTGATATCTTCTTCTTCCATACTGTGATGGGTTTCTCCCTGTATTATTGATGAACAAAACAGTGACTTTACCAAAGCATCTCTGGGTGAACCGAGAAATTGACAAAATTACACATTTTATTTGCGTTTTTAAAAGTTTAATCAGTTGGTCTCTAAATCCTGAGGTGGTACATTCAGAATTTCTATAGTTTGGTTTAAGGAGAGGCATCCCAAGTCTCATGTCTCCCTCTCTCCACCTCTCTCCTCATCAAGTCTAGCCACATCGTCTCTTTCGAGTACAGAAAAGGAAAGAGGAAGATCCGGTTTCTGAATTGTGTTTTATGAGTGGTTGAAACGGCCACTTCTGTGGTTTTTGTCTGTCCGCGCTGACCGTTCGACTCAAAGTTCCTGAGGTTTTTGAAACATGTCAATTAAGCTGTTTTAATTGGGAAGATGTTATTCCAAACAAATGTTAGAGCTCTACATGTTAGTTCAAGTGGCGGGGGGGGGGGAGACTTGCAGCTTGGTGTTACTGTTATTACTTTGTTTTAGGCTTTACAAATCTGTTTCTCTTCATTTCCCTGAATGTAGTAAAATCTCACTTTGATGGACCACATGCACATGCATGCTTGCATTAACAGAGGCATCTTGTTTTTCAGCAGCACTGAAGAGCAGTAAGTGTTTAAGAATGGCACGGTGAAGCAATGACAAAGCAAACAAAAGAGGCAGGTGGGTGAGGCGGCTGCTGGCCTGTCGCCGGCCTTGGCTCCGTTTTAAAACTTTTTTTTATTATACTACAATTTCCTTTTTTGTTTTGTATGACATAAAAAATAACCCTTCTAAGACTGGCTTGTGAAGTAGAACCTACAGTATAGATACATTTAGATATTTTTAAAGATATTTGTAACAAAAGATGGTCTGTTTGTATTCTTCTTCACATTTTGCTGATATTTTATACATTTCTACGGAATTAAACTTGAACTTTAACTGTGAGGCCAATAGGGACTTTCTACATACCCCAGGTTTACACTTTGCCTCCGATGCCATTTTCTTTTCTAATATAAGGAACATATTCATACCCCTTTCCGTGGCTCTTTCCATACTCCTCTCTGTTCATCTGCGCTGCTCCCTCCCATTTTAATTAAAACTAGGTGTGAGGTTTGCCGTCCTTTCTTTTGACACCTCGCTGTTTATCTCTCGGACACGGGCTCAGGGCAGGACCCGTGGAAAGGAAGGGGCAGATTTTTGTTTTCAGAGCACTGCAGGGAACTTTGATGCCAAGTTCCTCCGCGGCAAAAGGCAAGGCCCCGACCCAGCACATCTGAGAGTACTTTGGTGAAATAACAGCAAATGTTTGTCTTGTATTGTATGGCACGCTGCTGGAGGAGCGCTAAAGCCCCTTCTTCCAGCGCCTAAAGCACCTCTTAATAAAATAGTCAAGAATAACTCCTTCACCTTAATCTTCCCCTCAGATTACTGCACTCAGGGCGGGAAATTAGCAGCAGGCCCAGGCCCTTCTCTTTTTTCCTTGACACTGTTACATCTTTATTTGTAAGTGCCTCGTTCTCGCTCTCCTGCTCTTCTTCTTCTCTGGCCGACCTTGCTTCTTAAATTTTTGTTTCCTGTCTTTCTCTCGCCATCTGTCATCTCTCTGTGTGGTAGGCCAGATGAACTCTCCATGGCAGGGGGGAATGGCATTTTATTGGGTCAGTATTAGAAGCAACATGTGGCTAATGGGTGGCTGCATTTTCCATGGTCTGGTCCTCATCAGTGGAGAGAAGAGGCCTAAACAACTAAACATGGCCGTTGACAATTGATACGAGCCCTTTTAAGTGGATCTGCTTGGTTGAAGGGGGGATGGCTGTGAGAGTCTGTGTGTGAATACATGCGCATTTGCGTGTGCACGTTCGCCTTTGCACGTTAATTAGGATACTAACGGACATACGCGCACACACATACACACCAGCACAGTATCCTGTGGGGAGCATATATACAAGAATGTGTGTGTGTCCCTTGTGTCCAGGAGTGTAACCCACACCTTGAGTACGGTAGCGGCGGTAGCTTTGAGCGTAGTTCGTCCCGGCGTCTGATCCTCGTAACCAGAACTCTCCTTTACTGCTTCCTGTCCGCTTGGCCCACCTTCCCCCTTGCCCGCCTGCCATCTGGGTCTGCCAAGAGGCACACACACACACACACACACACACACACACACACACACACACACACACACACACACACACACACACAACATAGTTAGGACAGGGGTCCTCATGCTCTAACCTGTGTCTTTCACTTAGAACTGTACCTTTGAAACCAATATCACACAGAGGAGAAGCGATAAATGGACTCCACCGTCTGTGTTCTCAACTTCTCGCTCCCTTTTCTTTTGTTCTGACATAAGGAATCAAAAAGCTTTTTTTTTCTTCTCAAACAAATATATTTTTATTCAGATAGTTGAGCAGAGTTGAACAGTTGACATATTGCCCTTCTACGTGTGATTTCCAAATTAATAACATTTAAAGATTTAAGAAACGGATTCAAACTTGGTTCTGATTGGTCATTTGGGGTGTGAAATGATGTAGAGTACATCTGTAGTCTAGTCAATACCAGATGATTGTTTAAATGTTTGCAGCTCCCATGTTGAGGCTCAGGTGTATCATAACCAAAATTGCATCTATTGGATTCCATCTTTTGCAAAGCGTAAAGAGGTCAAAGATAATTAGGTCTGATCCTTTCTAGCCTGTAACAACAATACTTAACATCAGAAAGTGTTCTAATGTTCAGTATTAGTATAAAAGAAGTAGTAGTGTTAATAGGTGTTGTAGTATTAGTATGAGAAAAACTTGAATCCTCCATTAAACCAGCATCAAAGCTTCGTAGTGCTATATGAGTATCTAAATTACGTACTTGTGTAGATAGCGTTTCCGAGCAGGGGGCACTGTGGGTTTTCAGTATCAGGGGTTCTGGTCGACACTTTGATCACTTCCTCCGCTCTTCATACCTTCTTTGTGTTCAAGATCAGATCACACACACACACACAGACACACACACACACCACGGGTGGAAGGGGCAGTGTCAGGTGTAGCGGGGGACAATGCAGGGATGCGTAGCAGCGAGCCAACACGGTGTCTGTGACAGTGACGGCGGCGGTGCACTCCTCAAAGCTGCTCCTCTCCTCTTTCATCATCTACAGTCACAGCGTGTGCGAGGAACATTGCTGGCCAAAAAAAATCCACAATGCCTGAACGAAAGCGGCAGTTTTGACACCGGTGATGTCATTTACTTGAAATACAATTTTAAGTTTTCAATTAAATCATTTAATATTTTGTTTCCATTTGGGATAATTTTACTCTTTTTCCATGTAATGTCCTTTTACATTTAAAAATACTGGACAACTTTTGCTCTAATAAATTATGAGTTGAAACCTCATATAACTGCAAGAGTGCTGGAGCCTATTTCAGATTTTTTTGGTCATTAATTATTGTCCTTAGGAGCACCTGTTGGTATACAGGTATGCAAAGGTTATTTTTTATGAAGGGGTTTTAGGACTGAATTAGAAGACAGCTGCCATAAATTACACGTAATGATGGTACTGCTAAAGATACAACTAGTATTTGTGTGCGATGCTGTGACTCTTGCATACGATGGAGGTCAGGATTGGTTAAGCGGCTGGCATAAAGAGCAGAACATGCATGGAAAACTGATGTAGGTGGCTGCAGAGACGATGGAATGCCTGATGAAAGTGGATAAATACGATTGTTTTCACAGGTTGTTCATGAGGCAATGAGGGAATAAGCAGAGTGGGAATGAAAAGAAGACAACTTGTTTATTTTTCAGTGCCGCAGGTGCCTGCTTACAGCTTATTGGTTTTTTGGATGACTCTTTCACTCTAAAGAGGGCAATTTATGTCCCTCTCTCGTCTCTCTCCAGGGGCGAGGGCTGAAGTGGCTGGCTTATTTTAGCAGGGTCTCGTGGTCTTGACTTGTGGTGACATATTAATTGAGCGTCTCCTCTAAAGAAAAGAAAGGCCAGTGTCGCGATTGGTCCGGTGCTGTTTGTAGAGCTTTGAAAATTGGTTTTGTTTGGCTGGAAAGGCTCTCAGGTGTTTATTTACACATCAGGATGTTTCAAATGGCAGCTGGCTCTCTTTCTGTATGTGTGTTTGTGTGTTTCTGTGCGCATGTCTGGTTGCATATATGCTGTGTTTGCTCACTTACGTACATGCCAGCTGCGTTTGCATGCGAGAGATAAAGACTCGGGGAGAGCAGAGAATAGGTGAGCGAGACAGTTTTCTCAGCTCTCCGGCCTCTTGAGTTTCCACATAGCTAGTTGTCCTCGCTGTCCTCTTCATCCATTATTGACCATATTCATTCACACCAGCTTCTAGAACACATTACAACTCCTGTGTGGCTTTCTAAGGAGAAGAGCGCATTTGTTTTCCCAACTTTTTGCCAACTGGTGTGTGTGTGTGTTTGGTCTGAGCTCATCAGTATGGCCAAGGTGACCACTGCAGTCATCGGTATAATTTACAGGTTTGTAAGTTTCCTCAGCATTGCTGTGAAGTTCAATGCTTCATTCAGACACGCTGCATACATTTAACACACACACACACACACACACACACACACACACACACACACACACACACACACACACACCTAGATATACATAGACCGTACCTTTGCTGTTTACCTCCTCAAACTCAGGTGCAGGAGCCCAGCAGTTCAGCAGAGCCAATAAGTGAGGGAAAGTAACTGCTCAGCCACCTATCTGAACATGGTTACCAAGACAACAATTGTTTTAGCTGGCATTTCTGTGAAGAGGAACATTACAATAACAACATGAGGCCTCAACAAATTAGCCAGTTGGAAAGCTGGAAAAATGACACATGTGTTCTGTATTTGTTCTGGACAGAATACCTTGTTTTGGGAAAAGACAAATCAGAGTTTTCTTTCCACCTTTATTTTCCATCTTCTGATGATTGGAAATCTTTTAGAGGCATCATGGGAGACGTAAGAAGAGGTAAATTGTGGTGTGTTTTACAGCATTGGATGCATTGTTTGAGTTTTTCAGTTGTATGGAGCAAAGACGAGGTAATTCCACAATTTGGACCCTACAAAAATATGGGCCTGACTAAAATGAAAACAAAAGCTTGTTTCTAAACGTTAGCAGGCAGCTAAATGATCCAGAGATATTAGTTGTCTTTTAATGAAGTGAGACTGATCGCTCACTCTCTCTCTCGCTCTGTCTCCGTCTCTCTGCTCAACTGAAGTATCAATAATAAGATTTATCTGTCTTCCCCCGCAGCCTTGATTCAATTATCTCCATCTCTCTCCCTCTTTCTCTTCCTCTGGCTCCCTCCCTATTTGCCCCTCCACTGCGGATCCGTTTCCAATTGAAGGCAGGTCATGCTTTGTGTTTCTATTTGTCATGACAGGGTTCCTTAACGAGTGTAGGCTCCCTTCCACTGCGGCTTAATCAGATCTGGAAAGGAGGGAGGGAGGGAGGAAGGGATGAGGAACAGAGAGGTGGGGGTAGCCAGGTAAAAGTGGGGTCACAAGTAGTTTACGTCCAACTCCTCATTGTCTGCATTTCCCCTTTTTAGGAAAATTAGATTTGTGTGGTCCCTCCTCTTCCCCCTCCTCGAAACGTGTGTTTCGTGTCCAATCTGAAGCCTTTGAAGTTTGAAGGGTCCCTTGCCCCTCCGCACACCCTCCTTAGCCAACCCCCCAAACACCAATACCCCCACTTTATTTTGCCTTACCTTCTTCCAGACATACCTCATTACCTGAGGCTGTATTGGAAGAAAGAGTGGCGGCTAATCAAATTGACTCGGCAGGTTTTCTGCCATCAGAGGAAGTGCCGGCCATTGAGGGGTCAGTGGTTCAATGCTAGGCTTCAGAAAATCTTAATGAAGTAAACATTTCATAATATCTTGAGAATAAACTACATAGCCTTTAATTTTCAACTGGTGTTCAGGCAACATATGTTGATAAAAAGATAAGCTGGTAAATAACACAGTGCACTACGCTACATGGTATGTTTCCAGCCACTCGTCAGGGAAGTAGTCTTTACAGGAGGCTGAGATGGAACAGTTGCTGTATCGAGAAACATATTTTACAAACATACCTTGCATAGGTTGTGGTACCTCTGCATCTACTGTTGATAAAGCGTTATCACCATGTTGCCACTGACTGTTACATGCCTCCACTCTATCAGAAAGCCAAAATAGAATTAAAATACAAAATATCCAATAAAAAAATCTGGCCACAGCATCCCAAGTTCAAATTCCCTTGTTGCAAGCCACAACTCTTTCTAACAACCCAGCAGCTGTTAAAATTAACAAACAACAAAAATGCCATCTTAAGTTGGAAGCAGCAATTAAATGCTGTGATTTACTGTGAGTTACTTTTGCACAGTTGTAAATTGTATGTAATCTCACATTCTCTTGTATAAAGGCAGTTGATAAAAACACACACAGACTTTGATTTTATTCAGCTGAAATTTCAGAAATTAACTTAAAACTTCTCTGAAAGTGCTGGTTCTTTGAGCTAACTCAGAGGCATCCAATCAAAAAAACCAAAGTGTGGTAGAGAGTAAATTCAGAAAGACAGAGTTGAGTCTGTTTACAATTGGCAGGTCTGGAGTGTGAACATCTTGAGGTGAGTCTCTGGCTAACTTCACAGAAGCTGTGAATGAAGTCTTTCTTATGGCCTGTGCTATGCAAATGGCTGCATACATACACACACATATGCAGTAAGTGCGCATGCCTCCCCCCTCAGAAAAACACACACTTGCATTTACGCACACATCACTTGTTAGTGCACATGAGGGACGAGGAAGGGCAGCGCAGCTGTTGAAGCAGCCAAAGGCATTAGCTGGTACAGTTCAACAGCTTTGCATTGGCCCAGTGTGATTTGATGGGGGGGTGGCCTTGTTTTTAGGGTTGCTAGCCATTTGCGGTGCTCTTGGATTTCCAGGGGGAGTATAGGGTATGTGATAGATACCAAGCATCTGTCCTATTGCTCACCACCGGATGGGAATCGCACAGTTTTTAAATTAGCCAGAAGGAGGCTGGATGTACATTTCTGTTGGGTAGATTACATGCTGAGGGAAAAAATCCCTGGCCTGAGCTCTTGCTAAACATCGTAAGGAAAAATCTGTGTGAAATGACAAATGAGTTACCATGTGCAGCTCTCTCAGATGTTATTTCACATACATTTGATCCATTTAGCTGACATTCTTTTTCAGAGCGACCTACAGTGAGCGGCTGACAAAGAATAAGCACATACAAGTTCAGCTCAACACGACACATGGATGACCATGGGCTTTGGTTCTTGTAGGGGTCAAAGATGACTTTTAAGTTAATATGGGATACTCTCCACAACTACAAGACCACCCTGATGCCACATATTAACACAGTGATGCCTACTGTATGATATGTCCATACGCGAATAATACGGCTTCTGTTAGAGATGAACATGATCCACAGCAGTGTCCTGGATGGGGTCTTTGTGTGGCAGCCGTCAACTGCCGCATCTACAATGGCCGTTTCACATACACAACTATTGGCATATTTACGATGTGTGTTGTGATGGCTGTAAAGTCATGAATTTCTCCCTTCCACAGCTCAGTCGTAAAAGTTGGCCAGCTTGGAGAGCTCCAAAAAGCAACACTCACAGGCCGCGGCATAATAATTTTTGCTGCGTATTGTCGAAACCGGCCATTCGCATCTCACAAATCACCAGTTTTGTCTGTTTTTATTTTTCAGACAATTGCAACTGAAGAGGGGAAAACATTACTCAATTAGCATTTTTGGTCATAAAAGAGAGATTTTTTTTCAAAACAATAATGTTTTAAGACAGATGTTTTTCCTTATTGTGGTGGCGATGATGGTGTGTGTTTAACAGCTCTTTTGACCTTTCCACAGTCCGCACGAACTTGCCTGCCCTTCTCTGGCTCCTCCTTTGGGGCTGCTAACACACAGGAGTAGGACAGAAAATCCAGACGAAGGCCCTGAAGCGGCGGATGTATGTGTAGGAGTGAGCGATAGAACGCATCAACATTTTTACGTGTGTGTTGGCGAAGGGCAGACATGTCATCTTCAGTGAGTGTCCTCTGGCTTTGGCTTCGTGTTGACCTCTCACCCAAATTAAACTTCCACAGTTCTCTCTCTTTCCTCTTCTCTCTCAGCCTCTCTCCGCTGCCCACTGCCAGGCACTTTTGTTTTCACATGGCCGACTTCTCAGGGAACACGCTCATATTTGTGGCTTTCGGGGTTGGCAGCAGAGTGTGCTGCGCCTGTCAAGTTTTTTCACTCCGACTTACCCCAGCACCCAAATTGAACTGTTCAGTCATTTCCTGTCATCCCCCCTCAACCACCTCCATATCCCATATTTGCCAATAATGTCAAATTTCAGTGTTGAGTCCAACAGGGCAAAACATCATGTGCTGGAGTGCGTCTTTTCCTCTGCAAAGTAGTCGCCCACGCTGAATGTATAAAGAAAGTGGCCCTCATGATCACTGAAAACCTCTTGAATCCAGATAAGAAATTGACTGACAGCTCATGGAGCCTTCAGCAATTTTGGCTTCTGAGGAAATACATTTGTTTAAATGACCTACAAAGCAAAAGCAAACATTTTGGTCTTTTTGAGTACCCGCAAAACCGTTGCATGAGCACATGGTTAAAAGAATCCTCCACAAATAGGCCAGGCTCATCCAAAGCATATCCCTGGATGTGAGAGAGAGAGAGAAAGAGACATGCAGAAAGAAAGGGAGAGAGCAAGATGGTTATCTGAAGTGAGGTCAGAAATGAAACATGTCATAGCAAATTAGAGCCATGTTGTTTGAATTACTCCGGCCTGCTTCTTAAAGAACAGTCTGCCCGTGGAAAAAAAAAAAAAGTGGGCAGAGAGCGTGTATTGAGTAAGTAAAGCGAGAGACAGACAGAGAGAGAAATGGGAAAAAGAAAGACACAAGAGGTAATTTACAGTGGGAGTAAAAGAGATAAAGACATAGGAAGATATGAAAAGAAAGAATAGCAGCGCAAGTTAGCAAGAGAGAAAACAGAGGGAGAGACAGGCTTGACAGAAAAAAATTATGTTTTCTCTGGAACAAATAATGTGACTCGGGCTGAGTCATGGGCCTGCCGAGGAATGATGATGATGATGATGATGAGAAGAAACCTTGGACTCATTCCTGCTTCGAGCTAAGTTTGGGGCATCATTTACCAAACTACTGGAGAGGGGCCCCTGCGTATGTGTGTGTGTATGTGCAATAATAACCACATTCTCTAAGCATCTTCGGCCACCGGGGCCTGTTTTTATAGCTGGGAACAGGGATGGGCCAACACTCGTTAGGAAGACTATTTCTGAAGATGGGAGGGAAAAAAAACGGAGGGCTTGAGGGGAGAAGGATGACCAGAAGGGGGTGTGCAGAGGGACAGAGAGCCCGCAGGCTCACAGACTGGCCTGTCCAATTGCGATGTGTTGAACAAGAGATGAGCCAAAGGTCTGGCTTTCTCTGGGAAAATGGCCTCCTGAGACTGCGATCCGCATAGACTTCCCGGACAGGATTTCACAACTCTGAAACAGCGAGAAACACTGAGAAAGCACTTTAAACAGTGACCGAAATGGAAAGGGAGGATGTAGTGGTTGAAAATCATCAGATAGAATCCATATCAAGAAAGATTTACTCCCATTTTTTTCTCCTTACACTATAGCTGTCTTCACTTCTCGTGTCTTCTTTTTTCTTCTCCACTTTGTTTTAATATGTGCGTATGTTTAGCAAAGATAGAGACATCACACAAGCACAAATTATATGTGTGTGCGTGTATGTGTGTGTGTGGGCAAGAGAGAGTTGGAGAGATCGAGATTCAGCATATTGTGTAGCCTGGTATTACACACACACAGAAAGGGAAAGAGTGCAAAACAAGCAGGGATAAGCTGAACTGGTAATCTTCTCTTCAACAAAGGAATGCATTTACGAGACACGTGTGTTTGTCTGTTTGTGTGTGCCTGTATGTGTGGGTAAATGTGTGGGGCTGTAACTGTGCGCCCACAGCATAAGTATCTCATTTTTCGTTTGTATTGTGTAGCAGTCTGCCGCAGTGCAAGTCATGCCACCATAAACACGAGGGGGGACAGGCGTCTTTGAATAGCAGCAGTGTGTGTTGGAAGACATCAGGCGGTGAATCCATCACGCTACCACTGACAGGCCCTGCGATGGGAAATAAATATTTACTCTAAGCTTCCCCAAATCACATCCAGAGATTTCTGTCTGCGCTTTTTGTCTCTTCTTCGCTTGTCCTCCGTTTCTGTCCCTCTGTATTTCAGTCCGTCTGTCCCGTTTCTGCTTCCCCCCCCCTTCTCTCTTTATGTATTGTTTCATTGACTCTCATTCTCTCCATCATAGTCCCCCACAAAACACACAGCAGAGCAGGGGCCCATGTAGACGTGGAACCCAGGTCATGTTTCCACTCAAGCGCACACACACCAACTCACACAAAAGGGGGTACAAACATATACACAAACATGCCCACCACACACACACACACACACACACACACAAACACACACACACACACACACACACACACACACACACACACACACACACACACACACACACACACAGGGTCAGCCTGAGATATCCATCTGGGGTTTGTCATGTCAGACATGGCCCATGTCTCTCTCTTCTGTAATTATGGCAGTATTTATTTTTTCAGATCGTCCCGCTGGGTTAGGAGCGTCCCGTGGTGTGGTTTGGACGTGGAAACGCACTCCGCTCAAGACATCCAGCTTAGCAGAAAAAAGGGCGCACAGTACATTGACTAGAAATTTGTAACCCATAATTCAGAGATTTAATGTAATGTGGAGGAAGTGTGTGTGTGTGTGTGTCTGTATGTGTGTGTGTGTGTGTGTGTGTGCTTGGGCACAGCTGTAAATGCAAGTATAGGAGAAAGGGAATGAGGCTGTAACTTTTCACAGCGAAGTAAATGCTCGACAGATTGAGCCTCACCAATGCCAAGAGAGTGAGATTTGATATTATAACTTTTCATTGCATTGCATAACACTTATGGCCCATGCATAATGCCTGACTGACTTTGTAAGAACTCCTCCATGTATAATGTATCTACAAATTCAGACCCCGTTGCCTTCCACAAAGTGTTGATCTGAAGAACCACAGTGTCTCAAGCTGAGGAGTCTGTCTCTCACTTACCAGTCATAACTCGAAAAGCATGTCATTGGTTAACTTGCTAAATTTTAGATAGGACTCTGCCTTCAATCATCACACAAACATAACATATATGATGTAATATAACAGTGAAATATAATCAACAGTTTTAATAATTTATAGGTTATTGATCATCATAATTGTGATGGGAGTTTTTACATTGTATAGAGTGGATAAATACATGATTAATTAAAAAAATAACAGATTCCTTACGAATCAAATTTGTTATTTTCAGTACCAAATATTTACATATATTAATTCATTCATTGTTCTTCTGGACTTGGGTTCACAGTTCTTAAGTCGTAAGCAAAAAATATTATGTCTTTTTGCAACTGCAGTTCTTATGGTTTTTACTACTCTTTTAGTTGTGTCTCTTCTTATATGACATGACTAATTCACCAGTGTCTCTGCAGAGAAACAGGGATGTGATGACTCTGCAAGACATGTCCACAGGCATCAGACTAGTTTAAAAACGACTGTCCTCTTATGATAAACCATGCACTATGATAAACCAATTTACAATTTAAGTCATAAGTAATAGTATTAAGTTCATCTTGGGTATAGGCAATTGGATTAAACAGAACTTTCAAACCTGTCTGATTGTTCATGTTGCACTCAAAGCTGTGTCTAGTGATAATGCTTCATTAAAATCATTATTGGAGAACAATCATAAAGCAACACTTCTTTAAAATAGTTTCAGCATAATTTATAACCTTTATGAAAGTAGGGTTCATTTACAGGCTGCTGTATTAGACTACGTTGGTTGACTGGTGCAGGTTACCTTATCCGAACCCCACCTCACCCCAAATCCAAGAAAATTCTTTTCTAACCCTTCCTCTTTTCCTCTGGGTTGCACGCCTCATAGTAATGACTGTGCGTGTGTGTTTGTGTGAGTGTCTACCCAGCTGAGTGGAATCACCCTCTGTCCTGGGCACACTCAATGAACTTGGCACTCACGCCACCTTTTTCACCACTCCCGGCCTCCTTTCACTTTCTCTTCCCTGTCTGTCTGTCTCCTCATTTCTCTTTATCGCCTTACAAATCCTTTACCCTCTCACTGTCTTTTATCACTTTCCTCCAAGCTGCCTTGTTCCTCTCTTGACAAAAACGTAGATGAGTCCCCTTGAAGAAAAAAAAAAAAACCCAACAAGATAGAGATAATGGCCTATGTCCAATCGGCCCGTGGTGCTAATCAGCGACTATCGTGGGAAAAGCACAGGGGGACGGAGGTGGCGGTGGTGGTGGAGTTGGTGGTAGGAGGAAAACCAGGCCTATTGTCCCTAGGAGATTAAAGTCCCCGAAAAGGCGGCATTGTCCTCCGACGGGGATAAATCTTCCTCCTCCCGTCACTCAGGGCCTGAATTCAATTCTCCTCAACCTCTCCTAAAAGAGAGGCTTATCTCCTGCTCAATAGCTTGTTGCGCTACAAGCCAGGCAGGAATGCACCAAGTTGTATCCCTGACACCCGCTCACTGAGTTAAAAAGGAATTAGGGGGGGAAAAGAGAGAGCTAGAGAAAGTGAGCGCCTGAATTGCGACCTCTATTTTGCCAGAGGATGTGCGCTGGGAGGCAGATTGAGGTGCCGATAGAAGCTGACAGAAGGAGAGGGGACAGAAGAGCGGGATTGATTGACTGCTGCCGGGGGATTGAGGCCAGCGGAGAAGAATAGTGGCCCAGTCTGCTTTCTCCGGGGCTGCGAGCAGCATGGTAAACTGCTGCCCCATTGGAGGACAGACAGAGGAGCCCCAGCGGAAGAAACCACTTGGGAGCTCCTGGCATGCGGTCTGGATGCCACCTAACAAATTCACCCCCTCCTTCCCTTTCTTCCCTTTACTTTGCCCCCTATTGCTACAGCAGCATCTCTGTAACTCCAGTCCAGGGGGCATCACCAGTTGCTAAGACCCACTGCTTCACAACACTTGGATGCCCCACACCCCCTCCCAATAGATTCAATTCAGACCCCCCTGGTCCCACAAAAAGGGATAGACAGAGACAGAGAAAGGATGGTTGGCAAATAAAAAGAACTTGTGCAGACTCAGGCCCATAGTCCTGCTCTGTTTGGCCCAAGGAGAAAAACAAGCCTTGCGTCCCCATTTTTCACCCCTTTCTTTTTCACTCTAACCCCATTTGAGCTATCTCCAGGAAGAGACACAAAAAGAGAGAAAGTGAGAGAAACGGATGGTGTGAGAGAGACAGAGAGAGAGATATCGATATAACATTCACTGAATGCCCCTTCACATGACCACTCTTCTCCTTAGTCTTTTGGACTCCATTGCCTCTCCATACCCTCCTCCTGTTGCCCCTTGTATGAAAAAAACAAGATTTTTCCGCTTTGCCACCAATTTCCCCATTCGTTGTTTATGCCTAGTCTGTCCTTGCTTTCACAATGCAACCCCCCCTCCCTTCCCTTCACCCCCCCCATTTACTGTGACTTGGCTCCACTTAATGACGGGGCTTACACCTGCTTACAGGATTAAATTAATTAGCACGAAACAGGGATCGGTGGAGGTGGGGGTAGAAGAGTAAAAGGCGGGGGGTGGCAGAGGAAAGACAACAACAGGGGGTCAGAAGAAAAGTACAGCAGGAAGAAGGCACAATAAAGAACGGGCCGCTCGGTGGCTGGTGCTGGGCCTCATGTTCTGCCGGATGCTGGGGGTGGAAGTGGGTGTAGGTGGGGGTGATGGCTTGTGTTCAGTAGAGGAAATGGGGTTGGCCAAAGGGACAAGGAGACTTGGGCATTTGGTTGGTATGTTGCAGGGACAAATGGTCTCCTGAACAATGTTTGGGTGTGCAGGGTCAGAGGTGACAGCCGCCATTGTGGGGACACGTCTGCACAACATCAACTCTGCTGCTTGTTCCGAGTTCAAAGCTCCTGCTTTTTCTGTCTGCTGGTTGGGATCTTCACAGGGAGGCATAAGATGTGTGTCTTAAAAGCTTTGCAAAGTATAGTAAAATAGTCGCAAGATGGCAAAATCAGTCTGCCATTGAACTGCTCACAACTCATAGACCTTTGAATGTCACACGGAGATATGGCTCAAGGCGTCATGTGCAAAAACTATACAATGAAAAAAAAATTATTATACAATAGTGAAAAAGATGGAATTAAATACCATACCATGTATACAATGATTTGCTTTGTACATCCTGATCTGGAAGCTCACTTTGGACTAAATAATCATTCATCCACCAAATGTCCTCCACTCTGCAGTCAGTTATATGATTACACACTTTTGTTTTTGATTGATACAGTGTCTGATATATAATGTGTTCTTTATTTAGAAAGGGAGTTTATGAAACTGTGCAGGCCTCAGTTGTGCCCAGCCTCTTGTCCTTGGGCTGGGCTATCCTCTGTCATCTGTCTCATTTCTCATGACCTCAGTCTTCTGTCTGTCCCTATATCTCTGTCCCTCTCGAGCAGATAGATGTGCGGTTAGAAGGCTTTATCCATCACAATAAGCACTTGCAGATGGGCTGCCAGCCCTGTCATGCTAGCAGACTCAATTGGTTTCCTTTCAGAGGTTTGGGCGTTATTGCACTCACTCTATGTCTGTAGACTGAAAAGCAAACTGAGATTTGCAGGTATACACATACAAACTGAACTGTTTCTTATCCATGTGATAAAGTTGCCACATGATTGACAAGACCAGTTTTGGATTTTTTCTATGCCTTTCCAGTCTTCTGACCACTCAAAGTGCTTTTACACTACATGCTGCATTCTCATCACAAACAAACAAATTCAGTCAATCAATTCGGGGTTCAGTATCTCGCTTTAGGACTCTCCGACATCCAACGAGAGGAGCCGGGGATCGAGCTGCCAGCCTTCTGATTAGTGGATGACTCGATCTACCTCCCGAGCCACAGCCGCTGTCATTCAGTCTGGATAAGAGACTGTCCGTTAAATGCCTGACATGTAATACAAATGTTTCACACACACACACACACACACACACACACACACACACACACACACACAAACAGGGGACCTAGTTGGTGACAGATGTGGTCTGGTCCGGCCCATTGCGTGGCAGTGGTCACTTCAATCCCTTCCATATGACAGTGATTAGGCAGGACGCACACAATGCTTGTAGATCCCTGCTCTGCAAGCTAACACATACACTCACACAAGACACACGCATACACACACACCCCCCTCCGTCGACCCCCACAGTTCCTGGCTTAGCACATTCCGTACCTGTATTAGCAAACAGCTAAGCTAATTGCTTTCCATTATTAGTGTGTATTACAGTGCACTTTCTTTGGGTTTTAGCAGTTTACTAGCAGAGTAGGTGGACTGCAGCACAGTTGGACTGACCGTGGGGTGTGTGAGTAACAGATGTGACCTGGTTGAATAAGCAAACTATTATCGGGTTCATATCATATATGTACAACAACAATGTAACAAGAGTTTGTTATAAATAAATATTCTAACATGCACAAAAATAAACATGTCTTTTACTTTGATGTTCAGACATTGGATAATGAGACTTGTGAAGGTGCTTGGTATTATGATGTGTTGGGGTCAGGGGCTTCGCTTGAATATCGGCGTGCTTGTGAGTCTGTTGCTGTTTGTGTGTGTGAGAGTTTACAGCTGTGACAGCCTGTGGCCTTGCCAAATCGGGCCTCATGGTGATAACACATTGACAAGATACTGGCAGACAGTGTTGGTGGATTGTCACAACAGCTCATTCCATCAACAGGTGAAGACCAGGGGCAGTATAAAGCTGCAAGGGAGCAAGGTGAAACATATACTGTTGACTATTCTGAGGAATAAACAACTGTTTAATTTGTAGTCACTGTAACAAACGATCTAACGTGTGAAGTCAGTTTATTTGTAACGGTCGAGGCCTAAACTGTGAGACACATTAGAAGTATTGTAGTAAGGGCTATACAGAAAGAGATCCTCATCAAGATGATCCACGGTAGCTGCACGTGCAATTAATGCTTGTCTCATTACAGATGTATCATTATTTGACATTATTGTAGTGGCCTGACTTTGTCTTTATCCTTGCATCATAAGCTCTCTTAAGACCTGTCTTTCTGATGCCTTCTGTCTTCTTTTCTCTTTTAACTCTTTTCCCCCGTTGCTGTATCAGTGGGATCCCAGAGTACAGAGTTTAGATGGTTCATTGGCTGCCTATTTCCTATCCCCTGCCGAATGCAATCAGCAGATACCGCTGGTAATAACTTTCTCACGTATTCCTTTTTTTCCTCCTCTTTTTTCTTAGTTTGCCTCCCTTTCTCTTTCTTTTTCATATTCCCTACCTCTCTTTCCTCTGATTATATGATACCTACCTACCTACCTACCTACCAACCTACCTACAAAGGGGGGAAATGAATGACTGTTCACCCTGGCATGATACATCACATGCTCAAAATTAACTTTCTTTCATTCAACAAACAGATTGTACAAGGAGAGAAAAGAGGGGGGTTGGAGGAGGAGAAAGAGAGGGTTTCTCCAAGCTTTTCTGGATGACTTGATGACAAATGCAGAATATAGAGGAGGAATCATGATTCAGGTCAGAGAGAGGGTAAACGATAAAGATTAAAAAGACCAAAAAGATTTAGTGAGTCATGAGATTAACTTCACCCCAAAACTATTTTCATTTCTTTATAACACATATAAGCAGATAGCCTGTTTTTATGTACTTATTTTGGAAGTTCTTATTTTGACATGGGCAATCACTACAAACGTGCTGTCTGTTTGCCCGTTGTCTCTCTTACACGATCCAACTGATGTCATTAAAACAACAAAAATAAAGGTTGCTGCCTCCAGAACTGCCATTTGCCCCGGCCACAAGATAAATCGCACACTCAAATTTACCATCAGCGCAGGGGGCAAAAAAGACAGAAGGCCAACAAGGGCCCAATTGCATCAAAGCGATAAGTGGCTGCCCAGGTAACCCCCCCCCAATTTTGCCCCACCCTCGTCCTCTTTCCTCTTATCAGGCTAATTGAAGACAAGCTCTTTGAGACGGACTCACAATAGGGCCAACGGTAGAGTGGCATTTGAGACTCAACGGGTGGACCGGAGAAAGGGAGATGCCGGGGTATTCTATAAGCACCCCCACCCACCTCCTCGTCTAAATCCCTTTCTCTGTCTTCCTTTTATCCCATGGCGTCTCATTCAGCGCCCTACTTGACATAGCTCGACCTCTGAACCCAGAGTTTATGAACTGAAGCAGCAGCTATTTATTTGGTGTGGAACTAATGTGTGGCCGTACCATTGTGCAGAGATTTGGAGCAATGTTCGCATTGTGTTTGATTTGCTGTGTGCTTCGATAAGCTGGTGGTCAGCAGACTTGGGTGCTAATACCATTTCAAGACCACTGACGTCTCGGCCTGACTGAATTGTCATCTTTCAGAAAACCAATAAAGTTGTGGAAAAAGGACAAACCCAAAGGTTTTTCTTTTTTTTTAAATCAGCAAATGTATTTTCTTCCAGGATTGCAGCTGTTTTTACTTTGGACCTAAATTCCAAATGCCAAAAAGCAGGTCAGCTTTCTATTTTTAGGTCGATGTAAGCATATTGTAGGCAAGGAAAACATTCAAATAGGCACCTGCCTTTTTGAAAAGTGGAAGGCATTGCATCATTCTGTCACTTTGAGAGAAATGCAAGCCTCCACCCACTGAGTAAACAGCGGTAATCTTCATAAAAAGATCGCTCTTCATCGTTCATAGTTCAAAGGTGAGATTGTCAAATCAACCTCTGCGACTATTTATCAAATTCTCCTGTGATGTTTTGAGCACACAAAGTCCACTGTCTATCTTTCTAGTTTGATAGATATGGCTTCACTGCTGAACTACTTCAGCATTTAACACTAAATTCTCTTTAACATGTAGAAGATTTAGCTTGGCGAATTTAAGTTTTGTTATTTTGACACCAAGTCATCCTACCAGTAAGGTTTTCGAGGTGTTTGAGGTGTTGTAAGGATATCGACAGTCTTTGCATTTGACATAAACATATGCTCTCAAGAAGCTGCAGCTAAAACCAGGATATTCTTTTCCAAAAACCCTGGGTGTTTATCAATAAGATTTGGGTGCCTTGAAAAGTCAAAGTCACAGATTAACAAGCCATGGCCTGTCTATGTGCTACCTGCTTGTGTTTATGTGTAGGTGTGTGTAGAGGGAACAGGTTAGGTTTTGAAGTGGTTGCGTTGTAGCAGTCTCTTTGGAGGACATGCAGCTCCAAGCAAACACAGAGCTCCGCTTAAACAAACAGGGGAGGACAGGAGAGCAAGACTAATGATGGGATCCACGCAGCTTACATACACATGTATAGACACACACAGATTCACGTATGCACTCACAAAGTCACAAGAGCAAAGACGAGAGGAATTTGTCCCCGGAAGAGGAGTGGTGGAGATGAACCGTCGATCTGTGCAAGAGGATCAAAAGAAGAAGTCCCTGTCTCTAATATTCTATAGCTTGTTCAAAATTCAGATGCATTGGTATGATCATAAACTTGTATCCATTTCTGTGTCACAGATTTTAAGTATTTCTGGGAGATAACGGCACTGTTTTTTGATGCTGTGTGCTCAATGTACCCTGCATCTGTGTGTGTGTGTGTGTGTTGTGCATGTGTCTGCACACGCATGAGTCCGTGCCTGCCTGAGTGCCCTGACGGCATTGTGCAGCAGAGTCCTTGACAGAAGTGAATTAATCAGACCCCTCTGGCCCATTTGTCTCTATTTGGAGGGCTAATTGGAAAAGAAGCAGGTGTTAATAGAGAGAGGAGAGAGCCACAGTAAGAGTGTGTGTTTCTTGTGTGTACGATTGTGTGTTTCTTGTGTGTGTGTGCATGCGTGTAATAGAAGTCTCAGAGCTAAGTTAACCAGACTTAATTAGGCTTGTTCAGTCTCCAGCCAACCTTATATCTTTCTCTGAGGTGATGCAGCGATGTGGGGGAGGAATTGAAGACTATAGTCAGGCCTCTTGTGTGTTGGCTGAAAACATAAAAAAAAAGAAAACCCCATAAAACATTCAAACTAAAGCATGAGCATGTCCCCACAGATGCTGCACTAAACCTACACAACCACACAAAAGTTGAATTTGTGATGCTGCCTGCTGTTTAGAGTGGGTACAGTGTGATAGACAAGGTTGCATGTATAGAGGATGGGAAACTGCGCTTTCCTCTCCGCGGATATTTACCTCCACTGCTGGTGTCCGGGATTGTTTGTTTGAGATGCTCAATTGCGAGTGTGTGGCAGGCCTGTGTCCTGTCCTGCGGGTAGCTGGCGATAAAGTTTGAACCTGTTTGGAAGCTCAATCAAAGGCCCCACTAGCTCGTTAGCTCCCTGCATATTTAGCTGTCTAAGTGATGTCAGCAAGTTTTAATGGACGGCAGCTTTTCTCAATTACGCAGGAGGGAGGCAAGCAAACTGTATCCAGTGCTATATGTGTATGTGTGTGTGTGTGAGAGCGTGTGTGTGTTTGATGTGGTGTTTACTCAGTTGAAAGCTGTCTCCTGTGTGGTCTTGCCACAAAGTTATCCCCCTCCAGATCACACACACGCTCACCTGAGGCAGTGTATGTATGTTTGTTGTGCGCGAGTACGTGTGTGTGTGTGTGCATGTCATCATGGAGACGAGTAGGTGTAGGTCCAACACGTGATGCATCTTAACACTGCTCTTCCCACCGATGTCCGGTACACACATCTACACAGACACATAGAGCCAAACACGCACACACACACACACACACACACACACACACACACACACACACACATACACACACACACACACACACACACACATATACAGAGATTCAAGACATAAACATACAACAAAATCTTCCATAATATTTAGATATTTCTCTATGCACACAACTCCAGACATGTGCACACACATGTACACACGAAGACACATTGTTCTTGCTTCTTTCCGTCTGGCTTGATATCTGTTTTTGTTTCAGTCTCACACACACTCAAGAGTTTGAGTATACGGCAGCTTTAGTGCTTCATCAGTCAGACAACCAATCCTTCCACCATATATCCGTAAGGCTTTTTACTGAACCTCAGTACCTTTTTCATAGCGTTCATAGCATTGCGCATCCAAAAGTGTCGGGTATCAAAAGCTGGTATTGGATACTCGCTTTTCTACGGCTGCTTGTGTTTAGACAAAATCTTAGATTTTATAAGCTTCTTTTGTTAAATAACATGAGGGTTTTGTAGGAAAAGAGTATTATAAAAAGGTTTTATTTTGGCATAATTTAGGTGTCATACCCGCACTAGTATAATAAATCTTTAACAGTTATCTCTAAGAAGATAATAAATCATACATTCATTCATCATATTCATCATGTTAATTTATTCCCACATATCTCTTATTTCTCCCTGCTTCCTCTTGACTCTCTCTCCCTCTGTCCATCTCTTCATTCCTCCCTTCCTCCAGCCATTTTTCATCAACACAAGCAAACACAATCAGTTGAATGCGGGCAGTAATTCATTGACTGGAGAAAGCTGTGCGGGAGGAGTGTTATGTTTATTTATGTATGTTATTACAGATATATTTTTTTTTTATTTGAGGAAAGTTTTGTCTAAAAGGTTAAAAGCTCATATGTGTGTGTTTAAATGTGTGTGTGTGTGTGTGTGTGTGTGTGTGTGTGTTAAAGGGTGTGTTAATGTGGCAAAATATGCATCTATGTGAACATTCTGCCCTTCTGAACCTGGGATGCCCCCTGACACACACACACACACACACATACACACATACACACAAACACACACATACACACCAGTCAGAGGTGGGATGGCTGCAGGCGAGGAGGCAGGTCGGCAGCGATTAGAGGGGCTGTGTGTGTAATGGTTGCCATGTGCGGACCCATCTCATCCACCATTACACACACGCACACGGCGCCCACCTCCCGAATCCCTCCAAGATACCGTACACTTTTAAAAACATTAGCCACTAATGCTTTAATGCCCTCGCGTCGACGTGGGGTTTGACTCGAGCTAAAATGGCAGACACAGAGGAATGCTGGCTTGTGTTTGCTTAGTGTTTGAGGAAGGGCTCCAGCTTACTTTTGATTCAAACATGATGGAGCTGTAACCCAGCTGCATACTCCTCACAACATGTCATGGATGCATTAAATACAGACAACTTATTTAGCTTAACTTTTTATAATTACTTCTTTCAGTACATTTACATTGCACACACTGGCGCACCATTTTCTTTGAATTAGATCATTAATCACAGGCTTCCATGCAAAATGCCGACCAGTGTGGATATTTACATGAGAATGGCGGGGCCATGCTGCCCAGCCAGTAATGACTAACGAACGCTGGGCATGGCTAGTGGCCTGTCTTTGGAGCGTGCCA
This sequence comes from Dicentrarchus labrax, assembly GCF_905237075.1. Classification (NCBI taxonomy): domain Eukaryota; kingdom Metazoa; phylum Chordata; class Actinopteri; family Moronidae; genus Dicentrarchus; species Dicentrarchus labrax. Next base: position 19,001,734 of record NW_026136715.1, read on the forward strand.
GGTGTTTGTTCCAGCCCAGGCTGCATGAAAAGCAACGTCTGACCTTGGGACGGCTGGGTGAAACCTGAGTTGCCTCCACCAAGTCTAAATGTCGGGCACCTGAAAAAATCTGAAGCTCCTCCCCTCTGATCCCTCCTGTTTGTTCGCTCTTTCTCTCCTCTGTACCTGTCGTTCCACCCTTCATGATGTCAGAAAAAAAGTGGGAAATTACCAAGACCCTCCTCCTGTGTCTCCTCCTTCTTCTCCTCCCACCTCCACCTCACACACATACAGAACCTTTGGCCATTGGACACTGAACAGCTTCCTTGTCTGTGAGGTCGGTGAATGTAAGCACAACCAAAGAGGGCGCAAAAACAAAACTGTTATTGCGAGGGATTCATTGTGTCAATATCTCAGCTGGTGAGCTCCATAAGGGAAAAGGGGGGCACAGTCTAGACTATTTACTGACAAAGGGAGCGGTGTACAAGGGAGTTATTTAATGTGCAGTTCACCTTTACATGCACCCGGTTAACTAATCAGTAAAAGCAACATTTTTGTCACTGAAGGGTGCTGCGATTCTCCCCTTATAGGTTTCTTACAGTGATGTCGCTGTGCATATGTCACATTCACTAGACAGGTATGAAAAAACACATTGTTCCCCACAAGAGTTCACGAGGACAGGAAATTGATGTAGAAAACAAGGTCTTAATGTTGGCCCCTGGTGAATATTGGCATTGAGGAGTTAAAGATCTTTCAGGTATCACAGACTTCCGTTGGTACATTTGCTAAACATTGTTGGTCTGTTTGGCAGAAAGTAGCATTCCTTGAAGCATGAATGCTTTTCTTGAGCTAGCTCCTGGAAGGCAGGTCAGTGAGATAGACATCTGTATAGAGAGAGACCCCTCCCGACCTACAACACACGCTTAGTCACACACACACACACACACACACACACACCAGAATGAGTAGGTGTGGGCAAGAACCACCAGAAAAAAAAGCAGCGCCACATGTTTTAGCTCTTGCTGCAGCTAACCTGTGAAAAGTACTTGTTTCTTGGATCTTGATTAGTAATTTGGGGGAAATGGGTGATAATGAGACTGCCGGTAACATGGCGCTTGAGTGCAATTAGTCAAATCAGATGGAGGTTAGTATAGGCATTGGAAGGTGCTCGGTCAGTTTGTCAATAGACCGACTTCTGCTATACCTCCTGTAGCTGAATACACTGGTGAGCTTTACAATTGAAATCAATTAGCTAGCACACCTGTAGTTAAAAAAGACCATAACCAGGTAGGAAACGTGTCCATTAACACTAGCTTAAATGATAATGTGCTTAAGCTATTCCACTCATTGCTCTTGTGTATGTGGAGGGACAGAGAGGAGATAGGTGTATGTGTGTTTTTGTGTTACAGACAGACAGAGAGTTAGATAATTCATATTTTATATATTAAATGTTGACTTAAAAATTGTAGTAAAAGCTATGAAATTACCGGTTGTGTTCTTTGCATTTGATATTTGCTCTGACTTTCATGGGCTGCAAACGATTCCTTCAGATCTTCCCCAACATAACTTTTGATACATTTATTGAATTAACTTCTCGTCTCTCCTCTGATCTTTCTTGAGTTTGCTTTAATCTATCACTGTGAAGCCTGCGCCTTTAAACACTGACCAAGTAGAAATCAACAACAAATCAATAAAGAAAGAGCTCTCTCTTTCTCTCCTTCTTTGTTTGGCTCTGTTTCTCTGTCTCTCTCCTTTACACTTGACTTGTCCCCCGGGTATAGCAGATTAATAATGCTAGTTCTTTCACCATTCACTGGAATGCAGAAGGAGAATTGTATAGAGGTCCTTAATGAACCGGGTGGCCAGTGTTAGGCTCAACACCAATTAACACAGCTTTTAATTATGGCTCTAATCAGAGCAGCTGATGGCGAGAGCCCCTGCAACCCTGAATACAAGTGCCCTGCTGAGGCATGCAGATGCACACGAGCATACACACACACTTTGACTGCTGAAATACAAAAAAAGGGCTTTATGAGAGAGGATATGTGCTCATTTGAAGAATCGCTCATTCCTTCCCTCAAACTCCCCTTCTTTAATCGTTGACCCTAGACCTGTCTGACCCAGCTAAAGAGGGTTGAAAACATATCTGGCCTCAAAATAGCCCAAACACTTTTTATTTAGAATCTCTAAGGCAGTGAGTCAAGGGTACATGCTGCCCCCATCCAAAAACATGAAGCAACAGGAAGAGAATGTCTACTGGAGTAGTCTGCCAACTTCCCAAGCTGAGGGAAAAATTGGTATTTTTATTATGAAAAGAGGACGCTGAATGTTTGACTTAAAGGCTCAGAGAAAAGTTCATTTCTGTTACAGTGGAAAGACAGAGGAGACACGCGTCAGGTAGAAGTAATAAAGAGGTCAGTTATTAGCGTGATTCCCTGAACATAAAGCACTGTTTTGTCTTAGAGCCTAGTTTGTCTGATTTCAGTTTCAGTGTTTCAGCAGCTGTCTAAGGAGGGGAATGGCTGCCAGCTCCAGTGCTTGATTTTAGTTCTGTAATAGGGATGGAAGTTAAGCTCTTGAGAGTGTAAGTGCTGTTCTGGAATCAGTTTGACTTCTTTTGGATCAGACTCTCAGCAGGACCTGGAAAGGACTCTAGATCAGCCTCACAGCCCTGCATGCTTCTCGAGAATATTACAAGAGAATATGTAATTTTTGGCAAAGACAGGAAAACAAGTAGTAATGGCAGCCTTCTCCCATATGCATTTGATTTAATACAATTATGGATGTATTGAAGTACTTGAGCACACTGCATGTTTAAGAGGTGAAGTATAAAAAGTTAAAACACAATGCTCCATGGCAGGGAAGGTCAAACTCTTATCAAACTTCCTTTTGAACTACAGAACGTTTACTAAGAGCTGAAAGAGTTTGCCAGAGAGTCACTATTCCCTTTCAAGTGGCTATACTGTACTGATGGAAAACAACACGAGCAGCCCCAGTATGTTGGAGGGCATGGTGTTGTGAGGGTCATGACTCCTAAATATCACCTCAGGCCTAAAGTATGGCCAACCTGGTTCCTGTGCATGTGTTGTGTATATGTTTTTTCTTCAGCGATGAAATCTGACTTGTATCTGTGTCTGCATGCATGTGTTTGTGTGTGTATGTTGTAATGATTTGTGAAATGATTCCATATAAGGTCTCAGTTCAAAAGCGTCAGGAGAAAGAGAAACAGAGCTGAGCTTGTCTCGTTTTCATCTGGCCGAAATCTCTGTGTATCGCTGCCATTTTTTCCCCCTGGATTCCTTTATTCTCCTCACCATTTTCATCTTCAATCTCTTTCTTTCACCTGTCTCTTTTTGCATATTCACTGGGAATTGTTAGCAAAGCTCACCTACTGTTTCTAATCAGCTCCCTTTGTAGAGCGCAGTGCCCCAATACCAGAACATGGCTCACACTGGTAACACGCACACACATGCACACGTAGATACAACCAATGAAAAAAAAAAAAAAAAACACTTTTGGAACATTTGTAAGAATGCCTTTTCCCTATCCTTGCCTTTTCTACCTCACTTTGTCTCAGCACTGGCACAGATATACATAGATACACACACATGCAATCTTGTGCACATACAGACAGCAAGATAGCATAGCAGACAGAATGGCATTAAGAATGACAAATAGAGGAAGATAGATTGTAAGGTAGACAGACAAAGAGATGCAGAGCCCAGAAAATGACCCTCTTTAAAGCCTGTTAGAAATCACAGCCGTCAGCACACTTGGAGCTGGCATGGCAAACTGTCGGAAAACAGCCCGTCCGTCTCTCAGTTCTCAAAAGCAGCCCTTCTTCTTCTCTTTCCTTTGCTCTTTTCCTTTCTGTGTCTCTTTGTCACTCTCCAACTTGGTTGTACTTCCTGTAACCCTGGTAGCCTTTATTCCTTTTCACTGAGAGAATTGGTTTGTAGTTGCACTGCAGCTCCCAGCGCATTGTCTGGCTTTAGTGTCTATGGTTCCTTTCATGCTGCAGGCAGGGAAGGAGGATTCAGTGCAACTGTCGTCCTCTTCACCTTTAGTTAGAATTATGATACGTCAGTTTAAGTGAATACTATATTTATTGAATTGGCATGTTTGTGAGATAGAAATCAAGTCAAGCCAAGTCAGTGTTATTTGTATGAATTACAAGTTTGCCTTGAAGGCTTTATAATGTGTATAACATGAAACTCTATACTTGAGAGAGGAGAAATCCTTCTTTCAGACAGACAAACATCCAATAGATGCTGTACATACTAGACAAACATAGCAGTAGTAGAATTACTATATCAAGTAAATAGAAAATAGGCTGAATATTAAACACAGAAAGGTGTAGATAGCCTTCTAATAATGAAATCTATTAGAGGGTAACATATAGGGCAACAAAAAAACATATATTGGGATTTTTTTTTTGTCCTGGAACCAGTTTGTATTTGTTGAGTCTCAATACAAACTGAGTTGGTTGATTTCAAAGCAGTCCTGATCTTTTCATCACCTGCTGTGTTTCATTATATCAGCTTGTAAGTCTACGGAGCCCTAAGACACACACACACACACACACACACACACACACACACACACACACATCTAACCTAATTAAAATGGCCTGGTTAAGCACCATGCGTCAGGGCCTAGCAGGGGTAGGTGTTAGGCATGTGGAGAAGGTGGGGGCTGTTTTGGGGTGGGGGTGCACAAATCTCAACTTAAACGCGAAGAGATTAGACAACTTTTGCAAGATATTAGCTGTTCAAAAATGAGAAAAATGTCCCTAAGCCTCTTGTACAAGCACTGGACCTGGTCAGACAAGGCTTGCTTTTGTTTCACAGGCAGAGGCATGGAGCACTGTGTGATTAGTGTGTGTGTGTGTGTGTGTGTGTGTGTGTGGGATGGTGGAGAGTCATCAGACCTGTAGTGTGCAGGTTGAAGGGACAAGATGATTCAGGCCAGTGTGTGTGTGTGTGTGTGTGTGTGTTTGTGTGTGTGTGTGTGTGTGTGTGTGTGTGTGTGTGTGTGTGTGTGTGTGTGTGTGTGCTGGCTGCATAGGCCAGGTACTAGCAGTTAGATTGTGTCCTTCCCTACCTTTCACCCATGAGAGAGAAAGGGATGATAGATGATATGAGAGGGATATAGATGGGGAAACAGAATAATTAATAAATAAAGCAGTTTAAATTATGTGACACCTCCGAGAATAATCCTAATAATCAGTTTTAACAGTGACATATGTTTATAGTAAATATTGTATTTATAGTCTTAAAAGCATGGGTTATATCACTAAACACACATGTACAACTTGACCAATTTCAAAGAAATGCAATTGAAGCGTATACATGTTCTGATTAGCATCTATTAATCACAATAAACCTGAAGTGCACTGCTTAAGTTACTGTGTTAAAGCTTACTTTAACACTGAGAATATAACTGTGCTAACATACTAAGAATATGGTGTTTACACGAGTCTGGCGATCATGTGCTGGTCTGTCTTAAAAAGCCTTCAGGACAGATGCTGGACAGGATTTTGTTCATGTCAAAAAGTTAAACCTGGAGAACAGATGATGAACAAACATGGGTTTTGAGCAGCAAAAATGTGTCCCCAAATTTCCAGCTATGTTTAACAAAAAAAAGAATCAACCTTGGACTTTCGAATTTAGGGTTTGACAGCACAACAGTTGCATTATTAGAGCAAAAGGGACAACCAGAGTGGCCACCCACAAGGCCACATCTAACTATCTCCAATGGAGGTGAAAGGTATGCAGCGGAGGTTCAGCACTGAAACATGAAAACATTACCCTTCCGGCAGAGTTATTGAACCCTAAATACTGAGATACCAAGCTGCTATTTCACTTGAAGACTCATTTTTCATTGTTTGTTCATTGTAGGTTTATTTTCTTCTATCTGTGTCCATGTATGTGGATAGATGTATGCATGTGTATCTGTGCGGTCTATTTTTGTGTGTGTTTTGTCCTCAGCAGTGGTGTGTTGTTTTTGTCGAGCTACAGAGACAAAGAGAGAGATAGGGAAGGAAAGAAGAGGGGTATTTAATGAAGCCCTCGCTGCACGATAAGGAGAGCCACCAGAGTCCCTGGTGTGTGACATGGCCTGGCCCCTGTCATCACAGAGCTCCTGTTGTGGCTGAGAAATATCCACCTCTACCCCTCCCTCACCCCCACCTCCTTCCCCTCATCACACAGCCCAGGGAGAGAGAGAGAGAGTGAGAGAGAGAGAGAGAGAGTGAAAGAGAAAGAGAGGTGGGGGGACAGTCAGACAGACAGAGAGAGAGAGTCCAGACAGAGGCCATGTGAGTGTGTGTCATATGGAACAGATTTAGTGCTAATGACCCCCCCCCCCACACACACACACATCATCACCCCCCGGCTCTGTGCCCACCCTCTGCCACCCATTCCTCCAACCCCCACCCCACATTACTCCATCCTGGCCAGTATCATCCCTTCATAAGGAATGCTGGTCTGTTCCAGCTCCAGTGTCCCATGGCTTTACCCATCCAAGCACCCGTTCACCCCTCTGGTCCTATCCTGTCAGAGCTTGTACCTGACACTTGAGACTTGGACTCGGACTCGATTTGGACTTCAGTCATAAAAAATGAGCACCTGTGAATGAATTTGAGCGCTGTGAGACTTGATTTGAGTTTAATGGCAAATAAGTTCAAGTCTCATATTGGAACACAGTTAGATTGCTGGACAATGAAATATAACAAGTCAGTGCCAGGCACTCAATTCAGTTCAATTAATTAACTGTTTTAGTTATTTATGGAGCAGAAATATTTGCTCTGTCCAGCTTCTTAAATGGAAGTACATGCTGCTGTTAATTCAATATACCTTTGGTTTAGGGCTATAGATAAAGCAAAATAAACTATTAAATGGTTGCACCTTTGGCTCTGTGAAATTGTAATGGGCATTTTTCAATTTTGGACGTGTCTCTAGTGACTCGAGACTTGACTTGGTTGAGTCTTGAAAGACTTGAAACTTGCTCTGAGGTCTTAAGAGTTGACTTGACTTAAAACTTACTCTAACAAACTATGCCTTGACTTAGACTTGTCTTCAGCGACCTGACTTCGATTTAGCCTAAACAGCCCTGTCTCCTGCTGTCACCAGAAGAAACAAAGATCACGACAAGCAGGTGAGTGCTGACATTCCATTGGAGGGAGCAGATACTTTGTCAGGTTGAAGATGAATGAAGAAAATGAGAGGTGTTTCAGTGACGATTAGAGGGAAGGAGTATCCAGGACAGAGTGTTGAAAAGGCTTCAACATATGTGAGAAAGTGTCGTCAAAAGGTGTACTTTCACTTTAAGTATCAGGAGCTGTCCACAGCCTGAACAAACCTTCACTGAGGGTCTCAAAAGGCACATTTGCGCTGCTTTAGCATTAAATAATGTCAACACGAATCACAATGTGGGGTTTCTCAGCACCTTCCAAACGCATGGCGGTCGCTGGAGTGTCCACCACTTTAGGACTTGACCTCAACATCGACCTTCACCCAGCCCATTGGCCCCCTACACTTCCCCTATCTCTGTCACATTGACACTGGCATTCTTTCACGTTAGCGCATCGCAGCGCCGCAGATAGGCCTGCCAGACACCCCCTGTGCTCTCCTAGTATCTCTGTCACACACACTCAAACACACACACAAACACACATGGTTAATTGGTAACTAGAGTTTATGGGTAGCCGGGAACTTATAGTTTGACTACGCTGTATAGCAAGAAGACGCGTGAGATAATATGTCGGCTTTTGGTGAGTTATGACCGCATGTGTGAGTGTTTGAGATGTTGGAAGCAGGGCGCTGTGTGAGATTAGGGCCATTGCATGTGCAGTTTGAATTTGAGGTTGTGCTGTGGTGGTGACATTTTTGTCTCGTGGCGGTGTTTGTTGAGAGGGGCGACCATCTTATGTTTAAACTTTGGAAAACACTAAATATTTGTTTCTGTCCCGGTTTGTGTGTCTGTGTGTATGTGTGTATGTGTGTGTTTATCCATGTGATGTTCCTTTAATTCACACACAACTAGCATGCAGTTGTCGCCGGCCACACTAAAAGTTATAATTGCCACATATATAAAACATTAATCTTTTATTTTTTTTACATTTATTGCAGAAAATTCCACAATTGTTTTTTTTGTTTTTTTTTGAGGGACGTTATTTTCCCCCTTTTGACTCTTCAATCAATACCAATAAAGTGTTCCAGTTATCTATTTTACCCCCCTGCAACAACAAGGAGATCAATACCCATCTGTCATGGTTTCACACACTGAATGTTATCGCTTGTGCCGGAGATTAGCCCGCTGTAGCATCTTATCCTGACATTTTCTGTTATCCTGAGTTATGTAGGTTAGAAGGAGAGGTCTATTTCAGTTCTTACCAGGCTTTGCTGGCCTTGTTGCCTCATACCAAAGAAATAATGTTCAAAGAGTTGCAAAGCTGGTTTGTTGCACGTCTAGCACAATCTTTTTTTATTTAAAAAAGATTTTAAATATTAATTTTTATAAAATCATTACTTTTCTGTGTAGATTTTCTCTCCAATTCTTGCACCTCCTTTAGTCATTTTAGGATATTTAAGACAGAAATTAGCATTTTTATTATACATTTTAGTTGTAGTTTGCAACAAAACCTGAATACGGAACAATTTTATCTCTATCTTTGTTTTTGTTTTTTTGTTCCCCTGATATTTTAACACACACATTTATAGATGATGTACCACAACCTGTGTTTTGGCCAAGTGTTAACTGTGCAGCATGGCATTACTTGGTGCATATGTTCATATGTATCAATTTGTGTGTTGCACTATTGATCTCTGAAGTCATTTTGTGTTTCATTTGGCAGTTTTCATCCAATTTCCTTCTTTACACAGCCTTATAAAACACCACTAAATTAAAAAACAAACAAAGGTATATCCCTTGTTAACGTAGGACCCTTTCTCTGTCACATTGGTGAGGAGGGTCATCCATATCCCAGACTGTCACAGCACCCAACCAGGTCCATCCTTCATTCCTTTCTCATCCTTCAAGTTCTGACCACTCTCCTCCATCTGTCTGTCAAGCCAGGACTTGACCTCTCACCTCTGGCGTCCCGCCCATCTTGTTACCCCTAACCTTCAGTTGATTGTGTGACTGACCAGCAATTGTTAATGTGTCTTTTTTCACTCTCAGAAAACAGAAAATTGATGGCACACGGTTCACAGAAAATGTTTAAAAGCCAACTTTAAAATGAAAAATCACAAGATGAAAACTCAATTAAGTTTCTTATATATTTTTTTTTAATACAGAAAAATAGCCTGTATAACTGTTAAGATAAATTGTCTGCATTTGGTTGGATTGGGGAGTAGGGGTAGAATAATACCACAAAGTAGGATCAGCTCAGATCATTTTAAACATGACAAATTCGGCTTAACATTCATTAAATGTAATGAGATTAAATTGTTATCCCTCTTTTGAACATTTTGAACAAGGGCTTCACAATGTGGTCCTAAGACAACTGATTTACTGTTACTTTGTGTGTGCAAAGATGTACATTTTTCCCCAGTCAGTTAACGCTCACTGCATCTTGAGCAAGTTTCAGTCAAAGAGATCATCATTATCACTGAAGAACATTATCCTCTTGAGGGGGATGACACCATTACAGAGGAGTATAAATGTAAAATAGTGTAGATTTAAATTTCTTTCACCCCCTTCATCCTTCTTATTCTGTCCCTCCCTCTCGCCGTCCTTGTACCTTGATTCCTGCTTAATGCCCAGACTGATGAGCCCAATTTGGACTGGTTCTGCAGCCAGCCCAGTTTGATTAATGGCTCTAGGTGAGGTAGCATCAGCGCTGCCTTGTCCTTGTTTCATCACACACACACATAGGTACAAACACTGAGCACACACACACACACACACACACACACACACACACACACACACACACACACACACACACACACACACACACATACACACATAGCCACTCATTGCCACCACACCAGCCTTGTAATTGATGACAGAGGGCTAAGCATTTGCAAACCAAATGTGGAAATGGGAGACAGAGCAAACTCTGCTTCTAACACCTCTCCACCTTCCCTCTTTCTTTCTTTCCTTCCCTTTCTTTCTGTCTGTCTCTCCACCTACTCTCACTGTCTATACACCCGCTCTTTCATTAGGCATTTGTCACATTGATATGAAGGGCCAGGGCAGCATTGTGACATGCTCAGAAGGCAGTATAAATATTTGATTAGCCCTAATGGGAATCGTCACAGCGCTCTAATTGCACCACACATTATCTGAGGTGCTGTATCAGCGGCGGACATCCCCTTTGATCCTTCCTCCATCTCCCCCTCTCCTCTTCCTTTGGCCCATCTCAGCCTCCCTTTGTTTTTGTTTTTTTTGTTTATGCAGTTTATTTTGGGTCTTCATTATCTGCCCCTCTACCCCTCCGCCTTCCTGTCTTTTCTTGTCTCTCCCGTTGTTGTCATCTTTCTCTCAGTGACGTCTCTGTCTGCCTCTCCTCTCTGCCTCATATTACGTGTGTTGTCCACAATGTGTGTTGTCCTCTGGTGCATTGTTTGCTGCTGTTTCCCTCTACGACAGGGCTGAGGCTAAATAGCTGCAAGGGCCACATACACACACAAATACACACAAATACGCACACAGGCACACAGGGTACCAGAGGACAATAAACTGCAAGGAAACCACATACACACGTGCTTTGCTCGTTCTCATCTACAGCTCATGATGAAGCACTATTGCATGTGATAAGGACATTAAATAACACCATAAAATGTCACAGATTCAAATGAATAAGTCTCTGGTCCTGAGGAATTATTCGACTGGACATCAAATCAGAGTCAATAAACAAGTTGGTTAAATAAGTTGCTTATTAAAATAATATATTTTTCTCTTTCCCAGCTGCAAGGGGAAATGTGTCAGAAATGGCCAATTGCACTTTCTATTATAAAATAAGTTGGCATTTAGTATTTGTCTTCATTTCTGATGAGCTTTATCTTCCACTCAGCTCAGTTGATATGCACCTACACTCTGACTGCAAAACTTGCTTTCAGTGATGCTTTGAATTCGAATCATATCCTCTTTGTTTTTTATGGTAAATGTGGATCCTTAAAGCATTCCTTTTTATGTGCACACAATGCATTTTTTTTATTCTCAACGTGTCCTTCCTTAACCTCCATCCTGTTTGTATTTACTTGTTGTTATTTACGGAGCGTCTCCTGCAAAGATCTGTGACATTGTTTGGTGTCGCTCCTATTTTCCCTCTCTCTCTCTCTTTCCCTCTCTCCCCTCACACACATACACACACACACTTACTCTCTCTCTCTCTCTCTCTCTCTCTCTCTCTCTCTCTCGCCCTCCCTCGGACGTTTCCATTTAGCCAAAGACAAAACAAGTTAATTAGATCGGAAGTGCGGGCCTATCAATGGGGAATCAGTATTCAAATCAAGGCCTTGTCTGGACACAAACAGCAGGAAGTCAAACAAGACCCCGGCACTGTTGAATGGGAGGATGGGAGAGGGAGAGACAGAGAGAGAGAGAGCGAGCAAGAGAGCCTGTAGTTGTGGGGGGACTGGTATTGGCCAACGCACAGACACTATTTAGGTGCTGGATCAATTATATTTCTGTTCATTTCAGTGTGTATTTGAATGTGTGCCTGAATAATCTTTGGTCCTTAAGAAACTCCTAACGTACACATTTTCTGTTTGGGGTCGTATGAACAATCAGTTTAAACTTGACACTGTGAAAACATTGAAGCATTTCAATTATTTATTTCTCAGTTGGTTTTGTGTGAACTGCAGTTTCCTTCATTTATTCTTGCGTAGCTCTCTGTTATGCTGATATTACACAGCACCATTGTAAATCTCTCTCTCCTCCCTCGACTTGCTCTCTGTGATTTAAATAAAGGTTAAGTAAAACTCAGGGGCCCATAAACTGGGGCACTTCCACTTTACAATTAGGCAATAGCTACAGTGTGCATGCTGCTATTTCACTGACAAGAGACATAGGGACTCTCAATAGCATGCAACTTACTTTAAAGGTCAATTGTAGCTTTTAAACACTAGAAATAATAATTTGGATAATAAGATTTTACTATGGTTTCCATAACATATGGTTTTCCAAACATAACTATCGCTAAGAAGTTTGGTAAATTTGCCTTTACTAGATTGAATTTTACGAGATGTTTCACTGGTTGGTTGCACAAACAGATACTGTGTTAGGACACAAAACAGGAGGAAGTGACGAAAAGGCTAATCAACACCATTTTTCAATATGTTTAGCATGTTCAGTAATGTAAAACTGAAGGCAAATACATGCAAAGCAAAAGAGGGAAGGCAGGTTTGTAAGCAGCAACATCCTGTTTGTGACAGGAAGCAAAAGGGTTTGTTTAGGGAAACATGATCTAAAAATGATCATGTTAGCAATATTACCATAATGCGATAGAGCACAGCAGTCCTTTATACCATCTGCTTTCGTGTGTCATACGTTTACAGTATATTGATGTTAAAAAATGCTGTTTTGCACCTTTAGGAACATTTTGTCATCATCATCTCAATATATGTACATGGAGATATAACCGAAGAAAAATACACGTGTAACTGGTGAATTGGTTATGTGTTTGAGTGAGTGGTTATGTGTGTCTGCATGTAAACTATCCCCTCCCTCCTCTGCCTCTGCTCTTGAGCTACAGTACCTTTGGAGGTGAGTACAGCATCCACTAGAATATCAGGATTTGTTTAATGTCTTGCTGCTGGTCCAACCAATAGAAAAAAGTTTGTCCATATTAGCTTTAGGTATTTTTAAACTAGTAGCAGATAAATTCATATATTACTAGCTGATATAAAGTCAAAGAAAAGAAAAGGGAGAGGACGGGAGAGGAGGAGAGGGAAGTGGAGAGAAGGGTGGGGTGGGGTTGGGTAGGGAGGGGAAGCTCCTATTATCTCATGTGGAGGGCCACCTGAGCTAAAGACAGCCATTTGTTCCCAAATCGACCTGTCAACCCCCGCCTAATTACCAGCCAATTATTTCCAAATGGACCACATTCACCCCACACCCTGCACACTTAAAGAGAGGGCCAAAATTGCCTCCCTCTCTCCTTCTCTCTCTCTCTCTCTCTCTCTCTCTCTCTCTCTCTACATTATCTTTCTGTCTTTCTTTCCTCTCTCCTTCTCCTGTTTCAGCATTTTTTACCAACTGAGAAATAATTTTGCATATATTGTTGCAGGCTTTGCAGTCAGTCCAGCCAACCACCTACTCAACCACACGCGCACACACACACACACACACACACACACACACACACACACACACACACACACACACACACACACACACACACACACACATTCACTCCGTATTTATTCCCAGTTCACTCTGTGGTTCTTTGGTTGTTAATTAAGTGGCCTAATTATTGGACGATTTGACACTGAGCCTGTGTGCGGGTGCGTGTGTGGGTGTGTGTCTGTGGGTGTGTGCATATATTTTTGTTTGTAAGAAACAGAAAACAGTTCGATTTTTGCCATTTTCACACACATGCACACACATTACGATGCAGCTCTCATATAGCTGCTTCATATCTCTCTGTCTCTCTCACTCTGTCTCTCTCTCTCTCTCTCTCTCTCTCTCTCTCTCTCTCTCTCTCTCTCTCTCTCTCTCTCTCTCTCTCCCTCCCTGGCACCGGTCAGTCTCAGCAGTCCGATGTATATCGATGGGTCCGGCATGCAGGAGCCACCCGAAGGAGAAGAAGGCTGTGCCCCTGTTCCCAGAATTCTTTGTGGTTGGCCTCCATTGTTCGCCGCCACTTGTATACAGTATTGTCTGACTGATTGTGAGCCTCCGCTCTCTTGCGCTCCGCGGATGGCTAGAGAGCAGGCAGAGTAGAGGAGGGAGACGGAGGGAGAGGGGATGAGGAGGAGGAGGAAGGGAGCAGTAAGCATTGTGTCCCTTGCTCGCCATTCTCCTGCCTTCCCATCTGTTTCCCTCTCTTCCTTCCTGTTTCTGTGGGATAGTGAACAGATTAGTAATAGCTCTGCCACGGCTCCTAATAGGGGAAGTCATGGTCGGGAAATACGATGGATCGGTTTGAGATATCATCTGGCTGAGTGGCGCAATAGTTTTGAACTCTGACACCTAGCTGCTGGCTGGCTGACTTTGATCACTTTGGTGCAGAGTGTGTGTGTACGTGCAAGATGCAAGAATATACTGTACTGTGGTATTTCTCCACCTTCCGCTGTTAAACTCTTTTAATGTTTAAATCAGCTTTTTTGCACTTACACCAATTATGTCAGAGCTGTCAGGTAATATGCTTATAGGACCTGTACTTGGCTGCATTCTCATTTACATGGGATGAACATAATACCACATGCAATTCAATGCTATAAAATGCAGTAACAACCTTAGGTAATCCTGTAATGCATTTTTTGAGACAGAGGGATTCAGCTCTAAGTAGTTTGTGCTGTTGATGCACTGATTGAAGGGCTGCAATGAGTTATTTTGATACTTACTCTTTTGATAATTTTTGTTTTTTGTCTATGAAATTTCTGACATTTGGGAAGCTGTGGGAAGTTTTTGCATTGTTGCTCGATAAATAATGATTAATTGATTATCAGAATATTTATTCCAGGTTCATTCATAATTAAGAGTCATAATTATGGAAGGAATTGACACTGAACCTTTTCAGATGAAATATTAAGCTTATGAAATATCCTTAAAGAGTTAAAAGAGTTAAAAGGTGGTCATCACAATCTCTAACCAAATGTCCAACCATTTTAAAAAATACCAACAGTACAAACTGAGATAAGTATCCTTAACCTGGAAAGCTGTAACCATAGAATATATATAGCATTTTTTTACTTTTAAGGCGATAAGTTGGTTATCAAAAAAAATTGTCATTCTTTGCTTTGTCTAATAACTACAGCGTTAAAATGACCATCGAACAGAATGAACTTCTCTCTGACGTGATCTTAAAAAAAACCTTAACATTAAAATCTTCAGAAAGTCAGTTAGGGTCATTGTATCATCTTGCCTTATATTTACAGGTGTTTGTGTTAATGTGTCCACCCCCTGTATAGCCTATTCTTCTCATATAATATATACCCTATTGAGCACTAGCTTAATATCCCCACAGGGATCATTTAAGCCTTATCTGATCTAATCTAATATACATATTATGGAAAGTTCAGTGTTACATGACTTAATGTGTCTGCCTCAGATGTGTGCGTGTGTGTGTGTGTGTTCTGGTGTGTGTTCTGCTCATTGCGGGCTGAGACGTGGCTGCGTACCGGCCTCCTGGCTGAGTTTGAAGCTAAGTGGATTAGCATATCTCCCATGTCAGCTCCATTCACTGTGACAGCCTGATGACATGGGACTGTGTGACGGCCGCGACCCACCTGACGTCCACGGCTCAGGCCTCCCAGCAGGTGGTCTGACTCTGGGAGGGAGAGAGAGAGGGTGAGAGGCTGAGCGAGAGGTGGGGGGAGTCAGAGATGGGGTTATGGTGCTCTCAGCAGTTTTCTGTAGACTGCAAACATGACTTTTTGCCTCTGAGCCTAGTTGTGGAGAATGGAGGCTTTTCTTTTGCTCCAGTAAATGAAGCGCTACAGTTAAGAAGTTTTTCTCTAGGTCCTATGACTTTTGTTCCTCCTCTCTGCACATGATTGATTATGTTAGACCTCTGAAAAAAAATGGAATCACAAATGTCATAAAAATGTGTATCTTGTGTAGGAGTATGCAGTTTTTGAGACTGTCATACATGATCCATGTCATGCAGATACTTATACTTATACTTTATTAAACACTTACTTAAATACTTTTAACTGTATGTCAGAAGATATGAGTATGTTTGCATGTTGCAAGTATTAACAGATTCAGTATGAAAAGGGCAATAAACTACAAAACCACAAACAACGGCTGTTGATATAAAAAGTCCATATAATGTGCACATTCATAACATATTACATTTAAATGTATTTACATAAAGTTCAGACTTTAAAATTGTATTATTTGACTGGAGGTAATTTCATTCAGTTTGAACTAAAAATAAAAGTAATTGTATTCTGAGTGGTATGCTCAAAAATAGGTAGTTGTATTATTTTAGTCATGGAACTCCTAATGGCAGTAACTCTGCCCACTGAACTCCTCAAGACCACTGCCGGTATACTGGTTTATTATTTTTGTTCCCTGATAGCCTCTCACCTTGAGTACAGTTTGCTTTCTGTAACTATATTTAACTGTCCGTAAAAGAAATCCATAGTCAAACACACTCATGCACACACAGAGATATTCTCTGTCTTTTCTTTTTCTTGCTCACCGGCCTTCCTCTCCTCTACAGTGCTCCTTTTTGCGTCTCTCACACGTCATCTTCTCCTTCACTACCTTTCCACCTTTCCATCCTTTCTCACTTCTCCTCTCCTACCACACAGACTCTAGTCTCCCATGACCCTTCTAGCCACCTCATTCACTCTCTCTCTCTCAGCCTCTTCCCCCACTGCCACCCTCCTCCTCCTCCTCCTCCTCCTCCTCCTCCTCCTCCTCCTCCTCCTCCGCAGTCTCGTGCCGGCCTAGCCAGGCAATGCTAACACTTTTGTCAGGGTGATTAATAGCACGCTGGATTGTCGTTAATTCACTGGCTAATGACTGGAGGGAGCGGGCGAGAAGAAGAGAGGAGCAGAGCGGAGCGAGGCTGGAGAGTAATGGACTGATGTATGAGTGTAGGCTGCTTCCAGTGGCAGAGGTGAATATCATCACCCCAAACCTCCCCCATCAATCCACACCAACAACCCCCCATACGCACTAGTACAACCTCAGACTTACAGCTACCAGTAAGGCTTTGATGTTGCACACACACTCACATATGCAACCACACATGCAGGCACATGTCACTCAGGTAAGGTTGTGGCACATAACAGTGAACATGTGCAGTGAGCATGATTTTGCATGACTAAAGCTCAGTAGAAAATAGGCATTCTGTTTAATTAAATAGTTAATCAGGTCCTCCAGGATCTCACAGAATGTTTTAAAATAGTTACAATTACATTACACTTACATTTGAAAAGATAGCTGTTAGTGCCAGTGAGAGTAAAAATTTGTTTTGGGAAGCATATAGGCTCAGGAATTTGTCAATTTCTGCATTAGGAATCAAGATTTTCATTTGACTGTGGCTTGTAAAAGTGGTTCTTAATTAAGTTATTTTTATGTCAACAACTGCGGTGATGTGTAAAATTGTCTTTTGTGGGGAAAAATGGCTGGAATTTGAAACTACTGGACCCCGCAAATATTGCAGGCATAACACTTCACATGGCCTCATATTAGATATTACACACATTAGATATGCAACGATTTTTTATTGTTTAAGAATTAAGACATACAGTACAAATCTTGGATGGATGTGACAGGAAGTTGATCAAGGTGTCGTTAGGTTTTATTGAATCAAACAAAAAGGTGACCACTACTTTATAATTCTGGACTAAAGACTAAAACAAAAGGTGTTGCCAAAAAGATGTCACCCTTACGCTTGTGCACACTGATGTGCACACAAGTAGACACACAAGCTAACCCTCTCTCCTCCCTGGTTAATAAGAATGGATGGGTTTGTTCTGCACGCTGTCTGCTTTGGTGCTCCCCTAGCTGGCTGTCTGGTCTCCCGAGTGGCTTGCTAAATGAAGCTGCAACAGAAGTGGATGTAGGGACAGACACACACGTGCACACACACGCACATATGCATACACACTTACTGCGGAGTAGTGCAATAGTTTGTTCCTGCAGAGTGGACGGTCTTCTCTGTTCTCCCTGACTTCTGTCATGTTTTCTGGGACAACTGTTCATCAGTTAAAGGGTATTATTATATATATTATTAAAAATTGTCCTAAAATTAAATTATGATCAAAAGATTTTATTGATTCCCATCACTTCTCTGGATATTGACACCCGCTGTTCCTCCATCTGATAGATGTGTTCATAAATCGGATTTTCCACTTTGGAAAGCTACCCAAGTGAAATAGGACATACACTATAAAATTGATTTATGAATTGTTTTACATGGTAGAGAATATTTGACTATGGTGGTGGACATTCAAACTTTGCTGCACCACCTTGTTTGTGAATGTGCAAGGGTTGTTCAGGGGTTATTCAAGGGTTAATGATGTCACTGGTCGGGTTCCACTGTCCCACAAATGTTTCCCATGTTTGGGAGCCTTGCAGAAAGGGAAATAAATAAAATGTTCAGTAGTTATGCTTATCTGGGAAAGTGTGTAGCATTACTCTCAGTAGCCTTGGTTTATATTCAGTCTGTTATAATGTTTAGTTATCTAATGGACAAGTTTGTCACAGTAAAACTGATCGTTGAAGTAGTTGATTATCTATAAAGATGAGACGTACAACTGAGCTCCCTCTGTGAAGGTTTCTTTTTTATCACGATTTCATGCAGTTGAATCACATCTCTTTTTTTTATTACACTCTCTTCTCTTATTTTCATGTGATTCCTCCTTTTCACTTTCTCATTTTACCTGCCAATCCCTTCTTTTTCCCATCTATTCCTCCTGTTTCATCCATCTCCTTTCTCTTTCCATCCTCTCGATGTATGCCCCTCTCCTCCCCCCCCTCTCTCTCACCCTTGGGTGATGTTTGCAACTCAATTTGGCAAATGTAACTTGATATTGATTATTATTAATATTTATCATGTTTGTGAACATGTTTTCCTCTAGTGCTATTAATCTGCCCTGTTAATAAATGTCTGCAGCAGCCAGGGCCCTGGGGCCCCCCTGGGGGACTACAGGGCCACCACACACACACACACACACACACACACACACACACACACACACACACACACACCTGCTCTGAGCTGCAGGAGGTTGCCTGCTGTCTTCTGTTTGCCTGGAGGCTTAATCTCAGCGTACACACACATACGTATTGGAGGACAGAATGCCTCTAGGCTGCTCAGCACAAATAACACATCAATATATCAGCCGTGTTGTATCGGCGCTACATACAAACACAAAAGTGCACACTCACGTATAAAAACACACAAAAGCTTGAGTCTGTTCCTTATTGGGCTGCCGTGACCAAATTTAATCCAGTTGTCTGCTGTTCTTATGTGGAGATGTTGAACTGTTTACAAGATGATAGTTTTTTAATGTTCACTACTACAGGAGAAAGGAAGTAAGAGAGACACAAACTTAAGCATTGAGATAGAGAACAGGCTGGTGACAGCTCCCCCTAGCAGGTTTTATAGACAGATAAGTAAAGGAAGAGTACCCCTGCAGATCCACACACTGAAGACAATGACCCGAATACTGGCAAGCGAAAGATATGTGTGGTACAATATGTGTAATAAATAAAAAGTATTTCAGTTTTGTTTTAATTTTTGGTCAGTTCGCGCTTAAAGTAATAAAAAACATATAATTTTGCCGCACATTCTGTCGAGGACATAAGCAGCATAATCTGACTCACAATAGCATAAACTTTAATGTTGCAATAAAATATGTTATGGCTATTGTGCAATTGTTCTGCAGGGCAGCAGTACATGTGCAACCCTGTTGGGTTTAATTTAAACAGCATATATAAATATGAACGTATACAGGCCTTCAGATGTAACATTTTCTATTTTATATCGTTTTGTCCTTTTCCATTTGCCCTTTCTGTCTTTCTATATTCCTTTCATTTTTTTCTGCCACTGTGATCCCTCTTTACCCACTCCTGAAGAAGCCATGTTGTAGTTTTTAGTGTGCTTGGAAATGTTCCCTGGTGCTTTTACAAGGGGAAACAGTGTGGCATTCTCGTTCAGAGAGGCTCGCTGGTATTGTAGCTGACCGTGCCCCCATTTGCTCACTCACTACTTCCAAACACACACCTTCTCCCCTGAACACCCTCGTCACATGCTTCCATTTATACGTCACTTTGGATATATGGTACCCCCGTGCCACTGTGGAAAAATACACCATTGTACAGTTTTTCACCTCTCACTCTCACTCACTCCACCTTTGATTTGCACTCGTTTGATTTTTACAGCTGCCTCTCTCCTCCGCCCCTCCTGTTTTAAAGCAGAGGGTGTTTAGGCTCTTTTGTGTGGAGAGAGAATCATCAAAGGCATACTTACTACAGAGAAACAGGTACCAATATCACTCTGTGGCCCAATAATGCAGCTAAGTGGGACCATATTGACCCAATATAGTGGCATGAACAGCAGATTAAGCCTGGGTTTGAATGCTGCACCTCACACACATGTGCACATGTTCCCACATCAAAATGTTTGGTCATTTATTGCTCAACCAGCTACCCATTTTTCATATCTGTCATGGTCCACACATTCTCCCTCTGCCTTTTTTTTCTTTCTTTCACCAGACAATTTTTTCTCCCCATATTTGGAGCTGGTGCAGAATTTTGCATAGTTTTGCTTTTTCCCTGGATACTGTCTTTTCATCAGTGGCTGGCTTTCCTTTTGAATTGAACCAGATCAATTTACGGCCAGACAAAGATACAGTCTCTGTGTGGGTTGGACAGGGAAAGCAGTGAGGGAAATAGGACGTGTGTGCTTTATGATGGCCATCATTGGCACACACGTCCTATTTCCAGCTCTCTTTTATTGTTATCATAGCCACAGCCATGGCTCCACTGTGCTGCTTGCCCTCTAGCAAAGAATGCACCTGGCTCTGAATACTTAAGTTATTATTGGCATCTATTCTACCCTGTGGTCTGCAGTGCTTTACAATATGTGCATCTCTGTTTACACCCACACATATATATATATATAAGTAAAAATGCATCTTTACCTACAATTTTGCAAAGATTCGTTATTTTTCTCAATGGAGGCACGACTGCTTATGCTGCAAGAAATTATTTAGTCCTAATTTGATGCAGTATTTATAGATTCCCCTCCCAGAATTCCTGCATGCAGTCAGTGTTGTTTCTTTCTACCCAGACTACGTCGATAATACAGCTCAGTCTATATGCCACAAGGCACATGTGTTTGTGTGCGTCCAGGCAGACGGCAGAAAATGACTCCAGATCTCTATCTTTCTGCATTTAAGTCTAGAGTGCTCTGATTAAACACAACCACAGAACAATTTGCCCGTTGTAAGACCCTCCGATTAAACCGCTGATTTTCAGCACCGTGTCAAGTTATTTTGCCATGGCAACGCTGATTACAGTTATCAGCTTTTCATATTTTTTCTTGTATTTTTAGTTTTTTTATCTTGATTCTCAAAAGGAATCAGATTTTTATTTAATAGCTTGTACTAGTGTTGTGTGCTTTTCTTTTGAATTATTTGACATTGTAAAATGTATGTTTTAGAGGTTAGTGTCTATAAATGTCATATCTCTGTCATATCTTGTAATTTAACTGTGACATGCAGTAATTATGAGATACCATCTTCACCTACAACACCATCTGATCTCTTGCACATGTGTTTAGAGTACAGTAACAGCTCCTGCAGTTGCAAACAGATGTGTGTTTGTGTGATAGCCTGCATCTGTGTTCATATGTGCCCTAAAATCTTTGTTATTGCAAGCGATGCTACAAAGCAAAGAGCTCCGTTTATGGCACGCATTTACAATTTATCAAATAAATGGGATGCCTTCATGTGGCCTGGGCCCGGCTCTCAGGCAGAGCAGCGTCGTTTTCCACTGGAATAACAGCCGCTGAACAAGCAGCCCATTGTAGCCACAGCCAGCACCGGGACCCCCAAGGTGCGAATTAATGATTGACCCCTGATGTAATCAGGATAAATAGCTCCCCGTAAAAGAGAAAGAGATGGCGAGAGGAACAGAGAGAGAAAGAACAACATAAGGAGCCAGGGAGAGGAAGGCACTATCTGGCCCGGGTGTTTTTTAAGAAGCCCTGAGGGAGATGAACCTAACATCTCTTTCTGGGTCTTTTGAGACCCAGAGCTAACATACAGCTGTTTAAAAGCAGCTCAGTCGTCAGTTTTTAGACTCTTCGCTGCCTCCTCTTTGTCCTCCTCCTGGCCCCTTTCATTATTTTCCTGCTTACTTTTCTCATCTGCAACTTTTTTTAGTGCTGGTCGAACATGGTCAACTTGTCTTACAGAGGGAGAGAGAGCTTTTCTCTAGTGGCGAGTAATCAAAAAACTTCCCGGTTTTCTCTCCAGGCAACATTTTTATGAATTAACTCAGTTACGTCTGAGAGTTGAACTTGTTTAATATCACACTGCGTCTGCCATTTCTGCCTGGCTTTACTGCTTCATGTGTCTCACAAAAGATGTTTTGTTCATTAAAATTAAGAGGGTTTTTTTCCCCTCTTTCTCCTTGTTACTTAATTATTTGATGTAGCGATCTGTGCATTTTTTTGTGCACATAGAGGCTCTTAAAGGCAAATAGTATTTAATAGATTTTCCGAGGCTGTCTTTCTCCTTGTCAAAATTGCTCTCAGTGGGTCAAGTGCCAATGAGAGTGGGAGAGTGAAGAGGGAGAGCGAGTGAAAAAAAGTGTTTAACAGCCTGAAAACACTTTTGATTGTGCAGAGGGAGCAGCAGATAGGGCTGAGTTATAAAACTTTAATTGATCTGTGAAAAGTGGAAGCTACTGCTGGCTCACATGTTCCAATGCTTAATTGCACGCCTGGTCTGAGCCCCTATGAAACAGTGATCATTAAAAAATGGGTTCTTTTCCAGTCAAAATCACTGGATGACGCAGAATCAGTCATAAAAGGCTGGATTTTACTGCTGCAGCTTTATATGATAAGTTTCCCGGATCTGCGTGGACAGGCTGCAGGTTTGCCAGGCGCTGAAAAGCCCTTGTCGCATGCTTTCATAGTTTCACATTTCACATTTAAAACTTACATGTCAGTTAATTTAACAGCTTTCACAGTCCACATCTGTCACTGGGCAGAAACCCAAATATTTATCAAAGAGCAAAAAACTGATGCACTGTACGATGAATGTGCTTTTGTACGATTTCAGTGATGACATTTTCTACTTTGGTTTCTTGATTAGCTCATTCAATCTTTCTACAATTTTCAAGCCCCAGTTTTTCTCTTTTCACCTTATTTAGCATATACAGAAAAATGTTTAATCTCTTACATCAGGTTTTATTAAAACTTAAGCCACAAACCTTCATTGTGACCTAATAAACTTCCATGTACTAACAAGCAAATTTTTAAAATGTCATGTTGCAGCTCCAGCTAAAACCTGGGAAGTGGTGGCAGACTTGGCAGCAGGCTAGATGGAGGCTAACAGAGGGAGAGAGCTTGATTGGAACCACTCCTGCTGTAATTTTGGGCCTAGTTAGCCCGCTGATTGCCAGTCCCTGTGTTTAGATAGTAAAACTGCAGTGGTGCTTTGACTGAAGACACCAGGATCTGTCTAGAGAGGAAAAGGAGACATAGAAGTGCTGAGGCAGACACACACACACACACACACACACACACACACATACAAATACTTACAGACTTGGGCTGGGTATTGAACCTCTACACATTTTTGGAACTGACTGAAGTGTATTGGCAGCACAGAATATTGAAAACTGTCAACTCTGGCATCAATATTGCATTAACTGTCTGGTCCGATTTGTGATCTTTGTTATTCCTGATTTAAATCCTAATTTTACCAATTGCGTGCTCCTAATTATTATATTAGGGCAAAGTTATTGCGTGCCGCATGTGTACAAACATTTGAAAAGTTTCTTTTGTGGAAAAATGATTCTTCAAAATATGATTTTGAAAAAAGTATTGTGTTGGTATCAGTACGTAAACGCAGGAATCTTTTCAGCACTGATGTTTAAAGAGGCATATGATAAAAGGAACACATGTAATGTGCTGTTAAAAATCCCACACAGCAAAGCAGCTCACCATGATGCATTTGCACATGCACATTTAGAAACCCTTCACTGTCTGCAAAAAAAACCCTTACTACTACTACTACTACTACTACTACTACTACTACTACTACTACTACTACTAATAATAATAATAATAATAATAATAATAATAATAATAATAGGAATGGGATGAAACTTAAATAGCTGCATTATTGGGCAACAGAAGATATAAGCCAAATGTTATGTACATCCACACACACCCACAGACTTTTGGTGCTCATCATCATTTTCACTCTGGAATGGTGGGATCCTGGAGCGCAGGCACAATCAAGTTGTCAATCTCTGGATGTGACAATAATAATAGGTGACGAGGCTAACAAGGTCAGTGATAGACATGGCCATTATTTGTAAGATGAGTCCTAGCATAAAACAGCGACTGCAATGGAATTGAGAACTTTTCCCATCAAGAACTTGGCTAACCTAATGCTTTTTCTCCTCGTCTGTCTGGCTCTTTTCACATAAATCACAAATCTGTGAACTCAGCATCCTATAACTGAAGACCGTCAGATGGATAGGTACCCCAACATTCTCTCATTGCAAAGTATGGTTTTTGAACAGTTTAGAGGTTTGGAGATTGAAGGGTGGTGTTGTTTTTGTAATTTAGGGTCAAGAAGTCATTGGATGCATAGTGTCTCCTGAGGATGGAGATAGGATTTAGGCTGTGTACAGCCTGCCAGCAGATCTGGATGAAAAAAAATGCAGCCCGGTCATTCATTTGAATGGAGCAAGTCTGTTGACGCAACAGTGGTGCCAATGTAGAGGGCTCCGGCAAAAAAAAAACCTGCAGGATTGTCCGGAAGAAAAGTTTAAACTGACTCAACACAAAGTAATGGGGCAACTTGACTTCCTGAATCATTGTCCTTAGATCATTTCAATGTGTCACTGTTATTTTAAAAAGCCAACCCCCAACGCAGCCCTGAAATTAATAGTTTAAATTTAACTCTGCAAAACAGAGATTTTCTCTTTTCTATTTACCGTTCTGACAGTAACATTTATGACCTCCGTGGTGTAATCTCTGAAGAAACTGTATATTATGTTGTACCTCCTCTACCTGCCCATTAACAATCATCTCTGTACATGTGTTTTGTCTCATAGATGACAGCGAGCCAGTGGAAAGCATGTACGACACAGAGGCCGACCTCCCGGGTTTAGCGGCTGGCAGTGGAGGTGGTGCCGACAGCCCAGAAGATGACGCAGAAGACGGCATCATCAACATGTCCCCCCTGCCCTCACCGACTCCTTCCCATCCAAACAACAACCACCACCACCTGCTGCACCCCCACATCTACGCCACCCACCACCACCACCACCTTCACAACAGCAGCAACAGCAGCAGCAATGACCAGGACTTCACCACACCCAAGGAGGGCTCGCCCTACGAGGCACCTGTCTACATTCCAGACGACATTCCCATTCCCAGCGACCTGGAGCTGCGGGAGTCCTCGGTGCCGGGTGCCGGCCTAGGCGTTTGGGCCAAGACTCACATTGGTGCTGGAGAGAGGTTTGGTCTGCACAGCACACTGCATCATGGGGCAACGAGCAAAGACAGCTCCTTTGGATGGGAGGTAGGAACCAGCCTGACTGCTTTGTACTTTGTTTTGTGTTGTTTTCAGTTTTTTTCTCCTTTCACTACAACTGACACACTTTTATCCACTCATATTTTGTGATACAAACACAAATGTATATATATGAAATGAAAAAGTGATAAAAACAATGAAGCAACACTGAAGAGGGTAAGTGAATGAACGAGCCGCTCATTCTTGCATTCACATTTCCAGAGGTGATCTCATCATCAGCAAAGATGCCATTTCCATTTGTATCCCCAGTATGACTGCACCTCATCTTAGATCCTGAACATACACGTAGACATACACACACATTCAAAACACACAGAATTCCAAAAGCACAGCAATGTCAGATGGAAAAATCTGGCTGATTAGTGGAGGTATCAGCTTTTCTGGGCGTCGGTCTGAGCGAGCACACTCATTTGGTCACGCCACCCGATATGGAAATGGAAGAAGCATGGCCCAATGTGGTGGCGGCATATTGAACTATTAATTTTCATTTCAACATGACATTAGAGGATATTGAAGTTGCTTCAGTAAGCTCATTAGGAAAAAAAGAAACTCCTGATCTCTCTCTGTCTCCCTTTCTCTCTTTCTCATATGCCTAATCAGAGATGAAATATACTGGCCTGCTTTTCATTTCACTGACTCCTTGACTCTTCATTTTTAGGGGGCCGGTCATTCACATAGTTTAATATTACATTTGTATGAAATAAGGAACAGAGACTTTGACAAGTTAATCATTGGAACACCATGTTGGAAAGGGCATGATGTGCTTGAATTAGACACCACCAACTGATGTACACATTATAAAATTTTAGGTGTGGACCAATGGGCCACGCAGTGACTTGTTTCTAATTCACACTCTTATATTGTAGTTTAAGATAACTATGTATGTAAGCAAATATTGTATATTGAATGTTAGCACATAGGACAACATAAATTGAAGTTTACTGAAATTTACTTTTACAGTGGGGAGTTCTTCAGCTTGCATATCTCTCTTACTGCTGTCTCAGATAAGCAATAACACAAACGTGGTAAAGAAAACATCACAGATGGCGGCTACTGATGTAGTATCACAGAATTGTAGTAAAAGTTTGACGATATTGGATACTATAAGTTTAGAATTAAAGGCGTTTACAATCGATATTAATAGTTATATTCTCTAAGCATGTGGCTCAATTTTCCACAGTTTCTTGAGAGAAACTGAGAAATAAACTGTAAATATAATATCCCCGAAAAACTTGGCTCATGAAAGTAATGCTCATGAATCCCTCATTGACAAGATTTTAAAGGAATCTGTCAGGGTTCCCTTAATAGCTTCAGTCTGATGAATTCCTGGTGGTTTTCACCAAAGCCTTCATTTCTTTTTTCACTCTGTTTTCTTCTTACAGTTGTAAGAGCAGGCGATTAGAGCACACAGGCACACGCTATGTGGCAGCATGCCAGGCTGACACCATTTTCCTTTTTAAAGTTCATATTATGGCTAGCCATTCAGGGTGCAAAGGGCACCTCTCCAACAGCTACACTTTTCCTGTAGCTCTCATGTTTTCTCTCAGTTTTCCTCCTCCTTCCTTTTTTTTCCCCAGACACCCGCCTTATGCATATTCATCAGCGAGGCTTTAACTCGCTGCCTTGTAGGAAAAAAGGCCACCTTCAGCTCTAAAGAGATACATTCACACATGTGCTCACAGAAATGTCCTAGCGTACACACACACACACACACACACAAGTCCCTGAAAAGGGAGAGAGTCAGCATATTGTTGCACTTTTAAGCTGTCTTGTTTTTTGGTTACTTTAAGAGGGAGTTTGAAGTAAAGATGAAGTTTAATAAGCCACCCGGTAAGGTACTGTAAAGTATGTAGATTAATACAGTCCAGATACACATTCTTCCACTGACTTTGGCATAGTTTTTGGTGTTTTGGTGACAATTTGGAAATTTAGTTTGCGATAGAAGCAATTTTTTTACTTGCATGTTGCTGATAGCCTGAGGTCAGTTTTGTTTCCCCTCAAGGTAAAATATTTGATCATTGCCTCCCAACCTGTCAAAAGGGAATGACTGATCCGTCTTTCCTTCCTCCTCCTCCTGTTGGGTTGTTGGACGACTCACTCTGATTTGGGCTTTTTTTAAAAAAGATATTCTGTCTGGTTTGGGGCTGGAAGCCTTCAGGGGTTCTCCTCTCCCAGACTCTTATCACAGATAGTCATAACAGTCAGCCTGTTGATAGTCATCAACAGACTCCCCTAGGAGTCCCATACACCTCCTTTCTCCCCCCTTTCACCATCTACCCCTCTACACATCTACTGCCTCTGGTCTTAGACAAATAGACAGGCAAGGGAGCGACAAAAGAATGGCTGAGTGAAGAAAGATGTTAAAAGAAATGAGAGAGAAACAAGGATTAATGGGGATGGATGGAGTTAGAAAAGAAGATGCAAAAAACACATTTTGCACAGCATCAGAAATGCTGGAAGAGTCTTCATGGAAATTCTGTGAATGTGTGTGTGTTACACCACTTCCCTGCCAAAACAGGGGGAAGTGTTATGAGAGATAATAAGTGAAGTCATCTGAGATCTCTGTGGTGTAAATGTGATCATATCTAACCAAGGTCTCATACATTGTGGCTCAACCCTTCTCGGTAGGAAGACAAAATTGGATTAAGCGCTAAATTTATTTATCAGAGGGATTCATTTAATTGTGCTTCCACTTTATTATAAATAACAGTATACTGTCTTGCTAATATTGGGTGAGAACCTTTTCTTCCCAAAAATGCTCCTAAGAGTTAAACAGCCTTGTTTTTTTCTTGATGACCTCTTCATTTTCAGTTGACTGAATTATCTTGAAATCAAAGGTTGTAGACTATACTGTGCATGAAGCCCTATAATCCTTAGAAACATGAAATCACCAGAATTGCAGTTACAAGGTTTTTTACTCATCAACAATGATATATGCCATCTGCAGCAGTACACTTGAAACCAAAACACTTTAACTACACTGACTGCATTTTTGTGGATTTTTTACTAAGACTGGCAATAACTCATTATGTTGGCTTTGCGAGCAGCGCGGTCTACCAGTGAAGCCAAACAGCTCTAACAATCACATGGCGGAGGCTGTAGTGCTTTCTGGATATCTGAGTTGAAGTGTAGATTGGTGGAGAGAAACGGAGAGAGTAATAGAAAGAGAGAGTGAAAGAGTAGGAGTGAGAGAAAGAAGAAAGAGGAAGGCAGAAAGGAAGCCTACTATTGTCTGTCCTGGGGCACCGGGGACTGGAAGAGGTGTTAACTCAGACTCATTTCAGCGAGACGGACAGCTCAATCTAAGAGCTGCTTCGCTGCAGGCCATGGCCATTCTCTTCTGTCTCAGACTCCCTCTCTGGGCCAGCACCGAGTCATCCATTTAAAAACCATTATGCTCCCCCTTTAGCACAACATGATAGAACGCCAGGGCCCCAGGTCTACCGTATGTGTGTGTCTCTGGTTGTGTGTGTGTAGGGCTGCCAACCCCTCAGGATAGGAAGGCCTGAGCAAGCAGAGTGAGTCAAGGCCCTCAGAGAGTCCAGTGTGGGATCTACTGTCAGAGTGACTGCTGCTATTATCTGGCCGGTAGATTGACCTGACTTGCCTATTGATAGAGTCGTGTCACCATACAATGGCTGGAGGTATTGTGCTCTTCACTGTCTGGTATTGAATGGACTCACTAGTCTAACTCTCTTGGGTGTTCAGATGGCAGTAGAGAGTGCAACACATTTGTGGATCATGTGTTTGGAGGAAGTGGTCCATGTTAATAGTAACAAACTGCCAATGCGCAGCTAGGATCTATGAGGGATATAAAATCTTCCCTACAGTAACAACTTTAACTTTGGTCTATTGAGGAAAAATGAGAAAATCAGATCTCTCAGTGATGACTTTATTCAGAACATTTGTGAAGCAAACAAACTGTATGGCCAAGCCCTCTCAGAGTGATATTAATGGTGTTTACTCTCACTTCTCCTTACCCTGTGACCACTGGGTGTGTCCTTGTACCTCTGAATCATTGCTTTTGAAACTCCTCAAGCACCTATTAGCTTTGTCTTTTCTCTCACTATCTTTTGTTTCTGCAGCTTGAGTGTTTGCTATCTCAGAAAGTTCTTGCTTGAAGGTCAACGTACATCAGGGGTTGCAGCCCAATCTCACCAACTGTGAGAAGATTGAATCACTTTTTGGACAACTTACTGGTTGCTAAACTTGTAATTACCAATATTGGTGTTGTCAATTTATAGAATATTAATGGTACACAGCAGGGTGCCTTAAGGGTGTGATCTATTCTGAGGCATGATAATGGACATATTGTGCATTTTGATTTTAGGGATGTGCAGTGATGTAGACCCTGTGGACAAGGTCAACACAAATGCTTTCACACACAAAAACATGTATCATAGACTCCATGTCAGCCCTGAAGCCATATTTGTCTCTTTGCAGCAGTGGACCTTGGGATGACTTTGTTTCCAGGCAAACTTATTTTTCTCTGTCCCTCATTCTTTTTCTGTTTACTTTTTGTGGGGTGATTTTCCATATCAGTATCATTCATCCAGTGATGTGTGGAAAGAGGCGAAAAGTATGCTAGCTCTTCTGTTTACCCTGTTGTTGACTTAGTGATAGGCTAAGACATCTGGCGGGCACTTTCGTGTCGCCAAGGTTCTACGTGACAGATACCCATCCCGCCATGGCATCATGCATCTCCAACACCCTCTGTCAGGCACTTAATCTCCAGTTTGACAGCTCGCTTTTTACACTAACAATGTGTTCCTTTTATTCTCTACCTTATTACTGAGCTAAGCTGACGTCCTTGTCTCCAAACTTTAGGGAGAAGAAGTCCTGGCACACCCTGACACTTATCTGTCCTGACCCACCTCTAGCCTCCTAAAGTGTTTGCTCGCCTTTTGTGTTTTTCCTGAGGAGGGCGGATGGCCAAGTTCTTATGCTGCAAGATATCCCTATAGGGCATTCAAGGTGCAGCTTGGAACTTGTCTGATCTGTTTGCCTTCCACAGAAAGGTGTTCCTTATCTTGATGTTTGGCCCTTAAGGTGACTGGTACTGAACTGATAGAGTAGAAACTGCCTGGGACTGCCGGGAGACAGTAGTCACACCATATGAATGTATAGTACGAGACAGAGTGTGATAACGAGAGATTGAGTCTTTTTCTACTTGATTTGACTAATGTGCTTTCCAATGTTCTCACGGTGACATTTATGTTCTCCCGCTTCAATTATAAGAGTTGGTTGGATCAGAAAAAAAACCACTCACTAACCATAACACAGGAATCCATTTGTTCATCATCCATTTTTAGATACTGAGACCTAACATTACCTCTTGTTAACTTGAGCCCCCTACTGTGTAGATTATTGTATAGCATGAGTGAAGCTCTTCACGTAAATGGGGTCATTATCATGTCTTTTAGTAATCAAATCAGGACCATGCTCTGATGAGCATGGCCTTGAGCTGAGAGTACTTCTCCTTAAAGCCACAACAGGAAAAACAGCAGGCTTTCTTAGTTTTTCCTCCTCAGATCTAGTTTCATTGGAAAGTAGAGGATAATTGTATATTAAAGGGTCAGTTCACCTAAATCGCACACCAAGAAAACACATTTTCCCACTTAACCCTTGTACTATCTAGTTATGAGTTAGTTTTGAGATATCTGACACTGACACCTATATATAACCCCTATACAACAGATATATAGTTCCTTTTTTGGTGCAAAAAACATTGAAGGTTTGGAGAAAAGAAATTCTCAAAAACTGGGTGCACAAAACTAAAACGTGTCATGGTTATTAACTACCAAAGATTAGTACAAAAACATGTTTTTGTGATTTGGATGAACATTCCCTTAAAGGTTTTGCACAAAATATCCACTATTTTGATTTTATGTTTAACTGGCTGGATCAGTTTAATGCTGCATTGTGGTACAGGTATTAATACGTACATATCACAAGTATCCTGATTTAATATCAGTGCTGTGATGAAAAATAGTCTTTTAGAAAAGGAATCTCTTAATGGTAAAATATTCTGACTATATATACATTTACAAACTAACTGCATTTTACATAATTGGTTATTTGAAGTTATGTGTTAACATAAGGAGTTACTTTGGCACATGCGCGTATACTGAAGTCCCACATTGTAATGAAAAGGATATCAAACCTGTGGTTTCTAATAACAGTATTGACCAACAGTGTGCGGTTTTCTGTCATCATTATTTGACTTTGACAGAAACCCCAAGTTTACACACGGAGCAAAAACACCAGAAAGAGAGCGTACCACCACAAGTCTTGGACTTGGGTGCTGTAATATCTTCCATTCACGTTCATTTTATGTAGGTTTTAAACATGCCATTAGCCAATTTAATCCAATTTTCCCAGCTTTCGGAGCACTCCAGTGGAACAGATTCCATCTAATATTAAACATATGGTCGCCGTTGCCCCTAGAAACACCACAGCAGCGCTGTTTTTTTTTAAAGAAAGCTGTTAAAGACAAGCCTCCTGTGTCCCAGTGCAAACCGTTGTCAATTATCTTCAATGAACACGGTAATTGATAACGGGGA
The DNA here is from genome assembly GCF_905237075.1 of Dicentrarchus labrax. Taxonomy (NCBI): domain Eukaryota; kingdom Metazoa; phylum Chordata; class Actinopteri; family Moronidae; genus Dicentrarchus; species Dicentrarchus labrax. The sequence continues at coordinate 19,033,700 of NW_026136715.1, forward strand.
AGCAGGGCAGCAAATTAAATGTCAGGTTTGATTAGGAGCCTGATACCTTATCATTTGTTCATAACTCGTTACCAACATCTGTTAATTAGTTAATAAATTAATCTGCAGGGCTCAGATGAAAGGTGCGCTGACTCCCGAGGAAGTACATGGGGCAAAGTCATCCATCTTTGAATAGAGTGGAACTCGACAAATATTGTCCCTGGGATTTGGGCTGTTATTACTTGGTCATTGGTTTCAGACCTCAGCCACTCCAGCCATGCATTCTCAATGGAACCTCTTGTTTGCCTGAATAACCCCCGCCACAGTCTCCTCACGCATCTCCACCACAATGCTATCCTTTATTGCATGAGGTTTCTCTTAGCAGAGGTGCTTTAAACATTAATTTAAAAAACCTCACATTGGCCCATCAGTCCTCTGTGGTGAAGGGCAGGTAACTCCTGTCCAATCCCCCTCTCTTTCACTATGTATCTAGTGAAACCCCATCGTTCATCATTGCTCTGATGAATAGTCCCATCAGTTAGGGCCTCAGGGCAGGAGCAGACAATGACACTGCTCTTTGCCACAGTGGAAGATGACATTTGTCAAATGCTGTTTATATTGGTGATTAGATTTATGCTATTATGTAGGCAAACCCTTTTCCGCCTTCCCAGGTCTTGCTGCTAGGCTGATATTTATAAATTAGTCATGAAACAAGGCTTATCTTATCTCAGCTTCCATTTTTCTGTTATGTTTTGTTAAATATCTCTTTGAGGGTTTTCATATTTGTGTGTCTATAAAGGTGCGAGGCCTCTACTGCAAGACTTTTGTTAGTCACCGATCACTTGCTTTCTTCTATTTTCACTCACTTTCCCTTTCTCCCTCACTTTAAGTCTCAATCCCTGTGCTGCTTAACATTTCTGTGACTCAAGCAGGAGGTGGTGACCTATTAATCAGGTTCCCGTGGCTGTTGTGATTGCCATTTTCCATAATCAGATACACAACACGGCCCAAAAGCCTTGGCTGTAGAAATACTTATTTTCATTAACTCCTTACAGTTCTTGTGCTGTATTGTAGAACTCAGTTTGTGTGTAGTGAGCCCATGAAGGAACTTGAGCACACGGCTGGGCCTTTTAATTACTTTTTATTAGGTATAAGGACTAACGTTTCTGCACAGTGTGTGTCTTTGTCAGAGTCAAACAGTCATGGTACAAGCAGAGAGTATAAAGGACCCTCAAAAGCATATGATTGGTTCTAGAAGGAGAGGGAGGACACTCACTAACCAATCATCTTATAATAAGTATAAAAGTTCAGGTAATGTTCTTGTTAGCTTTGTTTTCAACAGCTCAATATTAATGTACTGTAGGGTGTGTATATACTGTAACATGTGTGCAGGCATACAACTTTATATTACCACACACACATATGTCCACACAAACATAAAGAGACACAGGCAGGCAGGAAAAAGACATTCTTCAATGTTATTCTTTCCTCTACTCGGTCATTTAGAATAACAGGGTAGAGTGAGAAGCTAAGCACAATGACGACATTAGATCTAAAAACAGTGTCAAATTGTTGAAGTGTCGAACACGCCGGGATGTCTTTACTTTGGAAAGTCTCCGGAATCGCTCTAGTGATTTTTGCTCATTTTCTCCACCACTGTCGTTGGGAGTCTTGTCTGCATGAGACAACAGGGACGTTTTGACAGAGTAAAGATTTGAGTGTGTATGTACGTGCACACAGACTTCCACATTTCTGTCTTTTAATCATCTTTGGCAAATTCCCCCTAACTAAAACAGGATCTCACCAGGAGTTTGGTGTAATATCCTAATTTAATAAGAGTGACAAGACGACAAATAACAGTTGAAACCGATGTTTCCCAGACATTTCATTTACAAGATATCATTGCCTCATTCAATTTTGTTAGTCACTGTGACAGTGAATTTTGTTGTTTAATTACTGTTTTAAAGCATTAATGCAATGATATATAGTTGATTCAGATTTTTCTCATTATTGTTATCATCAGAGGTATAGTATGGTGTATGCATTGCATATTCTTATTATTCATATATTGCAATATGCATTATACCTGCTTGAAAGGATGTTTACTGGAATATTTATTTATTTGGTTAAAAAGACATTGAGACCGCAAATACCATATAAAATACTTATTTGATCATATCACAATAATTATTTAACATATCAATAAGCAAGTGATGGCATCCACACTTGTTTTATTTACTTGTAGATGACAAAAAAATATGTAGAGGTAGACAGGTGTATGTATAGAAATCACTTTTTACTAGTCCAGTAAATTGCCTGTTTATTAGAATACTGCTTTGTCTCTGCTGAAACATTAAGGGGAGGTTATATGCAGTCACTGTCAACTAATATATGACAGACAGCTGTATGAGGGTCTTCTACGATGACTTTCGCTTTACCTGAAAAAGAAACTAAGTCAAGTTAAAGCAAAGTTTTTTCAAAATTAAATGTGCCATATCAGGAATGTTAGTCACAGATGGATCAAGACATGAAAAACAAACAAGCAATTTAATAAATTAACAAGCAAACAAACACAAATCAGTTTTGTCCTCGTTTTATTCTCACCATAGGGAGCAATAATCTGACTATTATTTGTGGGAAGGTTAGAGAGGCTGGCTTGATTCCTGAAAGTCTTCTTAATGGTCAGAGCAGTGGTCTGCAAGCCTCTCAGTCATTCTGTCCTCTATAAATGTCATATGATTCTGCTCTGTGTCACTCTCTCTGGAGAAGAGGTGAGCTGATGTTGGTGCAGCTGGTACGCAGCGGTACCCAGCATGCCACCCGGTACCACAGAAGGGCAGGGAAAAAAAACCTGAAAAAAGTTCTAGTTCTCTGAGACTCTTAGGCTTGAGCCATGTGATGCAGACATTATGCCAAACAATAGAACAAAAGCATTGTCACATTGCATGAGAGTGTTACTGTATGTGCAAATGCCCCTTACCCTTGCCTAGATAATATTAGTGGTACAATTTTATCTATTGGATCACATTATGGGTGTTTGGCATTGAATGGAAATGTTCCTATTATTTTGTTTTTATATTTATGTATCATCTAACTTCTCTTTTTTCCTACAACATTTGTATGTTATATTCCATTCCTCATTATTTAATAGTTGAGATCAAATACTGGACACCCTGGTTTATAATGAAACTCTTTATATGTCACTTTGTCTGCTGTTATTTTATTGGGCCTGAGTGTTTCTGGTGACAAAGCCTGCTCCCCTCTGCTGGCCAAGACCTCACAATGCCACTTTCTGAACAAGTTCTAAGTGCTTTTAACGTTGTGTGGCCGATGTTGTTTATTCAGGGAGGGAGAGAGAGAGAGAGAGAGAGATATTCTAGAACAACTGTAGAAAGTGTACAGTTATAAGAGTGCACCAGCAAGCACACAGTGCACACACACTTGAAGCATGGTGCCTACAAAACCTTTCAAGCAGTACAAGTCAGCTTTTTCAACCCTTCTTCTTCCTCCTCTTCTGTGGATTGAGGGGATGTGTGACAGAAGTCAGCATCACCTTCTGTCTTTACACCGATTTCCATATCCTATTTTCTCTTTTTTTCTATCTGTTTTACCCCTGTTCTCACACACTATGTCCCCAAGTACACACGCACAGAGCACAGTCACATTTCTAGCATTCACATGATGGATCACCGCTGGGCCTTATTAGTGTCCCACAGGTTATTGTGTAATGCTGTACACTTACATACAAACATATTAATATCCCATTACAATTCTTGCAGATAGCAGACTTTGATCTCTTTTCGCGTGCCAATGTGATGTCAAGTGCTGGTGTCTGTGCCTTAGACATTATGAGCTTTCAGGACAAAATACAGGGCTTGTGCTTTAATTATACCAAGATCACAGAATCAAATCTTTTCTTTTGGGATTCATTGATTTTTCAACCCCCTCTTTCAATCTTATGTGCCCTCCCTCTCAATTTCTCCTCTCCTTCTTTTCTTGTTGCTCCCTCCTCCTCTTTTCCTGGCCTCCGGGGTCCCAGTGCTTCTAATTCGGCCTTATCAGTGAAGTAATTTAGCTGCCACAGCTTGGGTTTCTGTTGCGCGGCGAGCGGCCCCATTGTCCCGCCCTGCTGTTGCTGAGATAAACCCTCAGATTGAACAAAGTCCGCGCTGACCTTTACAAACTCCCAAATCTCACTCCCTACACCCCTCCAACAGAGATTCTCTCTGCCTCAAGCTCTTTTCTTAGGGTGGGGGGGCTTGGGGCACATCAAGTGGGTGGGAGAAGGCAAATGAGTGTGTGCGCATGTGTTTGTGTGTGAAAGAGTGAGAGTGTGTGGGGTCAGGGTGGATTGAGTGAGCGTGAGATGGACAGGGGAGAGGGATTAAGATGGCTGACTGAGCCTGTCTATATTTCCAATGGCACTTCGCTCTGAGAGGGAGGCCGAGGAGGAAAAAGTGCACTGCAAGCAAAGCATTCAAGTGTGCATTTTTCTGTCTCCTTCAGACTGCCAGAGAAGGCTTTTGTGAGCCACATTCTCTGACCTCCCTGCCTTCAACGTTAAACCAAAAATATGATTTTGTTGCTGTAAAAGTAAAAGAAAGCTTGTGCCTTAGTTCCTCGTACTAGCTGTTGATGTCCCTGAAACGGCTCATTGAGAGAATCCTGACAAAGCACCGCTGAACCCCTCGTCTTACCTCTATTGTTATCTATCATGTCCTTCATTCCTTGGCAGAAGGCCCAAGAGGAGTCTGTCGGGATTGTTGCTTTGACACACAGTGAAACTGCTAGAGAGGAACGGTTGAAGCCAAATGGCTGGGTAGACGGATGGGGTGGGGGGTCGATACTGTGCTGGGGAGGTTTGGGGCACAATGCAACAGGAGTACCCTCTCCATTGTGAACCACTGTCATCCTTCAGAAGCCACTCGACTAGCTCTCCACACTGCAAATCCTCTCTGCTCTCTATTCTAGCCGTCTGTCGGTCAGGCAGGGAACCTCATCAAAAGGTCTTGAAGTTGGGGATTGAGACAGCGTGGGTGGAGGGAGATAGGATGGTGCAGAAGAGGGGAGGAAAGAATTGTTGTTAGTGTAGAGTCTGGGTGTTGGTGTGTGTGTGTGTGTGGGAGGTGGGCTTGATGGGGCGAGGGACAGGGGCATAACAGGTTCAGGTGTGGGCTTCAGAGTCAGTGATGGATTGGAGAGAGTCTGCACCACTTTATCCGGTGGTCAGGGTGGCCCTGTGTTCATCCCACCCTTCATCCCTCCATCCATCCCTCCTCCTTTCCACCTCCCCCCACCCACCACCACCTGCCTGCAAGCCACCACCAGTGTTCCCAGGGAGATGAGCGCCACGGAGAAGAAGGCCCACAAGGGATTAACTTTTCACATGGCTGGGAGTCCTCGTCTCAAAAGACCTGACAACCCCAGACGGCTTGATTAAAAAAGAAAAGAAGAGAAGAGAAGAGGAAAGGAGGGAGGGAGGGGGGGAGTGCACAGGAGGAGGAGAAGAGGGGGAATTCTTCACATGATGGCCCTGAGAGAGGGATTTTGGATATTGGGTGTCTTTTTTTCCCTTCGTCCAAAGCCCCCATGTCTTGGTTGAGAATGAGCAAATTGTTCCTCCTGTTCTCTCGGCAGTCTCTGTGTTGCCCGGCCTAAAGATGTGGGTGGGCACCAGCACACATTGTTGACTCCTCACAGGAAACCTAGAGATGTCCTCTAGTTCAGAGGGAAAAAAATCATGGTGGAAGTTTTGATTCCACTTTTCATCTGCTTTTTCGACACTGGATGCCCGATCCATCAATTTTCTACAATGTTATGATGATATCATGACGTATTATTTATTAATTTGTCAGTAATGTATTATCAAAAGCCCTCTGTTGTTCTGTGTATGTCAGCATTGCATTACAGTCAAGGAAGACATTGGCAGAGAGAGTCGGCGAACCGTTGCCGGCTTAAAGTTCTAGTGTTCAAGTGGCAAGGCGCCCTATTTCCCCTCACTCTATCCCAGATAAATTGGGCCTCTCAGGTTTGTCTGTGAGAAAGAGAGGACAAAAATCAAAACAAACGCTCCCACTGAAGTGAAGATGGGAGAAGGGGTTGGCTTTCCTCTCTGGCTAGCGGATCAGCAACTCAACCTAGCGGGACAGCGGGCCACTTAATACCTCCCATCTTGTCCAGGTAACAGAGTGGCCCGACAGGGGGGTCAGGGAAGGTAGCAGGGTATCGTCTTACAGATCACCACTCACCCTCTGGCTTCCTCCACATGGCTCACTTACCCTCTTCTCATCTCCGCTGCTGGGACACACTCGCCCTCTCTTCCCACACCCCTCAGCAAGGTACAAACATCCATTGAGAAAGTTATTGTGGATGTTTACACCCAAATTCTCTCTAAAGGTCCACTAAGATGAACCAAAATATATTTTAATACTAACCAACAACATACTCAGGATTTTTCATTTCATATTGTCTGGCTTTAAAATAAACACTAGAATTGGGTATTTAATCTTCAGTTAGTTCATTTGAGTTCAGCTTTATTGATTTTCACAGAGAAAGTGCACTTAAAGAAACGAAAGAAAAATAAAATAAATACAAACTGTCATTATCATCATCTGAAAGTCATCTAAAAAGCACTACGTCTGTTTAGTAACTTCTGCTGTCAACACTAGTAGCGCAAAGGACAAGAAACACCATATCCAAGGGGTGACTAACAGTCAATTAACCCTAATATCAGCCCAGATTTCTCATTAATCATGCTGCTTACCTGCCATATGGCCCCAGACTCCAAGGAGGCTCTGAACCTATTTGCTGTGCACTTGACCTTGCTGATGGACCCAGGGGAACGCAGGAGTTGATTTCTGTCCTCCAGGATGTTGTGGGACTTCTTCCTGGCCTGCTGGATAAATAGACAAACTCACAGATAGATGAACAGAGCTCCAGTAATCTTACAATAACCCACAGGTGTTTTGGGCTTTTCATAAGTCAACATACAGAATATATAAGAAACACAATACAAAGTAGACGTCCAATGAATGAAATGGTATTAAACTGATAATATATAGGCTTGCTGCTTGCAAAGCCATCAGTGTCAAGAAGTGCTGAAATGGTTAGCTGATTAATTAATTAGTCGATCAATACAGTAATGATAATGGGTTAATTGTTTAAGTAAATTATCAAGAAAAAATGCTCAACATTCAGTGATTCGTGCTGCTCAAATGTCAGGATTTGCTGCTTGTCTTTGTTGTAAATCGCTGTAAATTTGATATCTTTGGGTGTTCAACTGTTGGGCGTATAAAACAAGCAATTTTAAGATGTCACCTTGTGGGAAACTATTTAAAACTGGCAATATTCTGGCATTTTGTAAACTAAACAAATTAATGGCAAAGAGACTGCACTCGTATTGTGTTTTTCTACCTGAAGTGCTGTACAATTTCTCATTCACCCATTCTCTCACACACACAAACACACACACACACACACACACCATGGTACCATTGCTCGAGGACACTCAACATGTTGACAAGACTAGACAGGGTTTTGAACCACCAACGCAATTGATGGATGACCTTCTCTACCTCCTTAACAACAATCGGAAAAGAATTGCCAGATTAACTGATAATAAAGATATTTTTTTGTTGTACCCATAGTGCCAAGACAAATAGGGAGGAGACATATAATATGTTATGAAGTTGTGGAAATGCTAAGGGTAACTACAGATAAAGAATAATACACACATTATTATTATTATTCATTATTCTTGTATAAGAAGGTAGTGTCTGTGGAGTTATGTTCTATATACATAACTGACGTGATACCTTTGGTTGGAACAATAAAGCCATGTTGTGAATATTGCGGTCAAAATTTAAAAGCACAAGCACAAAAGCACATACAGTAGGCTGCACAGTGTATTAATGTGACAAAAAGTAACAAAAAGTATGTAAAGTATGTGATCTCTAATAATATCCCCTCAAAGCTTGGACCCCTGCTATTCTTGAAATGACAAAAGTGACAGAACTGATATGATACACTGACTCATATTCTTCTGACCCTCGCACTAAATCAGTATCCAATCAGTATTTCTTTGTCTGAGCACTCCTTCCCTGCAGCACGGCTATCATTAAGTGACTCATTTAGGCCATCACAGGTAGGTCCACATCATAGCCTGCTGGTGGCTTTTAATGGGGAATGGAGTTCTTTCTACTGTAAAGCATGCCAAAGTAGCTGGGACTAATGTGACCCCTATAGTTTGGCACTGCATTAGTGCCAGAAGACCCAGCAGTGAGCCTCTAACCTGGGGACGACAGGGCAATGATTATGTTCACCACAGGGTAGGCTTGGCCAGAGGACACTCAACTATACACACAAAGGGACGCGCATACAATGACATATGTCGACACCAGTGCAATTATAGGCTTATATTTTCCACAAGTTAGTTACATTTTCAACCACTTTTATTACAGGGGACTTTCAGTCAGTTTTTGGTGACAAATTTCAGATTTGATTTAATTCTATTCTAATTTAATTCTATTGTTGCATTCTGGTATAATTTGAGTGATAATTTCATGATACGTATTTTCTCCAAACGTCGACAGAGGACTAGTGTTGTGTCAATGTGAGAACCTTCGTTAAAGAATAAGATTGAAATTGATATTCTTATTGGAGGTGAATTCAATTGTGTTTGTGGTGCTCACAGCACTGAGCACAAAGTAGTTCCAATGAAAACCGTTAACAGTGAGGCCTGCAGAATATCAGCACATTGGATTTGGAAAGAGATGCTGCTGTTTTTTAAATCTTATTTTCGAATGCTGTGAGATAACACAATTCCATTGACCTCCATTAGATATTGAGGAGAGGCATACATTTCCAAGATGAACAACTCAAATACAAACAGATCATTTGTAGAGATAATTTTCTTCTTTTGTAATGGGCAAAGTCACCCTTTAACACTTAAAATTAATTTTAATTACTGAACATACCAGAATATAAGCCAGTGCATATGCACATATACAATGTGTGGTTTGCACAAAATAGGCACACTTACTCTGTCTGTCCCATTTCCCTCCTCGCCACTATATCAGCTCTACAGTTACCATGTTTACTGACTCTATTCACTTACTGACTCTTTCTCTCACTGTCCCTTTTGCACACACACAGACAGGCCACACACACACACACACACACACACACACACACACACACACACACACAGGATCCAGTCGTATTTCAAGATAATTCTCTCTCTTCTCGCTCCTCTTGTCTCAGTATCCTGAGCCACTAGACACTGAATGGACCACAGGGAAAGCTGATCTCACCGACACATATTCACACACACACACACACACACACACACACACACACACACACACACACGCACACCCATATACACACACACAAAACTGCGTGTGGTCTCAACATTTTAGTCCTCACCATATTTTTTAATGCTTCATCAGGTCCGAAGGTCAGGGCCTGGGACTTAAGACTAATCTTTTAAATTCCTCACTATTTCAGTCCCTCTTGTCTCATTAGAAGTTGCCCACCTTTATCGTTTCACTTCTACTGTTTCTTTTGTTTGCAAGATTTCACCTCAAAAGGTTTGGTTGTTTTCTTTCCCATCTTTCCTTCTATGTCTCTCCTTCTTTCTATTTTCTCCCTTCACTTCCTATTCCCTCTTTGCATAATTCAAATCAGAATCCCCATGTGAGCACCTTGCTCTTGACCTAGCTTAGAAAGCTCCTGATTGCTTTAATAGCAGTCCTTGGACCTGGAAGGTGGGCGTCTTTAAGGAACTCTGGTGAGAATGGTGTGTGCATGTGTGTGTGTATTGTCTGTACAACCGAAGGGTGGTTGATTAGAACTGACCTCAAGAGTGTCAGGAGAAAAAGAAGTACAAATATGCAAAGTGGACATGTGTGCTTGCATAATTGGAGCAGAGAGGAGTGCAGCGAGGTCAAGTAGAACAAATGGTCAGCAGAGTGAACTCAGAGTCTATAAAAAAAACACAAACACTCACCACATATATATGTATGTTTAAGGGGCACTGGTCAGTTTGAGGTTAGAGCAGGGAAGCTGTGATGGAAAAAGTTGCCAGTTCTACTCCCGAGTCAGGGATGGTAGAATAGTAGAGGCCTGTGGTTTGTAGTGGGAAGCTCCCAGATGGAAATGAGTGTAAGCGTGTGAAGCATAACATTACTGAGAAAGAGCTTATGTGCTCTGCCGGCTTACGCTTGGCAAGTAAGATTTGAAATATCAGTTGGCATACACAAAAGTATAAATGCAGGCCGGTGTGTTTTGCCAAAGAGGCACAAATGTGCACAAGGCTAAGTCCTTCAACAGTGGGATTGCCCTAGCATTAGCCAAAGTCAGGAGCTCCAAAGTAAGGCCAGCTAAGGTTGGGGTGAGGCCTGGCAAACCAAAGATTCTGAAGAGTCTGAATTAGGCCCACCATTCAAAGCTACTGAAAAGAGTTCCTGAGCCTCCTATTCTCTACCAGCAAATTGGGAGGAAATCTGGCTATTGTGCAGAGTTTTGAAGAGGCTGGTGGTGGGGAGGGGGGTGCACACTGTGCTTACCTATAGATGAGAGTGGAGACAAAGGATCCTGGGACATCCAGGAGAGGCTTTGAAATCCCTCTTGGCTGGAGACGGAGGCAGCCTGGAGTAGCTCCTGGTGTAGAAAAGGTCAACAGTGCTCAGTCAGCATAGACACCGAATGGAAGAGGATTTAACTTGAGAATTTGCAAAGATGGAAAAGATAGGACAGATTAGAGTTAGATTGGAAAATCACATTGCCAGCATTTGGTAGAAAGGGACTGAAACTCTTCATCACCATCAAAGAGTTACAGAACTTTACAAAGACTATGTAGTTTGGTACTTTCAACGTGTTTTGTAGTAGATCAAAATGTCCATTGAAACTTCTCACACTACCATAATCCACTTATGTGCTCATTTTAAATTTATTATAAAATCTTGGTTCAGTTATAACGACAGAGTCATAGATATATTACAATGAACACATAATGCAGCACATTACTTTTCAACTTACATGCTCACTCAGGATTAAAATTAATCACTACAGATTTTCATTTTTTCATTTTATTTTCTCTCTACAAGTGTGCTTTATCATATTTACTTTTTCAGAATTAAGGTGATGCTGCCAACCATAGCAGCTGTTCCACAGCAAGTATGTGCATATAATATAAATGTATTACAAACTTTTATCAAAATACAGCTTCAGCAACAAGGTCTATACACGGTAAAGTTCTGACTACTGTTGTTTTCCCTTTCCATGGAGCAGCTGAGCCTCTTAAATGTGTGCGACAAACTGACAACAAAGCAACTCCTAATGATGATGATGATGGCAGTCTTTTAGGAGCACTTTGATGGATGAGGATTGATGTGACCTACGTTGAATCGTGTGTGCCTACATGCGTTTTTGTGTATGAGAGAAGACAGACAGTCCCGCAGGCTAAATAGTCAGGGTATCACCAGACACACAGTTTTTGATGGGCGGTGTTACACTGCAGCTACCCTCTTCCTGATCAGCAGTGCAGCCCGGGGCTCTTCCGGAGTCTCTCACCCCTACAAGAGTCCAACTCCCCCCCTGTCTGCCCTACTATACCAGTGCCACCCCTCTCTTCTTATTTTCTCTCTTCTTTCTCTCTGTCTTTCTCTCTCTCATTAATCAATGTCAAGCCGTCCAACAACAAGGCCAGCATTCTTTCCCTGCCTGCCTCCTCGGTTCCTCGTATATGTCATTGTGCGCTGACCCTCCCCCTCCACCAACTCAGCGGCCACCATCATCCTTTCACATGGCCGCAGAGCTGAAACCCAGGCCCACACTGCCAACATGAAAGCTTGTTCGGCCTTGTTGTAAGGAAGAGAAAAAGTGAGGAGGAGGCATTTCTCTTTCTTTTCCTCCTCCCTTTTCCTGCCTTCCTCCGGCCAGGGGGAAAAAAGGGATTCCATAGTCGTTTACATAATTCATGGGACACACAGGAGAAAACGGGCCATTGAGTTGTAAAAAAAGTTTGGATGGAGCAGTCATGGGGGGTGGAGGGATATGTATGCCAGTCTTTGTGCCCCGGACCCATCTTCCCTGCTTCTCTCCATTCATCAGCACTTCCCACACACAGTCATTGTCCCATGTTCGTCATTAACCTCTGGTATAAGTCAGCCGCCTCTCTTCCGATCAAGACATGTCTCTATGGGAAAGAAATCATTTCATCATGTCTTGGCAAACCAGGGAAATAGATATTTCATGGCCCTTTTCTGCTGATGAGGAAATTTTGATGGACACTGCAGCGGCAATAGTCATTAACCTAAACGTACTATAGCTTTCAAGGCAGAGAAAGGGAGAGGCAGGGCTTTGCTTAGATGAAATTAGACTTGATTATGGTGAGGCGATGCTGACGTTGGCCATAAGGACTCATTCTCAGACATGTCCGCATGCTATTCACAGATGTAAGACACTCACACAAACACACACAGACCTTAAAATCAGCACCTCCAGCATTTCTAGATATCCTACGGGCACTTCATTGTCACAGGCTGCATTAGCCCTTTTTTTCCATATTGCATTTCCAGTATTAACCTGAAAATAAGTAAAGCAAATCACAGACCATCCTATCACTAATACCCTGTTTAAACACTTAACTGTCCACGTTTACATTGAATAATGAGACCACTTCTCGCATGAGCTCCTCAGCATGCCGTTTGTTTACAAAGAAGCAGATTGTCTCCAAATCAGCAATCATTTGGGGGGGAGCATGTGCTTAGAAATCCTTTCTCCCTTTGCGTCCTCCTTCCCTGAGCATCTGTATGTATTTGTTGTACTAATGAACGGAACAAAAGTTTCCGGGGGCCTGTGGAAGGGGGGGAACAGTTTGTGAGGGAGAACAGCAGTAGCAAGGCTGAAGTGGAGTCCACTGAGTGGTCAGTCGCCATGAGGTTGACAGTGAGAGAATAGAAGACAGCGAGAGTGATGGAGACTTGACCCCTGCAACCTCATCCCTCCTTTCTCTTGCCTTTTCCTCCAACCCCTCCTCAACCCTTCTCTGTAGATGATAGATGACCCTCCCTCTCATTCATGTCAAAAGCTCTTGCCCCCCCCAGACCTCCAAAGTCACATGCCTATTGTCTACACATGTGCGCATACGCACATGCACGCACGCTCTTGCAGCCGTCTAGTCAATCTCCTCGTCAACCCAAAGACAATCAGTCTTTTTCATCTGTGCCAGTGGTTACCGAGACTCCAACCTTTCACCCTTACATGCAGACCTGCAGAACTCGTCATAGACACACACATACAGACACACACACTCACTATCACTCCCACTGAGACTCTTACCTCCAGGCAGCAGGTATGGATTTGTAAAGAGTCGGAGACGAATGGATGGATAGACAGATCAGGAGAAGGGTGGGGAGAGAGGTAGGGAACGAGGAGTGCAGAACGGACACTGGGCAGTAAATTACTTTGCCAATCAATCTTCCCCCTGGGTACCCTTGATGAAAGCTGTCCAAACTTTCCCCCACTACTTTAAGTAACCCTCCTACAGTTTGTCAGCAGAGGGCTGGGAAATAGGGTGGACAAACAAGTCACAAGATTAAATGTTGCTGGGAGGAGAGAGGAAAGGAAAGTAAAAGACAGAAAGGAGCATGAAAATGTGTGTGTATGTGTGAAGGGAGTGGGGAGTGGAGAGATGTGCTGTAGGGATGGAAAGCAGGACTCGTACAGTATAAAAAATGTAAAACTGTTCAGGAAGGTTTGCACCAAGGTATGTGTCGTATTTCTTCTCACTTTAGGTTCAGTAGCTTCTAACACACACAGCTAGGCTCATGGGTCTTCATGGGTGGCATGACAGGGTGACATGCTGTGACTTAAAACATGTGACACCTCCCAATTACAGCACAGCACAGGGCTAAGGCTACAGGGATCTGCGGCTGCTTGAGACCTACAGAAACGCATATAGTACACACACACACCTGAAGTTCTTTCTTTAAATTTTTCCCTTTTTAGCAACAGAGGCAACAAGTGGAGATCTCCCTGACCACACACGCATGCAAAACATGCATAACACACACAAACACACACACAGCCACATGCACCCATAGAAAGTTTTCTCTTTTACACTTGTTTTCTGGCAACTTTGAGAGTGTCTCTGCCCAGAACTGTGAAGAGAGAGTGAGGACTGTCGGGAATGTTAATTTGGTAATTTGTTGTTTTATATAAGCAGGGGAGGGATGGTGGTGGTGGTGGTGGTGGTGGTGCAGCAAGTGCAGCACACACAGTCAGTGTGTTTGGGTTTGTTGGGGGGGAAGGGATTGTGGTGGAGGGAGAGGGTAATGCTGGGTGACAAGGTCCAGCTCAGTGATGCAGATGACTCCCAACCAAGTTATTTTTCTACGAGAGAATTGGACAAAAATACCATGACGGTCGGAGAGCAAGAAGCGCCCCATGCCCATAGAAGGTATTAAGATGTCTCTGATACATAGCTGCCCTCCTCCTCTTTCCCCATGTCTCTTACCCTCAGTCACTCTCTCTCACTCCTAAATCTGGGATGGTGGCCAAGTGCCACCAAGGACACTAAGGCTAATAAATCATCCTCATTTCAACATCTGCCCAGTCCCAAAGGGCTGCCCACTGCCGCCACCCCATCCCTTGTGAAGATGGGTCCTTGGCTTTATTCCTCTTTCAGCATCCCTCCATACTCCCCCACTGACACCCCCTCCCTGACTGACAAAACATCTATTGTCCCATGCCCAAGTGAAGAAGAGACCCTCTTTTCCCCTCACTGACAAAAGCCGTCTGAAGCCAAGATGGGGACTGCCAGCCGAGATGCCTGGGACCCTGCAGGGGTGCCCCCTCTCCCCCTTCCACTTTTCTCCCGCCTTCTGGTTCATCCATTCCTTGCTTTCGCTCTCTTTTTTACTTTTAATACTCCCCTCCTGTGGGGGTCACTCACTCAGCTCGCCCCCACCCTTTTCATAGTGGCGAACTCTCAGCCTCGCATAAAGACATCAAGTGACAGCAGTGAGAGAAAACAGCCAGATTTGGCAGAAAGAGATATTCGACATGGCTGTCAGTGGCCATTCTGCATGCCTTTTGTTCCCTTGGGTGTAGTTGAAATAGATAAATAAACAGTCATAGGCTGAAAAGCCGGGATCAGAAGCTTGTCGCATTTATTCATATTGAACGGAGAAGAAAAAGAGGCAAAAACCTGCTGCTGCCAATTAAGAAGAATGAGACAAAACTCGATTCACAGTGTTTAGATTTGTTTTCATGGCTGAGGCTAAAACTAAGCTATTCAGTGGCTTTCTGTGGTTTGCTCTAAAGATGGGCCGTAGGTCTTTAGCATTGTGGGTGTCTCCATGTGGCAGAGAAGATCTGTGAAGTTGTCTCTGGACTCATCAGTTAAGAAGCACTCTCTCCACGGTTACTCACAAGGCTTCATTTACTGTGAATGCACAGCCCTTTTTCCCAGCACCTTAAACTCACCCCCAACAACGGGGAGTACCGCCCATAACTGTGCACGGGCCAGCCTCCGGCCACATTCACAGGACTGTCTGCTTATAAAGAACAAAGTCACACCACTTTGACTTGTCAAGATACTTAGAAGATGATGTTTGGCAGAACATTTTGCATTGCAAAGGCGTGCTTTTATTAGTTTTAAAACATTACATAAAATTCCAGTGCTAACATTTTTGCTTTGCTATTTTAGAATAAAACAAACAGTATACATCTGCTCCTTTTTTCGTATACATTGTTTTATTACATTAATTGCAAGAAATGTGCTATTTTCTTAAACAAGGGATGCACTTTTTTTTAGCTTAACACACATCATTAGTGATTGGGAAAGTGGTACTCATAATTACGTCAAGGAATGCTACATTGTTTAACAATATTTTGTCTCACTTTTCAGTGTTTACTAGCAGGCCTAAAACCTTAACTTTATGCAAATGTTTTCATTTTGCTGAAACTACTCAAGCAGGGAAGAACATTTACCAACAAGGTCCTGTGATGAATTAGTCAATTAGTGTTAGTGGCATTTTTTGTTTCATATTTTATTCTGAATTATGTAGATGGAGGCACTGTAATTAATGCTTTTTTTTCTTTTTTGTGGTTGGGTCATTATGCATGGAAATGTATTTCCCTCTAATTCAGAGCTTTGAGTGTTTGCTCATTAAAAGTGGCAAGGGCTTCAGGATGGGAATACATCTCCACAAAAAATGGTTCTTGATAAACATTGTTTACCAGTATCCCTTTTCACAAAAAATGTTTTGTTCTTTGGAATCTCCCTCAACATAGAGTAGTACATTTCTATCATTTATCATTGAATAAAAATATTGAAAGAAAAAAAAAAAATCTGTAATCTGATTTTCCGCTCCCAGGCAGACCGCATTCCGTCACAGCTCTTCTCTCCCCCTGCAAAACATTTAGATTTCCAATTAGCCCCTGAGAAGAATGGCTAATTTACCACAGCGAGCAGGCGCCTGATGTCTCAATCTGCCGGGTGTCAGCACTGTGAAAAGGAGTACTCTCATGTAGGCACACACACACACTTATAGAGACACACAAGCCCATAAAAGAAGGCATGCTGTACTGAGTGTGAGGGGTGACAACAGATCAAATCCAGCATGGGGAGTAAAAGAAAAACTTAAGTAATTTTTTTTTTTTTAAATAATGCAAAACAAATAAGGGAAGCACATTTAAAAAAAATAAAAATAAAAAAATAAGAAAATCAGTGAAGAGTGGTCTTATTTAGGCACTGGAGCAGCAGGATAGGCAGCAGTTCAGCAATGGCCCCAGATTGACTCGTCTATGTGTGTACAGCGAGCCAGCTCCTCCACACAACACCCACATTGTCCGCTGTGCCAAGGAGCCAAAGCAGCGCTCCACTCCTCAGGGGGCTGCCTGAGACGAACACATTATAGATACATGTTAGCCTTGGCCCGACCTTCTGTATACTGTGTGGAGCACTCAGCGGAAAGGAGACACAGGAAGGAGGGAGGAGATGAGAAATGAAATGCACATGGAAGCTACAGAAATGATAAGACTATCCGACAGCCTAAACTATCACTCTTACATCTACTGAATTAGAAGATTCAGTGAAACAAGATATGCTGTATCTAGACAGCGGGTGAGAAGGAGAGAGATAAAGGGAGTGAGATGCTATTCTGTGAGACAAGATGTTTGCAAGGATCCATTGGCTTCATAAGCTAGTGGTTTTGGCTCTGGTTAGCTGTCAGAATCAGCTCAATAGATCTTCCATCTTTTTCTTTGTGCCTTATGCGGCCCCCTGCTTGTCCCGGTGGGAAACCTCAAAGCTGTGGCGCTATCATGCTGTCTAATGGTCACTAGCGACTGGCCAAGCTACCTCCCTCAGCCCCGATAGCAAGAGAGAAAGAGAGATTCCTGTCTGGCTCCCAAAACCCAAACAACATTAGTGGCACTGTCCTATTTCTCCCGTGCTCCTTTTCCAAGCCTGCTGTTAAACACACACAGTTCCCCACAAAACGTTGTTGTTTCAGCTTCTATCTCTCCACTGTCATTAACCAGAGGCAGGCTGACTGACACTCCCCTCTCCGTCTATGTGTCTGCAGCCAGTCCCTCATTCACTTAAGGCCAATCAGTGGCCACAGTCTTTATCTTGCCCAGGGCAGCCCTGTGATAACACTGTTAACAACAGTAATGTGTGGCGCGAGGGAGCCACTGGAACTGCCACTGTCAGGGTGAGTAAGTGAGGTCAAGGGCTTTTAGCATCTGGTGACGTTGTACCAGATCCACTCCAGCTCCACTTTATGCTCCCCGTACTCCCGTGCAATGTGTCTCTCCTCTTTTCTCTCTTCAAACTCTTGTCCCTCGTTTGAGTCTTCAAACTCTTTCCCCTGCTCTCTGCTCTCCGATATTAACAGTGTGGGGAAAAGGGAAAAAAACTGAGCTCAGCTGGACTGAACGGGGCCTTCTCTCCCCACGTGCCGTAGGGAAAACACTGGTGTTATTTTAGAAATCACACTGTTAAAGATTAATGTGGGCCTGGAGGAGTGTGTCATCGTTCCTTAACGACAGGGCGAGACGCTGAATAAAGCCGGCACTGTGTTCTGTCCCACAGCCCAAGGACAGATAAGTTTCCTCTCACCAAGCTCACCCCTCGCCCTCCCTCCTCCTTTGTCCAATAACTCTCTCCCTAAGTCATCTATTACAACCGCAGGGGCCAAAATGAGAAATTTAATGAGGGAACAGCTCCAAAATCAGTTCCTTCCCTGCTCCGTGTTTGTTTGGTCTTTTTTTTTTTTTTGTTATTGAAATAGACTATGGCGCGGGCAAAGAATAGCTTACGTTCTGGCTTTGGAGATATAAAAACAACAGAAAAGGGTCAAGAGTGTGTTCACAAACATTTTCCATGCTGATTGCTCTAGTTAGATGACTAATGGAAAGTCCCGGCTGCAAGTTGTGACCATGCAACTCCCCCAATAAAGTCATCTGTCATCATCCCAGGACTGGCCAGACAGAAAGACAGCTATAAACCAGGGTTCAGAGACCACAGCAGAGCATCCTATCTGTACATATCATACCATTGTTATTCTAACAGCCAGGATGATGATGATAGCTCTACATTAAAAAATAAAACTGGTATCACTGACACCAGTGAAGATAATAATGATAAGAGTTTTTAACAGTTGATGATGCCGATGATAAAGACCTGTGAGGTTTGATGAGTCTCAAGTCTGAGGTGTGCAAATGGGACTTAGTATCCCTTGCTGAAGGTTTTTGCTGATAACGGAAGCGCTCGATAAGCCGGGGAACATCAATCTTAGTGACAGAGATAGTCTCTGCTTCCCACTAATAGGGTTGTAAAGGGCCTTCACCTTATATGGCCCAGCTAATAAACTCATTTGTGATGAGCCCGAAGGTCAACTGAATAGATATTCACATTCACCTGCATATTAGAGGTAGGTTTTGTCTTTGAACAAGTAAAGTGGTAGTCTGACATGCTTGTGATGGAGTGCTCAAAATTAGTAGTCTTTGGTATTGATGTAATAGTTCTTGGTGTATATGTCGTACAAGAGGTTGAACTTTGGAATGACATGAGGTATCGTGATGTCAGATACTAAAATTCTACTTGGCAGTGTCTTGCACCACAAAGTCCACTCTTATACACCGTTTTTCCATTCAGTGCCCTAGGATAGCCACAGCATCATATCATCGCTTTTGCAACATCATTACCACACAGTCTTTTGAAGTCTGAGACCATCCCTGAAATTATCAAAGTCAGTAACACTGACACAACTCATCTTGGGTTTTGATGGCAAAAACATCAGACAATGGCCTTTGTACGAGGGAGTGGGTACTGCTACATTATCTCCACTCAATTATATCTTCTTCCGAGAGTGCTGAAGGCCAAATCATAAAGACTCTTGACAGTGGCTCCAAAGATGTTACTGTACAATGCCAAGTGGTGGTTGACACGATGTCTCACAACCAGTTTTTACCACCCAGCACTGGTTTCATCCCAGAGACACACATGCCTTCCAATCAGTTGGGTAAACAGGACAATGTTCTGATACACTGTAGCCATCTAATCAATTTCATTAGCTGCATAAATCATGACAGCTTGACATTTATTGTGGAGGTGATGGGTTGATCCTGTGGACTTGGAGACAGCTCTTGTGGTGATAAATGTTGCTATCTCTTGAGAGCACGGATAAATAGAGTGTGTGTTCAGAAAGACAGAGGGAGGGTTGGAAAGAGAGAAAAAAATGCACACAGAGCATGAGAGCCCCAATGAGGTTGCTGTGCAGCAACAAATGTTAGACTGAACGAATCAATGAGCGCGGAATGGTGGATGATTTATTTGCACAATGGGTTCGATCTATCAATTCTCAATGTTTCCTTGGTGTTTCCAGTTGGTGTATTTTTCAGTGCTTAAGAGTCTTTTATTTTGTAGTCATAGAGTTTTTCATGTGGATTGTCGAGCGTGGCAAAATCCTTTGTTGTAATAAAACCTGTCACAAATAATCTAAGGACAGCTACAATGGCATTGTTTGTTATTGAGTTGTTATAGTCTGAATGACTATGGAAGCTTTTATACCATTATATGGAACAGATTTAATTGCTCATGGACTTAATGGTGTAGGAACAGAATTTCAAAACAACCAGTCATCATTATTTAATGGCCTTTATATGCATTTGGCAATCAAGATTGTATTTTTTTCCCCTTTGCATAAACCCCATGCAAAATGTGCTCCTCACTGGCCACCATAGTGAAAGAGACCATTTGTAGCCAGTATCTCCAGACAGTATCTTTTGGCAGTAGCAGCTGCCTTAACTGCTCTGGCTTTTATATGTTTCCACCGTGTAAATAATCTGATTGGCCACCAAAAGAAATCACAAGGATAAACAGTGCACAAGTTACAGTCCATTTGTTATAGACAAACGCTTTTTGTGTTTTATCTCCACATCATACTCAAAATAATACACATGCTAATAGCAGCCATTAGAACTATTAAGCTGCTGTTATTATTGTTGGTATTTATATCGTGTACGTGCTTCAGTCAGTGGTAATTGTGTTTGAATTAAACTTTAAAAAAGTTTTGGATTTTAGTTTTTGACTTGACTTGATGATGGCATTGTAGAAGGTCAAATCAATCATCTAACGCATGAATACTCTCTTTATTCATACAGTGGATGAGTTTCAGTAAAAGGAAGGACGGCGTCATGTTTAACAGATGCAGCGTTCAGGATGCCTCCGTTTTTTTAGTTACTTGTTTGTTGTGGTTAATAAATCATATGAAAAAGAGTACACTTTCATGTGCATTGGTGCAGTAAAAGCAACTAAAAACACTGGCTACCTGTTTAACAAAGAGTGTCTTATGAACACTGGGATCTGTTTACTCTTTGCTCGGCACACGCCACACCATTCACCTCTGTCCTACTGATGACCTAACATCTAAGCTGTACGTCTTCCCTGTAAACACATCAAACCGGTACAAAAGGACCATTGAGGGAGTGAAGACAGGCTGAAGAACTAAGTGGATACAAGTTTACAGAAGACCGAGGACCTGTGGGAGATGTTTCAAAATTGATCTGCATAACTGTTACTACAGTAATTATGTAACAGTTCTACAGTAGTATGTGTATAATTTCGCTCTGTTTTGTGCATCAGATCAATCTCCTATATCCAAAATACCCTGCTGCACACAAACAAAAACACATATTCATACCCCTGAGCAGGAAATCCACGGTCAGGCCTTGTTTATTTATCTGCTGGAGAAATCTCATCAGCGACTCACTCGGCATGGCTTTGGCCTTCTCAAGCATCATCATCATCTTCGTCGTGTGTAGGGCTTGACCTCGGTATAAACCCCCCGAGCCCTGAAGAAAGCCCTTGCTTGTCCCAGGCACCGACCCATATATACATGCACTTAGCCTCCAAGTCACTAGAGACGTTTCACTTCTATGTTTGGGTCCGCGCCCAAGATCCTTGTATATACTGTATGTGTGTATGTGTGTGTGGTCCAAAAATGCAGAAAAGCCACAGGGTGGATTTGCAGGGGCATGCCTGATCAACTAATGCACGAATACAAAACAAAACTATCTTCCTTAAAGCATCTTTTCTTTTCTCCTCATTTCCCTCCTTCTTTCACCGTGTCTAACGTCTATCCACAGCCAGCCTTCTTGTTTGAGCCAGCTTGTCCTTCCTTTACGTTTATTGGAATTGAAGAAAGAGAGAGAGAGAGAGAGAGAGAGGAGAAATGAAAAGCTACCAAAACTCCTCTGTTTATGTTGAAATATGCAAACGGTGTAAATATTTAGCCGGACCTGATAAACGATATGCAATTTACTCGCCAGTTATCCATCGTCACGTGACAATATCTCAGTGGCTGCTGTCCAGAACAGCCCCTGATGCGATGAGAGATCCCCCTCTCTGTGTTTCCGTGTCCTTTTCTACCTACCTAAAGGAATTCCTGGTTTGAATTAAGGATTCATATTGGCACTAGACAGAGGAACAGACAGTGTGGTCTGGTGTATGTTTCTAAATACACAAATTCAGTTTGCAAGGGGAAATGGAGATATGAAACATATGACATTGCTGAGCTGAAAAGCCAATATCAGATTTATGTAGTGCATAAATGTAAACATTCATATATGCATAGGTGGTGTAGGCATCTCACTCAGCTGAGGTATGTGAAATGAAAAGTATCCATGGCATGACCTTTGATTCGATCTATATGCCCTCAAGACAAGACCCTAAATCTTATTCCCATAACCCCCTGCTTGCTTAGAGGCAATATGTGTCATGGGAAGAATAGGAGATCATTAGAAATAAGGCAATATTATTTTTCTTCCTGCTGCCACGTATCGATAAACTGCAACCTTTATCAAAATGAAGAGGGAGGACGTGATATATCATTATCTGAAAGGCATGCCACAGCAGCTGCCGATGCTGTGTATGCAATCCTCTTAGGCCAAAAGGTATGGTTATTTATTGGGCCTCAACCCTGTGGCTGTCACAACATCTGCAAGCTGAAGATCTATCGGCACACCCTTATTCACTTATGATTATTACTGATCATCTGCCCAAATGACTTATCAATAAAGCGGAGGCCAAGCAGATAATTTATCTGTATGGTTCTGTCGATATGAAGTTCAGAGTCAACGGCCTTAAAAGGATAAGGGGCCTTGGACGTCAGGTGATGGATGGTTGTACAAGGCCGCCATGAAAATATGACCCTTTTAATACATTTGCAGAATCCTGCTCTCTTCCTCCTCCCTCCTTCTCCCTTTGCATTCCTCTCACTCTCTTTTTCATGAAAGTGAGCTTCTTTCCCAAGGTTTGTTTGCTGACCAAGTGCAAACCTTACCTTGAGACATCACTTTCTTACAGAAAACTAACTTCAAATGCTGCAACTGTCAAACGTATGAATACAAATATTTGAATCACTCATTTGTACCAAGTGTATAATGTGTGGCACCTAGACCACACATGTCTATGCAAGACCTGTGAATCATACAACATTGAAACGATGAGACAAGCCTGTCCGGAGTCAATGCAAACCCTGCCAGGATATTTCACTGTGGCATTTTCTTCATAAATCACACAAAGACTCTTAGGACATACAGGGTCACTGCTCGTTCTGTAAATATCAGCCGTTTGTATTTGACAAGTGGCCGTGACTTTCCAGAGTCACACAATAGTTCTGAGTGTTTGCCTTCCAAATCTAACCTTTGTGCGTTAAGCTCTATCTCACCAACAGTTCTTAGTTCCGTCACAGGCCGCACCCTGCATAGACCCATCTGGATGTAGGGTTGGGTAACAGTGTTAGCTTTAGCGCGGTGTGATAAGTGGCAAGCTAATCTGATCTCTCCTCTTTCTCACAGACAATGGCATCACATGCATTCCTTTGGCATCAATTTCTTTTGCTTTTGCCAATGAGATGTATAATTTTCTCACATTAAGCTTCATAGAAAAGTGGACATGGAGATAAGGAAGCAAACGGTGATTATATTCAGAATTACCTCCTTTATCAATCAAAACAGAAAAAGAAAGGGAGAAAGAGAGGGAACGTTTACTATCAGCACTCCCCTTGATGTTTGCCTTGGCCAAAGCACCTCAAGCCTTTCGCTTATTAAAGTCATCATAAATATATTCTATCTGATGAACGCCCAGCTTCCTGGTATTGAGCGGTGCAAATTTCTACCCTGTTTCCTCCGCTCCTGCCTTAGTCTCCCACCTCCCTACTTAAGGTCTGGGAGCAACCTCATTGTTGAAGCATGTTTTTAAAAAGTCATAGCTCTGGTCTTGTTTTGGGTCAGCTGTCAAGGCCCCTATCTCTGGAAAGTCCCGAAATAGCCCCATTTTACACCCTTTTAAAGGACAAACGCGAAAAGACTTGGAAGTACAGCCAGGCACCATCTGACTTGATGCTAAAAAGCAGGCTGAATCAGACGTGTATCCTTAGTCAAACAATCTTTTGCAGATTCTGGCAGGAACGTGTGAAAGGTTCGTTATCATAGAGTTCAAATGATAGTAAGAGACCTCAGAGAAAAACATGACCTGATATCCCCACTTCTTTTTCTTCCTTTTTTGGGGCAGTCATGTCATTTTATTGATTGTAAAGTGTTTCGATCAGATTTGCCAGTATCTGGGAGTCAGAAGAGTCGGATTCATGTTTGACATGATAGTTAGCTCCTATTTTAAAGGCTCCAGCAATGAGAAACAGAGCCTCTCCTTTCATTTTTTCCCCCTTTTTTTCATTCTTAACTCTCACACAAGTACACTTTCTCTGCAGTTTATTATTCAACACGACCCACAGTGAAAGACTGCTTCCTCTCCCATCTATACGTCAAAAAGATCAATAACCCTTCCGAAGCATTGCCACCACAATGAAATCTTGTCAATGTGCCAAGAAGCTGCAAAAGTTCCCAATAAATGCGTAGCAAAACTTTCAATTTGTGGCTTTCTTGGTGTGGCTCTTGCAGCCAGTGGGTTGTCAGTCAGGGCCCTGGTTCAAAAAGCCCTGAGGTTTGTTTGCTGCTGTTTCTTTTTGGAAACTTGTGGCTTTGTGACATCCGCAGCCATCCATTGGGCCGTGTTCTGTATTGCCTCATATTATCCAGAGTTGAAGAGAATTGTTTTTGGCAACAGAATACTAACATTTTCCTACAACGCAAACCTCCAAGTGGGGCCCTCTTCTTCTCCTCGCGCCTCAGGATGATGATGAGCAAGCTTTTGTAAAGTCCTCCTCTAGTTGCTATGGCTACTTACTCAGCCTTCTCATTGGTGAATTGTATGACTAGAAGATTACTGTATGGGTCATGGGTCAAGTTTGACTTGAGCTGTAAATGCAAAACCACCACATATGCTTTATGGGCCTTATACAGAAACCCCCCTTGTGGCAGTACTACTGTTTTTTCATGTTAAATGAGTTCTGGAAATAAACTGAGCGGGATTTCGCTCCGTCATGTGTTTTAGGCCATGACAGGTCTTGTAAAAACAATGAGGCAGTCCGCTCATTGAGTGTCTCTCCCCATGTTGTGTTTTCTTTTGTCCGCTTGGTCATCATGGCATGTCAATATGAATGGTGCTAAAGTGGTGTTGAAAAACTCCTGACTCTGTCCAATAACAAAAGCTGTGCTATGAAACACTAATAATGGTGGGGTTTTCCCTCCCGCCTAGTGTGAAAGCACACACCACAGACATGGTGAGAGACATGTACACACACACACACACACACACACACACACACACACACACACACACATTCTCACACACGCACAAACACACACATTTACGCATACCCCTAATGAGGGTCTGGACAGCTCTTGGTGGAAGGATTCTGCAGGTGGCTGCACTTTCATCAAGCCACGACTGGATTTGTTTATGTTTGAGGTCATATGGGCCAGAGAGAGAAGTTTGTGTGCCCAGACACACTCTTACACACACTTTCTAATTACCCTCGCTTCAGTGTTTTCTCTTTTCCATAAGACATATTGACATGTCAGCATTCAGCAGGCTAGATACAGAACAAATGGACAATTTTACCTCTCTCTGTGTAGTGGAAAATCTATCCCTCTCAACATAGGCCAGTCTCTATTTGGACTTGTCTCACCGGCCCAGAGTAAAAGTCACTTTGAGATGACGGTGACACGTGCAATAAATCATAGCACCGCCAGTCAGTGGCCAATCACATTTTCCTTCCCTAATTAATAGCTTATTTATTTGCTTGGCGGGGTCCTGCTGTGTGTGTTCCTGTCTGTGTGTGTCTGGTATGTGTGTGAATGTGTATATGTGAGTGTATGTGTGCATACAGTATGCCAGTGTTGAAAGAGCATCTCCACCTGCCTTTGTGTTGCAGTTATTGTCATCATTGCACAAGCCCTTGCTTTTCATCCCTGGAAACCCAGTTAAAAAACGATTACATTTTACTTCTAACCAAGAAAAAAAAAAACCCTAATTGGATAACTTTTCAACAAACAAACAATTTTGGATTACAGTTGCCTAGAATTCAAAGCCAGGAAGCTTTGTAATTAGCATTTACTGACAGTCAGCTCAGTGTTTCTGGACCCAAAACTGAGGTTTGGATGACAGAAAGCCCACAGCATCCCGACCCCCCACCTGAAGCTGAAAGACATTAAGGCATCAGTAAAACCACTCATGTCTTCTACAGTTTTAGGTTACTCTTGCACAATTTGATACACACACATATTTACACTTGGCATGCAGTTGAAGAGAGCAAGGGGAAAGTCCAGAAATTGTCCTATAGTTGTTGAACGCCTGGTAGCATTTTAGACGACCCAGCCAAGCTGTTGGTTTTGTAAACTGTTGCAGCTGGTCTTGTGCATTACACGAAAGGGGAAGTCCTCTCTCTCTCTTTCTCTCCCCGGCTCTCTCTTTCTCTTACTCACTCTTTCTATTTTACTATCTACTCTATTGCCATGTTTAAAGTCCACAGGCACATTTTTTACTTATAGGGCAGACACATTAACCCTAATTCATCTTTCTTTCTAAGTAGCCATCCTGAAACCCCTTCTACTTTACCCAACACAGTTGTTGCATTGAATGAATAAATAAATAAATAAATAAACTGACAAAATGACAATTTTATAATCTGTCTCTATCATTTGTTCAAACCAGAACATCAGCATCTGGAGATATTTTTGTGAAGAACAAAACTATTTATCTCAGTCTCAGAAATACGATACATAAACACAGCCTCACAAGATGCTGCAGAGGCCAGAGTTCTTATCTACTCTACATTAAACTCTATGCAGCAACTAAACGGCCATTTTAAATATAATATGCAAAGAAATCAAGGAATCCTGCACACTTTCAATCACTTGTACTCACCTTATTAGCTACTCTTTTTTGTTCTTTATTTTCAGGAGCCTTTCTATTCCTAAGCATCTATTGTAAACATAAAGTGATTTTAGAATTATGAACACTATGGTGTGCTACACATTTTGTGTCATGGGGAACTGAGAAAAAGCTAAAGACCCACACTCTGTGTTAGTTAATTTGTTCATTGATCATGGATCACATCAGATCATATGGATGGATCACATCAGATTTTGATTAAATTTTCATGCAAATTATCTCTCTTTGCAATTTCAAAATAGTTGCGCTACAGTTACAAGTCAAAACGATGTGACAAATTACATTGGCCATGAGGGAGACTGCAACTCCTGTGGGGGATGACATGTTTACTGTTGCGTTGTTTGAAATTGATTTCAGGAACAGGATGCTTCTGTAAAGGTTTAGATGATGTGTAAGTAGGCTGAGAACACTGTTGTAAGTATCTGTGCTGTAATTGCTCCCATTTGGAGAGGCTGAGAAACAGATCCCTTGACAGCTTAATGTAGGAAACCACGGCGTATGGTACATCGGTGCACATATGGCCCATCTGGTTCACTGTTTAGTGAGAGCAGAGAATGAAGAACTGAGAGTGAACTTCTATGTGCTACTATGTTTTTAACAGTTTTTGTATAAATAGTATTACGGACAAACCTATGGACATCACATGTGAGTGTACACATTCACAAGCTCATACACAATTCATAATCACTTCCTGTGAATTGAGGCTTGGTATTGAAAGATGCATAAAAGAAGTTGTTGTATGCCAGAATTCAAAGAAAAGTTCCTGTTTCCATGGCCGATTCCACAGAAGATGAATGTCTCTTTCCCAATCACGGTGGGCCACACTGGTTCAAGAAATACAAACTTTAATATGTCAGCTCTAATATAAAGGCAGCCAGTCTTGTCACAACACCAAAACAACACACCTACTGTTAAAGGGTAGATGGAGGATAGGGAGCAGGAAAAGGGAGGCTCAGATATGCCGTGTGTCTGTGCTTGAGGAAGTTTTATAGGCCTAATTTCACTTGAACTCACTAAAGTACCACACTAATCCCCCACCCCACCTAAAACTGCTCTGAAAACAGTCTGCATCTCTTCTTTGATCCTCAGTTGCCATCAATGGGCTTCAGAGAGGGAGAAAAAGACGGAGAGAGACTCTGGGTTGCTATTATATGTGAAATGCCCCCTCATTGCAGCAGAGCAGCCCCATCTCTTCATCATTCCCCCACTTCCTTCATTTCCTCTGGCAGACACTGGGAGCATTCTACCACCCATCTGCCCCCAGTAAATATTGCTTGAAGGCTTAATTATACACACACACACGCACACACACACACACACACACACACACACACACACACACACAGACACAGAAACAGTCACAGCGAAATTTCCTGCAACGCTGAAGCG